>NC_052157.1:146585331-146943664 GCF_902713615.1 Scyliorhinus canicula | reverse complement strand
TAATGTACTCTACCACCTAATACAACTGGCACACCACTACAGGCACAACCATGGGCCACCTCCTTCCAACAACAACTTACGTTTGCATAGTGCCTTTTTAAAAAAAAAAATTTTTAAATCAGGATATTTGCAAGTTTTTATAATAATAATAACAGCGACATAAACATGGCACAATAAGCATTTCCACCCCCATCCCAATCTTCACACACCCCAACAAGAGAAAAAAAAACATCCCCCCCCCCCCCCACTTTTAGGATTCTGATTCTGCTGACATTTTAATTTTCCCAGAGAAAGTCGACGAACGGCTGCCACCTCCGGGCGAACCCAACCATTGACCCTCTTAAGGCGAACTTTATTTTCTCGAGACTGAGAAACCCAGCCATGTCACTAACCCAGGTCTCTACACTCGGGGGCTTCGAGTCCCTCCACATTAACAAGATCCATCTCCGGGCTACCAGGGAGGCAAAGGCCAAGATGTCGGCCTCTTTCGCTCCCTGAACTCCCGGTTCTTCCGACACTGCAAATATCGGCACCTCCGGACTCGGCACCACCCGTGTTCTGAGTATGGTGGATATTGCCTTAGCGAAACCCTGCCAAAACCCTCTAAGCTTCAGGCATGCCCAAAACATGTGGACGTGATTTGCTTTCCACGCACCTCGCACACCTGTCCTCTACCCCAAAAAACTTGCTCATCCAGGCCACCGTCATGTGTGCCCGGTGGACTACCTTGAATTGTATCAGGCTAAGCCTGGCACATGATGAGAATGTGTTAACCCTGCTAAGGGCATCCGCCCAAAGACCCGCCTCTATCTCTCCTCCTAGCTCGGCAATAGTGCCTTTAACATAGTAAGATATCCCAAGGAGAGTAACCAGACAAAAACTGATGCCGAGATGTAGAAGGAGTCACTGAGACTGGTGAAGGAAGTAGAATTGAAGGAATGTCTTAAAGGAGAAGAAAGTGGAGTTTGGATTTAGGGAAGAAATTCCAGCCATTGGGGCTGAGAAGACTGAAGGCAAGATTGCCAATGGGGGCGGGGGCAGGGTTGAAAGAAGATGTGGATGCACGAAAAGACCAAAATTGATGGACCACACACACACACACACACACACACAGTCATCAGGGTAATAGGACTGGAGGTGATTACAGAAATATGGAGGGGCAAGGTAAAGTAGGACGAGATTCCCAAGATGAAGGTCTTTGTGGACTGAGAATCCATAAAGATCACTGAATGATGGGTGAACGATAGGCTGATAGGGAACTCTCCCAGGCCAGAGTTTAAAGGGGCAGTAATTCTCAGGGGTAACAAGGATGAAATCAACTACCTAAGTTCACACAGGAGGAGAGCAACTCACAGTGGAGTGCCAGCTCAAAGCCTGAACTTCGGAAAAGACTGCTTTGTTCAATCCTAAAAGACATCAGCATGAGGTGATACCTGCATTTCAGGATACATGATTTTAACCGATTTAGTCTTCATAGGTAACCGACAAGCCTCGGATGATATTCAGCTATGTGACCCACAAAGTCAAAAGCTCGGGGGGTCCGTGATTCAAAGCACTGAGCTAACACAAAGCAAAGTCACAGGGATAGCAGAGGACGAAGGTTTCAAGTTACTGACTCTTTGGCCTTGTACCTTTATTTCAAATTTTCCGATCTTAAACTTCTAAAGCACCCCAAGGTACTTTTGACCTCAGGACTCAAACCTAAAAAGTACTTTTGAGGAAAGATAATGCTGGTATAAAGAACTCAGTGGGTAGACAAGAGTAGTGGCAGAAAATCGAAGAAAAGAAGCCCGAATAACCGGAGATAGGAACCTAAAAGTGGCACAAACTCAATGTTACAAGTTGGCAAACTGCTTTGTTACTTCAGCTCACTAAAATCAGCAGACAGCTCACCCCAGGCTAGTTAAGCAGCAGAATTTTCCAGTCCTAGTTCAAATACATACAGCTTTCTCACATTACTGACATTCAATTTGCTGACTTCCTGCTGTCGCTCGCTGTAAACCCTGTCCAGGGTGGGAGGGGGATAGATTACTGCTTCAAAACTTTGCTCAAGATCGGATCGGAAGCAGAAAAACCAGCGTGCGGGTCCAGAGACTGCTCGGAGAGGACTGACACATGTAGTTTGGGGGCTGTGCTTCGTCAACCAGATATACACCTGTATTTAGTATGCGACTAGTGGCACATGAAGTGCTATTAAAGTCTGAGAAAATACAATTCATTACAATTCTGGAGTGTAAATAGACATCTGTGTGTGTGTTACTGGTGAAGCCTCTCTTTACTCGAGTATAAAAACGCAAGTATTTTCTGAACTCTGTACCAAGGCAGTTTAAAGCTACTGCACCGCTTAACAGAATATGACATCTCAAAAAACAACTACTTCCTTGGTTCTGTGCTCCGCTTTAAGGAACAACAACCGGTGTTAAAAGGATTCTACCTGCTATAAACTTGATGTCATCCAAAACCCTACTGCCAGTGTCGTAATTCGCAACAAGTCTTATTCACCTACCACTCCTGGGTTCGCTGACCTACATTAGGTACTAGTCAAATAATGCCGTGCTTAATAGCTCCTCGTTTTCAAATTGCTGCTCGGCCTCCACTTTCCCCATCTCTGAAATCTCCTCCAACCCGATAACCCTCCAAAATATCGGTGCTCACCTAATTCTGGCCTCTCGCGCATTCCCACTTTTAATTGCTCCCCCATTCTCGAATAACGACGAGTCTGAATACAGGAGTGAGATAGAGAACCTAGCGGAGTGGTGTAACGACAACAATCTCTCCCTCAATGCCAGCAAAACTAAAGAGCTGGTCATCGACTTCAGGAAGCAAAGTACTGTACACACCCCTGTCAGCATCAACGGAGACGAGGTAGAGATGGTGAGCAGTTTCAAATTCCTAGGGGTGCACATCACCAAAAATCTATCTTGGTCCACTCACGTCGACGCTATCACCAAGAAAGCACAACAGCGCCTATACTTCCTCAGGAAACTAAGGAAATTCGGCATGTCCACATTAACCCTTACCAACTTTTACAGATGCACTATAGAAAGCATCCTATCGGCTGCATCACAGCCTGGTATGGCAACTGCTCGGCCCAGGACCGCAAGGAACTTCAGAGAGTCGTGAATACCGCCCAGTCCATCACACGAACCTGCCTCCCATCCATTGATTCCATCTACACCTCCCACTGCCGGGGGAAAGCAGGAAACATAATCAAGGATCCCTCCCACCCGGCTTACTCACTTTTCCAACTTCTTCCATCGGGCAGGAGATTCAGAAGTCTGAGAACACGCACGAACAGACTCAAAAACAGCTTCTTCCCCACTGTCACCAGACTCCTAAATGACCCTCTTATGGACTGACCTCATTAACACTACACCCATGTATGCTTCATCCGATGCCAATGCTTATGTAGTTACATTGTATATATTGTGTTGCCCTATTATGTATTCTCATGTATTTTCTTGAATTCTGTTTAATTCCCTTTTCTTCCCATGTACTGAATGATCTGTTGAGCTGCTTGCAGAAAAATACTTCTCACTGTACCTCGGTACACGTGACAATAAACAAATCCAATCCAATCCAATCCAATTGGTGGTCGTGCCTTCAGCTGCCTGGGCCCTCAGTTCTGGAATATCCTCCCTACTCCTCTCCATCTCACTTTTCTCCATCAAGACACTCCTTAAAAGCTACCTCTTCGGCCGACCTTTAGCCATCTGATCTAATTTCCCCCTATGTGGCTCAGTGTCTAACTTGGTTTCATAATACAGCACCTTGGAATGTTTTATTATATTAAAGGTGCGATATTCATGTTTTTGTTGATGTTTTGCAACTTGCCTCATTCTGCTCCAAGGAAACACACCAGGATAGCTGTGCTAAACACTTGCTCATGTCACACCTGCTTTAAGTGTACATCGGGAAATTATGGGAACTTTGCCTACAGTTTTCTGCTGTGTCCTTATGACCGCCAAGGACTTAGGAAATTTGCCCTTCACGGCCTTAAGTGCTACCCAGTCTCTTGGACCCCAAGAGGCTAGATTTTCCTTACCAACCCACTAGTCTCAACACTAGTCTTAATCCAAGAAAGCAGGGTTCCAATGGAAAGTAAAAGTATAGGTTTAACTTATCTACACAAATTAATACACTTCAATGCTATTTCTCCGGAACCACCGCCTTTCTAACGTTTCCTTATATTGCAGTCCGTTTACACTCAGGATCAGTCAGTCACCATTCCTTTTCTAACTGCAATGCTGCAATTTCGGAAATGTGGCAGCCAGATTGTCCATGGCAAGGTCGCACAAACAGTAATGTAATAATGACCATTCATTGTTAATAGTCATTGCTTTTTAGGTCTTTTGCCAAACATGTCAATTTAATTTTGCAGCAATCAGGTTGTGTGGGGAAGATGAGCATTTTCTGAAGCCTAGGCCTGTCTGAACACGCTAACTTGTGGTCCAGAGCTACAATGATATATCTCACTTTCCTTTTTGTTTCCTGCTTGTATCAACTGGGTCGTTTATTTGCAGACCACACGCATAGCGGCTGCACAGAATTGCTTGTGAACCACCTGTTATTTCAGCTATGCCATTCACTCTGCGGCATGTGTCTCAACACACCCAGTGAACGCATGGCGCACAATATTTGTACAACCAGCAAAAAGGGATCTTAAAGAAAATTCAGATGGAATTCAGCTCTCAACTCTTTTACAATACTCGAGGGTGTCAGACTGCTGAAACTTCAACTTCAAAGCTCCTGTGATGAACTGATAAAGTCCTCAGCAGGGAGTACTCATACGAAACCATATGCATTCCGATTTGTGTGCAAAGGTAGTTACGTTAGCTGGACCAACAGCTAAATTGCTACATTTTGATGCAGTGACACTGGGATTGGGAGGGGCAAAATCAACTCGTCTTTCCACTCGCTTGCTACCCAACGAATCTCACTAGAAAGGGTGCGCGGGCATCAGATGAGGGCAGAACTGTGTTCAACTGGAATGTTCTCTCGTGGCTGAACATTGCGGCAGCATTGGCTGTATAAAACACTGGTTAGACTGCGGCTAGAGAAGTATACACCATTATTACAGGAAAGATGCAATTGCACTAGAGAGGAAACTTATAAGGATGCTTCCAAGGCTGGAGAATTTTAAGATTGGATAAGCTAGGGTTGTTTTGTTTGGAACAGAGGAGGATGAACCCAGATTTAATTGAAGTCTATAGAAATGAGGGACCCGGATAAAGTGGATAGGAAGTACCTATTTTCCTTAACGGAGAGGTCAGTAACCAGAAAGCATAAATTTAAAGTAATTGGCAGCAGGATTAGTTGGGAGTTTAGGAGGATATCTTTCACCCAGAAAGGTGGTCAGGGTCAGGAACACACGTTCTCCCTGTGTCTGCGTGGGTTTCCTCCGGGTGCTCCGGTTTCCGCCCACAAGTCCCGAAAGACGTGCTTGTTCGGTGTACCCGAACAGGCGCCGGAATGTGGCGGCTAGGGGCTTTTCACAGTAACTTCATTGCAGTGTTAATTTAAGCCCATTTGTTTTCACTAATAAAGATTATTATTATTAGAACAGTGGGCATTTTTTTCTTTAAAAGCAGAAAAGTTAATCACGGAAAGAATATAATTAACACCACACCCAATCTCCATTTCGTGGAACACTTTATCAGAAGCACCCTTCAGGCTTGCATCTCTTTACCATCCCCTCCCCAATGCAGTCACACCCAATGCATTGAATGTACGCCATTTATTGAAAGCTAAGAATGCCCTTTCAGACAAGCCACAGTGAAAACCAAGTGAAATTATATATCGTGTCAAAATGGAACTGCAATGTTGAGCGAGCACAGAGCTACAGAATAGATAACTGTTTGGCTAAGGAGCAATAAGGAAATTCAGGGCGTCATTGAAGGTTTAAAGTAGCATTTGCTAACCTTAACCCTAATATGTTTTAAAATGACAGATGGAATAAAAGCGATCTAGACTATTGATCTGCCTTATAGTCATAAAGTCACACAGTACATAAGAGACCCTTCGACCCATCGAGTCTGCACTGTCAAAACTACTCGAAATCCAAACTAATCCCCCTTCTGAGCGCCTGGCCCATAGCCTTGAATGCCATGACATCTCAAGTGCTTATCCACCTAACCTTTTAAAAGGTTTCGAGGGCTCCCGCATCTTCCACCCTCCCAGAGTGCTTTCTGAGTGCACCACCCTCGGAGTGAAAATCCTTTTCCTCAAATGCCCTCTAAACCTCCTGCCCCTCACCTTAAAATTATGCCCCCTTGTTATTGACCCTCTGAATGAAATGTTAAAACATAAAACTAACACGCTTGTCTATGTTACAGTTTTAATGACAACATTCCACCAATTATCCAGGTGAATGGAAATTGAACCACATATAGAACATAGAACAGTACAGTACATATGCAGAAAACAATGCCACGTTCATCAGTGTGTGCGCTTGTGTTTCGGGCAGTAGGTTTAAATGCCACTTGAGGAGCCAAATTGGATTTAAGAAATGAAAGCACTGCCAATTAGAGCGACTGGGATAGGTTTGTTTTTCCCATTAAGACACTGAAGCTGCTTTTACTTTTGTGTTTTCTGGGATTCTATTTTAGGAGATTCACCTCGAAGCAGTAATCATTCTCTGTGAACACATTGGACTCCTTTGTATAATATTGCGACTCAGGGCAAATGCACGTTCACACGACTGAAACCAGCAGCCTTGGCCTGAAAGCACTTTTGTTCATAATGTTGTCAGTTCCCCAAATGTCAACTAAGCAACCCATAGATTTAAGGCAATTGGCCAATGAGCTAGAGGTTAAACAAGAATTTTTTTTTTTTTTAAATGCAGCAAATTATGACAAGGTGGAATGCACTGCCTGAAAGGGAGGTGGAAGCACTTTCAGTAGTAACCTTCAGAAGGGACCTGGGGAGAAAATTGCAAGGCAACAGGGAAAGAGCAGGGTGATGGGATTGATGAGATAACTTTGAAAGTCCCAGCACAGGCATGATGGGCCAAATGGCCTCCTTCTGAGCTGAATGATTAGCCAACACAGGTGACAGAGGGAGAATATGCATCTACCCCAACCGCAGTCCTGTCGTGCAAGAGTATCGCAAGTGGATGTCTGGTGTCCCGCAGTTACAAAGAAAGCAGATTGGCAGCTGTTCCAATGTGGATTAATGCTAATCCTGCTGAAAATCATAGAATGGGTTTCAATTAATGCAGTGGAGATAATAGGAGCCGCCTCCCTTTCTGCGGAGCCAAAAACCCAGTCTTCATAACTTGTGCGGCCATGAACAGGGAAGGAGCATTTAATTAAAAATAAGGCTACAAAAGAAGCTTTGTCATTTTTTTTTAAGATCACAGCAGACCTGGAGGCAACTCCATTTTTTTTTGAACGGACACTTCTCTGTAGCTGGTTTGTTTACACACAGGTATTTCACCAAGTCTATCACTGTAAAGAAACCTGCACAGAAGTAGCCTAGCTATATCCAAAGTCCAATATAATCACTAGATACAGCAATCAGGCTATGATGTGGGCCCAGAACTTGACCCTGACTTCAAAGGCCTTACTCTGCCCGCTCATGCGATGAACTGGTCAGATTTCAGAACTGAGGTGTTATACATAGTCTGTCATTTGCTCAGTGGATTTCATAGCCAGCAGTGAATTCCACAGAGACCGAGAGAAAATATTTTGATGTCTGGACCTGTATTTTCTTTTCTGAAACTTTAGCCTTTTATATTGCTTAAATCTTCTAGTTTTAGACACAACCTAAAATAGTTTCATGGCTTTAATAATGTCAGGATGTTTTGTTTTTATTTCTATGTTCGGGGGGGGGAGGGGGAACGCAAGTCTTCCCACTGGCATTATCCCATATTGATTCACACTGGATTTGGGCCTCTGGTGACTGGCAGAGAGCCGAACGGACTGCTGAAGAGATCCATCAATGGCCTTTGCTTCTAATATTATCAACACAGCAATGAGTGATATACACAACTGGAGAGAATCAATGGATTTATTTCAAATATAAAGATCTTCTAAACCATGTTTCCATGAAAGTGATCACCCAGCACAAAAGTAAAATATTAGAGATGCTGGGAATTTGAAATAAAAGAGGGCTCTCGCGAGAGTTCACCTAGTCGGGCGCGACGAGGCTGGTCATTTGCGCGCATTAACTATGTTTCCTCTTGCTCTACAGGTGCTACCACACCAGCACAGTCTTCCCAGTATTTTCTGCGATCATTGAGCATGGGCATTTTATTTTGCTGTAATCACTTCTCTACATTCTGGGGCCTATTTTCAACTATTGTGCTTCCTGCTTAAGCTAGAAAATAGGGTGGCTGACCCAATGAAAATTGACAATTAACTGCCCAAGTCCCACCGATTGTGATTTTAAGATAGGCCTCAAAATGGCAGCTACCACTCCTGCCTGAAGCAGGTGGACCTATTTAAATTTCAATTCAGTTTTCTGGCCAATTATTGATCCCAAACGCAATTTTGACGTGCGGATGTGGATATTTCTGTGGGTCCAGGAGGAGCACAAAAACGCTTCCAATTCTGCTGTCAGATCTTTGCGAGTTCACCCCACCCCACCCTACCCCAGGTTGGCTCCATGAAGAAGCCACTGGACATCCCCTCCCCCAGTGCAGAATACACTGGACTGAGGCAATGTACCAGGCTTTCCTGCAGCTAACAGGTAGGTGCCTGTCCACCCACTCACTTTTCGGATCCAATCTTCTCATCTAACTACTGCCCTCCACAGCCACATAGGGCAGGGTTTTCCTGCCCTCCCCACATGCTGAAACCTCGGTTTTGCCGAAGTCGACCCCACCATGGGTTCCCCAGCGTTGGGACGTTAGCGAGCCACGCTAATTGCCATTGACTTCACAGCAAGGTCCCGCTGGCGGCCAATTGCGAGTCACCTCTGCTGCAAGTTTTGGGGAGCTGGAAAACTCTGGCCATAGTCTAGTCCTTTGAATTCAGATTACCTGGTAATTCAAATAACCTTTGTGCAAAAAAAACAAACACCTGTTTTACTTAAATTGCTTAAGGATGGATTTATCAATTTCTTTAAAAGGAGCGTAAGAACAACTTTGAGTTACAGAAGGATTGCACGCTTATGGGGTCTCAGACAAGGATGAGGCCTTCTGAAGTCGGTTTCAACTTCAGGAATAAAGTTTGTTCATTTGCCAGCGAACTGCATACCTTGCAGTATTGCACATCCAAATCCACTTTGCCCTGATGCATAGTTGCAGTAAATTGCTAATTTGGAGCTCAGATCAACACGAAAAGGAGATTAGAAAGGTTAGGGAAGTGCAATACGATAAAGCACATGGGATGTAAGCATTCAACTGGGTGGCTTATAGGGTAGCATGGTGGCGCAGTGGGTTAGCACTGCTGCCTCACGTCGCCGAGGTCCCAGGTTCGAACCCGGCTCTGGGTCACTGTCCATGTGGAGTTTGCTCATTCGCCCCATGTTAGTGTGGGTTTCGCCCCCACAACCCAGAAATGTGCAAGCTAGGTGGATTGGCCACACTAAATTGCCCCTTAATTGGATAAAATGAATTGGATACTCTAAATTAAAAAAAAACTGGGTGGCTTATGTGATGGGGAGGGGCCTGATGTCTGCGAGTGAGGGCAGGGGTCTCTGCTGGTGAGGGGGGGTTGGGGGGTACAACTATAGGGTTGTCTGAGGATCATGGCACCCTTTAAAATGGCACCCCGATCTCTAAGGAGCCGGCCTGGCTGGCATCTTTTGATCCTGCACTTCTCTTTCCCGGTGGAAATCTCCCGCGGCCTCAAAAAAATGGATTGCGATTGGAATTGCGCCGGAACAGCCAGTGGAATTCTCACCGGTTTTCTCACCCACAATGCCAAAGCGCGATTCACCCAAATGGGAACAAAGTCCCATAGCGAGCGCATTTAGCCGCGTGTTTCCTGGTGCTTGCAGTGCATACAAACACATGGCTATTCAATGCGACTCGTGTTGTATAAAGGGTCTCAACGGGGAACGTACAACTGGGGAGCTCCGCTCGCTGGAACTCCCCAGTGTAACGAGAGATGGGCCACCATTTTTAAATAGCACTGCCAAGGTACCAGGCTGGCACTGCCAGGATGGCCAGGTGGCACCAGCAGTGTTAGGTCACCACCCTGCACAAAGGGCATGCAGCTGAGGGCCTCCGGTCCCGAGAGACCCCCCCACAAGTGGAGACCAGTACTGAACAGCGCTCCCCGAGGTCTCAAGAGGTGAAGGGGATCAATCCCAATGCCTCTGGTACCTCAGGAATCTGCACATTAAAGTGAGACTTACTGTCTCGCTCTAATATACAGATTTGCCAAAACGTGGGGGTGGGATTTACATCGCAAAGTCTTGCGAGATCACATTGGGTCTTGTGAGGCGTTGCGAGCTGGGTAGACCCTGGGAGTGGGGTCTCCTGACTTTTATCGGCCAGGCGCCGCAGCAAGTTGCTGTTCCAGCACAGCCTGGCCGTATGATCGCTCCCATAGTTATTTTTTGGGAGAATTCTGCCCTGGATATCTTCTATAAAATTAAACCTGCCACAACCAATTAAAAGAAAGTAAATTTGTGCTAAAACTAACACCAGGGTGCACAAACCAAATGATTAAATGATTTAGATTCGGCCAAATGGATAATAAATAGTGAAAATCACAGTATTTTAGCCATGTAATAATTTCTGCGGCAATGTTATGGCGACGGAGACGGCTCAGCATTGGTGGATCTTCTGAACCGCCACTCCCAGTGGATTTTCCTGTTGTTTGCACCCTCTGCCACTGCGGAACTCTTGGCAAGGGGTCACCATCGATCCCGCTGGCGGGAACGGCCAGAAAGCCTTGATTATAGATTTGGTGTTCCCAATGGAATTATATAATGATACAGCACAAAAAAGGGGCTATTTATCCCATTGTGCCTGTGCTGGTTGGTCCTTTGAAAGTGCTCCAATTATTTCCATTGCCCTGCTCTTCTGCCGTAGCCTTGCAAATGTTTCCTATTCCCCTTTGAAAGCTATTATTAAACGTGCATTCTTTTCAGACGGTGCAATCCAGATCATCATACTGCGCTGACTAAATAAATGTCTTTTCATCTCCCCTCTGGATATTGAATATTCTGCAACTGCACAGGTTGTCCTCATTTGGGAACAATCATTGACAGGTCAAGTTTATTTACTTCATCATTCCAGTTCACTGGATTAGACTCGAAAAAGATTGTGTTAATCTCCGCACAGTGAAATATATATTCCCCCACTTGGTGGATTTTTAAAAAAAAAATTGTTGCAATTTTGCACTTCAAAATATAAGACAGCGGAATAAAAATTAACAGACGATCAGAAGGCAGAAATTCAGTCTGTTAATCATTTCATACAGCTGTCACAGGGGGCAATAAGCTTTTGGAATCAGGACACCATACGGCACAGAACCGTTATCCAGCAAAAATATTCACACAAGGAAAGCAGATCTTAACACATGATGGAAAAATTAATTGAATGTGGAAGGGTGGGGGGGAGCAGCGAATAGGGAAATAGTGAATGGTTGGTGAAGGAATCAACACAAGTGATCAAATAAGACTGATTAAAGTCTACAGATTATGGATACAGGAAAATGGATGTGAACAATATTCCTTATTTCCACTTTCCTCCAGGAATAATCAAATGTAATCAGGGGAGGAAAGAAACAACGCCCAGCTTTTTTTCTGTTAAAGGTGCAGACTAAACAATAATAAATGTTTCAACACAGCAGGATACTTTACAGTGAGTCTGCGATGACAGACTTCAAAGTGATTTGTTAAAAAAAATGAGTCAGGCCTCGTTAGGATATCTGAAGATCCTCATATGAACTTTTACATCAGTTAAAACAATGACACATGAAGCAATCATCTTCTACAATTAGCAGGGGTCTCCAGTTGACTGATTTTCAATCCCGTTTTGAACTCGCAAGTGCAGATCTTCAGAGAAAGCGGACAAACCTAAACTCCTAAATGCCTCCAGTTTGCACATGGCTTATTCAAAACTTGACATTTTATTGCAGCAGAACAAACACAAGTATGACCTCAGTGGCACTATTTCCATCCAAATCTCTCATCTTCCGGTAGGGAAACCCATGAGGCAGGGAGCATCTTGTGACGGAGCACGGGTTTGCCGCGCTGCATAACATTTCTAAGGAACAAAGTGTATAGAGTTTCACTCATTCCCCCTTCTTTCTTATTACAAAATGGCTTGCTGCAGCTCTGGCCTGTGTCTAGAGACAATTAGGGAGAAATGAAACCAGTGCCTGGCCTCCGTGCTACAAGGCCGTCGAACTGTTCAGGTTTCCCCAAAGACAATCCACAAAAGGCAATTTGGTTTCAGCCATAGTGGCTGAACTGGAATTCATTGTAATCTCAATAACAACATATCTCCGCACGACTGTAATCCTACACAGTGTCAACCTGGCACCTTTTGGCAATGCTGGGGCAATATCAGGGTGCCAAGGGGAGGGACCCGAGAGGAATCATGGTATGAAGGGGGGGGGGGGAGAGGATCCCTGAACGGGGCACATGAAGGGGCGACCTGAAGGGTGGGAGGAGGGGTGTTAGGGCATGCCCTCAGAGACCCCATTACAGGGTATCGCAAAGGGGGAGGGGGGAGGCAATGTCGGCAAGTATGGATCGGGTGAGGGGGAAGAGGCCGGTTACACGAATGGCTGCGTGGTGTGTGCGCATGTGTGTGTGTGTGGGGGGGGGGGGGGGTTACGAGGACATTTAGTGATTAAGCGGGGGGGGGGGGGGGGGAATGACGATGACACTCCGGCCATCAAGGGTTGGGGGTATTGCCCAGTACTGTTGGGAGTGAGTGGGAGACTTTCAGCTTAACTTTGAGATCGGAGGGGGGCACGGTGGCACTGCTGCTTCATGGCACCGAGGAACCCAGGTTTGATCCCGGCCCCGGGTCACTTTCCTTGTGGAGTCTGCACATTCTCCCCGTGTCTGTGTGGGTTTCATCCCCACAACCCAAAAAGATGTGCCGGGTTGGTGGATTGGCCACGCTAAATTGCCCCTTCATTGGAAAAAAAGAATGGGGTACTCTAAAACTAAAAAGAAAAACTTTCAGATTGGGCCCCCTTTAAAAAGGGCACCCCTGTCTCGGAGGAGTCGGTCTTACCGGTGTCTTTAAGTCCTAACTCCCCCAAATATTCCAAGTGTGGGAAAATTCAGTGAGAATCTCCCCAAGCTCCAAAAAAAAAAAAAGGGTGGGAATCTCTCATCCACAGGTTCCTCAGGTGGTGGTCTGCTGTTCGCTGGTGGCGGGATTCTCCATTCCCGCCGCTGTCAATGGGAATTCCCACCAAAGCCACCCCATGCCGCCAGCTGGACCAGAGAATCCCGCTGCCAGTGAACGGCCGGACAATTCTGGCCAATGGTTAAGCTCAGAGCTCAGGTCATTTGCGGTAGAACAGCCAGTGGGATTCTCACCTGTTTTCCTGCCCACAGACCCCCCCCCCCCCCCGAGGCCTGCAGCTGGGACAGTGCGTTTGCTTTTCAAGCCTTGTAGCATCTTTAAAGAAGCACATGCTTTACTGTGATGATTTATTCCAAATCTCAGGAGATTCTAATAGTTTTCCATATCATAACTTGCTTCAGCATCCAATCGCCACTGTTTAACAAGCAAACATCCCATTTTGGATACACCAAGATCCCACATAGAAAAATTAGGCAAATTACCTCACTAACAGGTTGCTGGATTGATTTGATTCACTGAAACCAGCCAACAAGGTCTTTGTTTAGTGTCCCAAAAAGGAAGAGGGCGAGATCTCCGATCTGGAGTCTAAGTGCTCCCGCCAGCGGAGAATCAGGACTCGTCCCTGTGGGCACTCGGAGCATCACCCTGGTCCAAACCCACAGCACTTCAAAAGGCTTAAAATCTCCTGAGATCCTTTGAAATGGTAAGCATTCATTCAATTTCAGTCACCACCTCGAACTACCCGTTGATTGACAGCTTAATGATTCCAACACAGCTGCCAGAAGGTTTTTTTAAATTTATATAAAAGCAAATTACTGCGGATGTTGGAATCTGAAACAAAAACAGAAACTGCTGGACAATCTCAGCAGGTCTGACAGCACCTGCAGAGAGAGGACAGACTACGTTTCGAGTCTGGCTGACTCTTTATCAGCAATTTGCATGTTCCCAACAGGGCCCAGGGGGGTGGGTAGCCCACTACTGGCGGCGGCTTGGGAGCCGAGACTGGGGACAGGTCTGCCACCTGGCGCCGATCCCGTTTTTTGGGCTGTTGCTCTATGCTCCGCCCGATCAGGAATCCCGATCGCAGCGGCGGGGAACAGAGAATTACGCTCAGAAAATCTGACAATATACCACTCACTTAATATTTAATCTGAGTTCAAACTCCTGGCATGGGGCTTATCCTGCCACCAAAAGTGTTACGATCGGGGGCAGGGGGGTGGGGGAATTCAGCCACCATGCTGCGCCCGATGCAGAGCAGAGCACAATGGGTGAATCCCGCCAGAGTCCCAAATTGGGCTCTGCGTCAGGCCGATCGCGAGTCACCAGACTGGCAGCACCCAGCGCGATCTGGATCACGTCTTCATGGGGCGTGATCCAAATAACTGGCCCCAAAAAAACGGCAAAGTGCCTGTGAATCGCGGGGTGAACCTTGGCGCTGCAGCCACTGAGAAACTCCCCGTCAAACCTGCCCGAAAGCGGACTTAGATTTATTTCTGCTGAATCCCGTCCCTGGACTACAAACTAGGGTGGTCTATATGGGGGGGAACAATGTTGACATAATGGTGCCCACAATTTAAAAGATCCGACTGATACAAGCTGCTCAAACAGTCAGCACATACAGATAACCCACTAGCATCTGTTAGTGACCCACTTACACTCATTTCAAGCTGAAGGAAGCGTGCAGTTGCAAATGGTTACGGTTGGGGAAGTTAAGGGGAAAGACAGCAAAGAAAATCTAAAGCCACAATTTCAGCTGATGTCAGCTGAGAGACAGAAATGCAATATCTGCCACATGCCTGAGCAGAACCACAAAGTTTCTGGGACAAGTCTAAACCACCTGCCCTTGGAACAAGCACGCCAAGCCACATTCCAATATGTAAAACCCTTTGAATAGAACATAACCCAGGTTATTATTTGAGAAACTTATCTTCAAGAACTTGGCAAGGCAACAACTAAGCTTGTTGAAGAACCATGCCATCCTTACATGGTCTGACACCATATCAGTTCCATCTGGCGCATGCTATTTTTAAACAGTTCTGAGCTGAAGACTATGCTAAAACCTTTACATAAATTGTCTGCATTGTGGTACTGGCTGGTGAACACAAAATGGAAAGAAGTGACTAATAAAGAGCAGTGTTTACATTAAAATGTTATCTTTTTCAATAAAGATAGGACATTATTACCTCTTGTTGACTCAGAGATTAAGTTTCTGCCTCATGAAAAGTCCCAGGTTTGATTCTTAGTCTATGCGGGTTTACCTTATCTCAGTTGGGACAGGATTAGGGGTATTAAAATTGGCCTCAATCACATCAGGTGGAGTTCCTGCTCCCGAGGAACATAAAAGATCATAAAATGGTCACAGATGACGAAGGTTCAGCGTTGCTTATCCATTCAAAGAGTTAATAATCCATCTGAATTCCAACCACCCCCTTCCCCACCTCCTCCACACATCCCCACAATAGGATCCTTTTTTTTAATGATTCCAGGATTGGTGCTTCCAAAACTCTATCAGGAAGTTTGTTCTACATATTGAAAATCAGATCCAACTGAATTAGGCATGGCAATGTTTTTATTATCTGTAACTGGACAGGCTGCCCATTATAATGGAGGTACACATGAAACCTCCCCATTGCCAAGAAAGGAATGAGGTAACTAGAATGGGGCAGAACAGTGGCACAGTGGTTAGCACTGCTGCTTCACAGTGTTCGGGACCCGGGTTCGATTCTGGCCTTGGGAGACTGTCTGTGTGGTTTGCGCGTTCTCCCCGTATCCAAAGATGTGCAGGTTAGGTGGATTGGCCATGTTAAATTGCCCCTTAGTGTCCAAAAGGTTAAGTGGGGTTACTGGGTTCCGGGGATGGGGTGGAGGCATGGGCTTAAGTGGGGTGCTCTTTCCAAGGGCTGGTGCTGGCTCGATGGGCCTCCTTCTGCACTGTAAATTATATAATCTGCGTGGGTTTCCTCTGGGTGCTCATAATTCCTCCAATAGTCCAACAATAAGCAGGTTAGGTAGATTGGCCACGATCAATGCCCAGGTTACAGGGATGGGGCAAAGGAGTGGGCCGAGGTAGAGTGCTGTTTTGGAGGGTCAGTGCAGACACGATGGGCTGAATAGCCACTTTCAGCCCTGTAGGGATTCAAGAGAAATGTCGCACAAAATGAGTCAGTATGGAAAACAAGGAACTGACAGCATGAAAGCGTGTGTCGCTGTGACAAATACAGGATTTTAGATATATTGGATTAGAAACATTTGGAAATTTAAGGGTTAACAGCCTGGGTTAGAGTGTGTTTGACTGCAGCAGTCACATTTTAAAAGAATCTTGGTTTGGAAGACCAGGAAGCCTTTAGGAGCCAGAGGTGAAATCGACCATTGTAAAAGCCTGGGCTAATGCAATGTTGTTTGACTAGGGGGAGTCCCTGGGGAGTTGATTTGGTTCAGCTTGGGGAGATGATGTCATTGCTGGGTATTCAGACATTGTGAGAACACTTTGGAGTGGAGGTGTGATCTGGCCGACCCTTTGGACCACAATGAAGGTATTTTGCTCTCACAGCAGGATAGTTAAAAAAAAAAGATTAATAGTATTTAAAGCAGTGCAGACTTTCCTGAGGACAAGGGGGAAGTTGAAACAAACCAGTTGAAACAGTTTTTTTTTTTTAAAGACACCCAGTCAGAGCCTGCAGGAGCCAAATCTGTTCCAAAAAGCAAGTATTACTCTGTGCCATTGGGATGTAGGATGGATTGAGAGCTGAAACTGCCTCCTCCCCGGCATTGCCCAGGCATGACCCTCTGGCAGGTTCCACCCGCCATGTGCACACTGTGGGAGAGCAGCCGTAATTCATGTGGGTGGATGAATGGATAATCTTAGATTTAAATGTTCTCTTATGAGGTTCCCAACATTCAACACCGGGAATCCTATTACAGCACTGGTGGGGGTTTGCGGGGACAATTGCATTGGGACTTCCTGCCAACGTATCTGGTATTCTGGGCCTCTCGAGAGATGTTACGCTCCCGTCACCAATCATGCTGGATGTGAACGCGAGTGCAAAATCCCAGCCTGAGTCTTCTGACACCAGGGATAATGGAGAGCTTGGCAAAAACCTGCTCGAGTATGTAAAATAATGACATTAAAGTACTTAAAAATACAGATAATCATATTGATATGATGTTTTATATATTGATCTATAATATGCAACCTTTAATAATTATACACAGAAAGTTATTGTGCTGCTTTATTTCCTCTTTTACTTTTTCCAGCGTCTGGGATCACATTAATTTTCAGGTGTTAAAATGGGGTCACACTGGGAAATAGTTTGGGAAGCACTGCCCTAAATTAAGGTCTGGCAAGCTTGGTAGGTGACTGAGGACAGTTATGATACAAATAACAAAGCAACAGGATATCATTTCAAGGTTGTGCGCCCAGGAAATTTTGATTGATAATCAGGACAGCGGGAAATAAAAGTATAATGGAGCAAATTCTCCGTTTGAGAGACTATGTGTTGAGGCCGGGACTGAATCGTGAGGTTTCTACGTGGATGAAAGCGATGCAGGTCCCATTAATGGGCTAGCACCGGCACCGTGTAGAACTTGCGCAATTCCAATGTATGCTGACCCTCATCCCAGCCAACCAAAATGGCACTGGTTGTGCTGGAACACGCCCGTCCTGTTGATGGGTCGGCTGGGGCCAGAGGGTACCTGGGTGGTGGCACCCATATGACCCGTGGCACTAAGTTCCCAGTGGGCAGTCAGCAGCGTGCTTAGCTGCATGGCTGCCTTGCAGGCTGCCGAAATGGAGGTCCATACCCTGCCACCCCATCTCCACCTCGTAGCCACCCCCCACTACTCCCCCTGGCAGACACCCCCCCCACCCCCCCCCCCCCCCCCCCCCCCCCCCCCCACCCCTCCGGCCAGCAGCACAACTGTCAGCACACAATAACGATGTTGGGACACTGTTTGTACCCCCTCCCACACCCTCAGCAGCCACGGAGCCTGTATTTCGATTTGAAATATCAGAAGTGAACCTCGTCGACGGAGATGGAGCATCGTGGAAGGCCCGGAAAATGCCAGGTCGGGCCCATTAATGGCATGCCAACGGCCTTTACGATACAATTCGCATGCCCACGCTGGTGTCATAATATACACCAGACATACACTAGGACCAATCAACATGCACAAACACCGCAGCCAATCACCAGTTAGAACACACGCACTATAAAGACAGAGGGCATCACTTTTCCCGCTCATTCAGGATGCTGCCTCTCAGAAGCACAAGAGCTTATCAGTTACAGCACAGACTCTCACCACTTGCTGGGTGATTCAACTGGTTCGGACAGGCACAGGTCTCTAGTTAATCCAGCATCGTGTAAACCCACAGTAATAGTATGTCTAGTATTTTATCAGAGTTAATAAAATAGTGTTGAACCATCTTTAGTGTTGGTGGCCTATGTCTGCTTCACGGATCCAGAGTGCCCAACGCATCAGCTGGCTGTCCAGGGACCGGAGCATGGCATTCTGTTTGGTGCTCGCGCCAGCCTCGATTTTTGGCTGACGCCGAATTCTCCGCCCAGTCATCTTTCCTGAATCCGGCGTCAGCCGATGGAAAATCCCACCTAATACGTTCCTAAATAGCAATAAACTGATTTGAACGTCCAAATTTTAGGCGCATCTGCAAACAAAGCTAACGAAGACAAGTAACATAATCCAGCATCATTCATTGATTGAAAATTGAGTGATTCACTGGAGTAGTTAATCCAAGTTGGATCTGTAAACAGAAGGAATACACACATCATGGGAGATACTGCGTGCACACATGGGATGGGGGACATTTAGGTCTCCAGCACGCTTGTTGCAATTGCGATTTGCCACCAAGAAAGATTATATTGACAGAACTTTGAACATCACTGAATGCAGCCAAAGCTGAGAAACCAGTAGGAATTGATCCAGCTGAATAACGGTAACCCCCTAAGTATGGAAATATGAAAAATACTTCCGCATTTCCAACCGCACATCTGGTATGAAATCAGTTTCACTCTTAACAGAGCGCACTGTATACACAGGAGATGCTTAGCTTAACAAGTATTTTCTGTTATAAAGAAAGCAGTTTAAACTGGACTGGTAGGCAGCCATAAAATAATTCAAACAGTAGCTACTGGGCAGTTGCTTCAATAGTTCTTTCTTGTTCTTAACAGTTCCCCAGGGAATCTAGTTCTGGCTGAGCTGATCAATTGCTGACAGCTTCAAAACTTGCAATCAGATCATTTCTTTTTGAATCCACTGTAATTCTTCATCAGGGCTTTTTAAATTTTTACCCGAGGTCTATTTGGTTAAGGAAAAAACTTTACTAATTGACATCTCTCCAAAAGATTAAATGTAGTCAATCGAAATTGAGGCACACAATCCACCCACTCAAGTATCCCAGAAGAATTCAGCTCTCCTTGAAGTAAAACCCAGTTCCCTGCTGATAGTAATTAGAATTAAATTAACATGCATCAATACTGTGCATTGAAACCCAAAGTGCTTTGCGTGAGTCACTGTTACTCAAGGAAAACCTGCACACGGCACATCGCCATGAGATGATTGGTCAGTGAACACATTTTTTTTGGTGGTCCAATAAAAGCAAAATACTGCGGATGCTGGAAATCTGAAATAAAAACAGAAAACGCTGGATAAACTCAGCAGGTCTGGCAGCATCTGTGGGGAGAGAGAGAGAGAAGCAAAGTTAACGATTCAAGTTCAGATTTCTTCAGATTTCCTGGGAATCTTATTGAGAAAACGTTGACCCCCAAAAGCAAGAGAATTTGCATTAACGAGAGATGCGAACCCTTCCAACAAACCTCTTCATTTTCTCCTTTAGTCACTTTGCTTAGTAAAGTGTTACGCTAAACCAAACACAAGTTATTCAATTGGAACACCATTAGCAAAATCAGTCCCTCTAAGCAACACTTAAGCAAACAAACTGGATTGCACACGAGTATAATTACTTCACCCTGCCATATATCAGTTTTTGCACTGAATTAACGTATTTGACTTTTGGTACAACGGTGGAATGAATCTGGGCTATTAGAATCACATAAATAGACAGGTGTTTCCCGAACTGTTTACGGTTGATGGTGCCCCACCCCCCCCCCCCCCCCCAACAAAAAGTAAGCAGCTGTAATTTCCCAACAACTAAGCTACAACCACCAGAAAGTGATGGTCTTCAACACGGCAACTATGAAGCAAGTGCTAGGTTTTATTACACATATTGAAATTGCATTATTTGATAGAAGGTTAAGATTCTGAACATGCGTTACTGTAAAACACACAATAAGTAAATGTGTTCCTTTCCTCATTTTCATCTTGTACAAATATATTATAATTAAATTTCCTGTCCCGCCAGTTATTCCAGGGACATTCTGTATCAAAGGCATTGAATCACGTAACACAGGCTCCAAAAGCCCTGTAAAATCCCAGGCAATTTAAAAGAAAATTGTCTGGATGTATTGACTACGCAGTAGAAGCTCTGCTTAACGTAAACTCAAGGTTGCCCTTGAAAAAAATACCCTGCAGTGAAGGTGTGAACGTGCACAGCAAGAGGACACGACACTTACTTGACAAATTTGATGCAGAACTGTGTGAAGTACTTGCGAGTGGAAGCAAGGTTATCTCGAATGATGGGCACGTTCTGTTTGATATGGAGGATTATGGATGTGACATAAGGACTCTGATCACCGACATGTTCCACATTTTGCCATGGCATCTAGAAGAAATGCACTGCATAAATTTCTACTATATTTTAAAACATTATATATTGTTTTTAAATTAAGAGTGCCCAATTCATTTTTTCCAATTAAGGGGCAATTTAGCGTGGCCAATCCACCTACCCTGCACATCTTTGGGTTGTGGGGGCGAAAACCACGCAAACACGGGGAGAATGTGCAAACTCCACCCAGAGCCGGGATCGAACCTGGGACCTCGGTGCCGTGAGGCAGCAATGCTAACCATTGTGCCACCCATTTTAAAACATTATTGACCAGGAGCATGATAACTAGATCACCTAGTGCAAATATTTGCCTCAATAATTTAGTTGGATCACTATTTCATCTGGAAGACATTAAATAAAAATGACACTTGCATTTATATAATAACTTAGCGCACCAGAGTATGTTAAAATGCTTTATAAACCAACAGCTACATTGTGCCAACAATATCACTACGATAGAATAGGAAGAGTCACTAGTTAATCTCATAGAGGCAACTATGATGGTTAGAACATTTGGGTGATTAGCACTGTTGCATCAATCACCAGGGACTAGGTTCAATTCCGACCTTGGGTGACGGTGTGGAGTTTGTATGTTCTCCCCGTGTCTGCGTGGGTTTCCTCCCGGTGCTCCGGGAGTTTCCTCCCACAGTCCAAAGATATGCAGGTTAGGCCATGTTAAATTGCCCCTCAGTGTCCCAAGACGTGCAGGTTAGGTGGGGGTACGGGGATAGGGTGGTAGAGTTGACCTAGGTAGGGTGTTCTTTCAGAGGGCCGATGCAGACTCGATGGGCTGAATGGCTTCCTCCTGCACTGTAGGGGTTCTATGACCTCTCTGCTTTGAATACTGCCAGGTCATCTTCATTGCCCATCTGAACCGTCAGAACAGATTGACAGGGACTGGTCTGAATATCTCACTTTAAAAAAACCTCAGATTCTTTGGGAAAATGCAGTATTTTTTGGGGAGTCAGTCTATAAGAGCTCAAACTCGCGTGAGGTTCAACTGCTGTGACCCAGAGGTGAGAGGGTGCTATCAACTGGGTTAAGCTTCCAAGATTATTGGACAAATCTGTACTGTCATATGAATACAATGCATCAACATTTCCACAAGAAAATAATGAGCAGATTTTCTGATCTGGTGCTCCTTGAAAGAACACAGACACTATTGAACAGCCACACTGTGCCCGAAAGGCAGCTCGGTGCAGCGTAGCATGGCCGATAGAAGCCATGAGACCCAGCTTCCGGGTTCTACCCAGCTCACAACGTCTCGCGGGATCTAATGCGATCTCGCAAGACGCCGCGATGTAAATCCCACCCATTGTTGGCGGGATCACCTTTTTGGCAAATTTGCATATTAAAGCAAGACAGCTAGTCTCACTTCAATATGCAGTTTTCCGAGTAACTCAAGATATTAGGAGCTATCTCCTTCGCCTCGGAGACCTCGGGCGAGCGCCGTTCAATACTGGTCTCCACAAATGGGGACAAGGCGGACAGCACACGTGGGGGTCTCCCAGGGCCATGCCCTTTGTGCCAGGCATTGCCAGCCTGGCACCCCGGCAGTGACATTTGGATGCCAGCCTGGCACTTCCCAGGTGCCCAGGTGACTCTGCCAGCTGGTAGGGCACTGCCAGGGTGCCAGGTTGGCATTGCCAAGGTGCCAAGCTGGCGTTTTTGCGCGGTGGCGATCGGGTTGTAGGTGCTCTGAGCAGGTGTTGGGGGGGGCCTGGGGACCCTCCCATACTGCTTTGGGGCTTGGTGAGGTAGGGAGGGGTCAGGGATCACTTTGGGGGCTCCAGAGATCTGGATGCTATTTTAAATTCCGTCCTGATCTCTCGCTACTCAGAGGAGTTCTGGCGAGCGGAGCTCCTCAGTGCTCAATACAGGGCTGTGTGGGGTCTTGGCCGCGCGTTCCCTGCAAAAATCCCCTATCTAATCCGGGTGCTGTTTCATAGCGTTGTGCTTCTTGACGCTGCAAGCGCCGGGAAACAAGCAGCTAAATGCGCTCCCTATGGGACTTTGTTTCCATTTAGCTAAATCCTGCCCCATATCTCTGAAAATTTTAGACCGAATGATAAGATCAACTCGCTGTTAGTGTAGCTCCACATTGGAAGCACCAGATCACACAATCATTCCACACTGGCTTTTCAGGATTAACAACACCCTGTGATGGGAACTGCTGTGCCAAGATTTTATACCTACTTTGCTCATGGCGGTCAGTGCAGGATCACAAGCTGCATCCAAGTCCTGAACTAACAACTGGATACTATTAGAAATCACACTGCAACACAAGATAGGAGAACAGCATTAAACACAATGTAGTAATACACAAAACAAACTGATCTCCCTTAAATGAAACATTCTGTAGAAATTACACCAATCGTGATTACGATATGTGGTGCGCTTGTTAATATAACTTTTCTTTGAAGTTCCAAAAGTACAATTTAGTTATCATAGAATTTACAGTGCAGAAGGAGGCCATTCAGCCCATCAAGTATGCCCCAGCCCCTTGAAAGATCACCCTACTTGAGGCCACATCTCCACCTCATCCCAGTAACCCCACCTAACATTTTTGGACACTAAAGGCAATTTAGCGTGGCCAATCCACCTAACCTGAACATCGTTGGACTGAGAGGGGAAACCGGAGCACCCGGAGGAAACCCACGCAGACACGGGGAGAACGTGGAGGCTCCGCACAGACAGTGACCCAAGCCGGGAATCGAACCTGGGACCCTGGAGCGATGAAGCAACTGTGCTAACCACCCTGCTACCGTGTTATGCATTTTCACACGGCTTTAGAGATATATTTTTCAACTCCAGGTTTCTAACTATTGCAAATTTCAAAACAGTTAGTATTTAAAAATGTCATTTTACGACTTGCAGTTGTTGGACTCAAAGGAAGCACAGTCCCCATTGATAGACTGTGACCAGGAATGAACCTTATTGTTGAGAGCAATTGTCAGCACAGATGAGCGGACAGGAGATGGGGAAGCTGCAGTATTAGGGCGGGGAGAGGAGAGAAGGGGGACAGCACGATAGCACTAAATTACACCAAAGTATATTCAAAATCAGACAAAAGTTCTGGAGTTTCCCAATGCTTTCAAGCATGGACTAGGTGGGACAAACTGCCTCTGCTGATTGAAAGAATCTCCCCACTACCATCGGCAAATGACACCCAAGGTAGAGTACTTTCCCTCCTGTCTGGCAAGGCCATGTGACAAGTGATCAGGAACAATAATGGCAGAAGCATTGACGAGAAGAGACAATTTAGCAGAAATAAGATAGATACAGATACTTAAATTAAGGTGCACCATGAGGTTCTACATTTTATTTACCTGGGGACACTTGAAAAATGTTGAGTTTTTTTTTGATGTAAGGGAGAAAACTTTTTTCCTTCAAAGAACAAACACAGTCATGATGGGCCAAGTAGCCTTTTTTATTGCTGTACAATTCATGCAGTAGTGTCCAGGGATGTTTACAGAGCTCTATAGTAGACAGATATGGTTTTAATTTGCTGCGCATACCACAGATCAGTGTTTTTCAAACCTTTTTTCCCCAGACCCACTTTTGCCAACTGGTCGACCGTTGGGACCCACGCTAGCTGACCTTCGTGACCCACGCCATGTTTGCTTACTTTGAATGCGAAACGGGATCCTGCTTAGTTCTCACGATCTCACTTGATTCAGGTTCATAGGAGGAGAGGGCAATGCGCATATCAGGTGCAGAGTTCAGTCGGTTCCTTTATGCCATCTTCACCTTTATGAAAACGGAAAACCCAACCTCGCACAGGTAGATCGTTATGAAGGGCAATAGCAACAAAATGCTCATTTTACTCAGCACTGGGTGCTGCTGGGAGTCGCTACACCAGAATGCTGACAGCCTCATGGGCTTTTGGCATGTTTGCAATGTGGTATCCCGGATCAGCTACAGCAGCGCAGTGTTTTAATCTGGAGTCAGCTCTAATTTAGTAACTAACTCTGGGGTCTCAACCTCAAAAGGAATATTTCACCCACCACTTCTCTTTCAAAGTCTGAAACATTGACTCTCATTTTCCAGTACGTCCTTGCATATAACACATATGGACTTTGCATCAGCACAATTGACAAAACCATACCTCAAGAAATCATGTTTATACTGCTTTGATCCCGAGTTAAGTTTCTTTTTTGTAGGCTGTTAACAAGAGGCCCTGGAGCACTGTACAGAGCTAGCACTAGCACCGTTCTGTCCTGCTCTGGGCTCTCTTGAGGTGCTCTCTCCAGCAGACTCTGTTGTGTGATCGTGTCCAATAGGTAAACTGCCTATTTGAGTTTCTGGCAATCGCTTACTTTTAAGAAAAGCATTCACCTTGCTGTAAAATGGATTTGTCCACCTTCACTTGCTGTAAAATGGAAGCATCACTGCTTTGGCTCCAAAAGCATGTACCTGGAGGGTGCTTGACATCAAGTGTGCATGCAGGGCGTATGACCTCTTCTCTGCTCCCGCTTCTGGCCGGAAGACTCCACGCAGCCTCATTTGTTTCCATTTAAAAGAAGACAGATGTAAAAGCCGGCAGCGGCCATTGACCGCTTCTCCCGCAATCGGGACCATCACGGGAACGGTGTGACGGATCACTCCGCGACCCACTGCAGGCCGCACTTTGAAAAACCCTGCCACAAACCACCGTGTACAAGTCGAACAATCATCAAAGACAACTCAATTTTCTCCACACCAAGATGCATGTTTAGACCTATACATGACAGATAAGTCACCCCTACATTTTTCAGCTAAAGAAATGCATATTTGGAGTTGTAATCACACTGAGAGCCGGTCTCAATGTTTCAGCTCAGAAATACATGTTCGAGGTTAAACTCGCTCTCGAAGTTGAAGTGCGCCTGCGCTGAATTGGACAGGTACACGGTTGACAGAGAAATAACCTTAATACAGATGGAAAGAGTGGAAATACCCACGTTTCCCTGCTTGCTGGTTTCTGTGGTTTTGTCATGAAATCATGGGAAGTTATTAATGTAGAAATTGTCCAAAAAAAATGCAGAATCAATGAATGGAGAGGAAGACGATTTGTTATGGTGGGCTAATTATGAAACTGAAAGTTCTTATCCAGGGTAGCGTTCGTATAATGCTGCCAGCACCAAAATGACTGCAGATGAGTTTGATTAACTCATTGTGTCAGCTACTGAAGATGATGAATTTGACGCTTTTTAAAAAATGTTACGATTGCAGTTCAAACTACCCTCACAGAATTATTTCATTAGATAAAGCGTGACACATTGATTTAATTTGAATTACCAGTGTGCCTTTTTTTTAAAACATCAACGCTGACCCCATTTATACTCAGCATTTAAAGTTTTTAGGCCTTTTTTGGAAGGTTTCTTTGAAGTTTCAGTGATGTACGGTACCTAGATTGATAACTCAGGACAGAAACAATTTACATCTGACCAGCAGCATTAAGGCATAAACCAAAGATAACACTTAAAAGCCACAGTCCATACTGGTCTAGACAGACAAGGATTTTACTAACACTTCGTAAACAAGTTCCACATATTCATTGTGAAAGCATGAAAATTAAATTGTTTATTATTTATAGCTAGGTACTAAATTTATGGAGTTACTTACTGAATGAAATTTGATAAACAACCAACTAGGGATTTATTCTAAGGCTGGAACAGCTTAAGCTAGTTCTAAATCAGTCATTTGTACTGCAGTGTTCTTTGCACGCTACTGTGTGTAATTATGTGTAGTCCGTTCTTGGTTAATCAAATCAAGCATAATATTTTTGTGTCTTTAAGTGTAACAACTGTGTACTAGCCCTCTGTTAAGAGAAGACATTTGTGACCAAAACTATTTGGCAAAGCTGAAGGCTCCATTAGATCGGCGCCATATGACTTACTCCCCAAAGAGCAGCAGTGAGCAAAATTAACTATACCTCATAAACTCCAAATGATTGAAATATTTTGGCACATGGACGTCCACAACCGACCAACTGATATAACTGCGCAGGAAATACTTGTGGCTTTGCACCATCTTATTGTAATCCATGGACTTTGCATCCTGACTGAAATAGGCAATGGCTTCATTGCAAAGAATTAGTTTGCTCCAGAAGGGCAACCAGAAGTAAACCCTCCTGAAAAATTAGTTGTTTTCTTCAGAGGGCCTCTATCTTTCATCAGGGAAATGGGGAGAGCCAAAACAATCTCACATCCATTTCTGATGTGATGGTGTTACTCAGTGACACAATGGCATTTCATTCTGCAGTAATATTTCATCACGTGAACTGGATTAAGTGCATTGTCAACAAGCGTACAATCGTTACAATTTAAGAGTAGGAAGAAAGCTGTAGGTTGCAGGAAAATGGTCAGGTAGGCAAATCTAGAAGTGTGAGATAATGCATTTGTGGAGGTGGGGTTGTTGCAAATAAGGGAAAATAGTCCACAACAAATGGTGGAATACCAACAGCTGTAAAGGATCAAAAGGATCTTGAAGCAAATGCCCACAAATCCCTGAAGGTAGTCAGCTGGTTAAGAAGGCTAATGGATACTTCCCTTTATTAGCCACGGTGTGGATTATAAGAGCAGAAAGGTTGGATTTGTTTATTGTCACGCGTACCTAGGTACAGTGAAAAGTATTTTTCTGTGATCAGCTCAAACAGATTATTTAGTATATGAAAATAAAATAAAAAGAAAATACATAATAAGGCAACACAAGGCACACAATGTAAATACGTAGACATCGGCACCAGGTAAAGTAGACAGGAGTGTAATATTAATCAGGTCAGCCCATAAGAGGGTCATTTAGGAGTCTGGTAACAACGAGGAAGAAGCTGTTTTTAAATCTGTTCGTGCGTGTCCTCAAAATTTTGTATCTCCTGCCCGATGGAAGAAGTTGGAAGAGTGAGTAGGTCAGGTGGGAGGGGTCTTTGATTATGCTGCCTGCTTTCCCCAGGCAGCGGGAGGTGTAGATAGAGTCAATGGATGGGAGGCAGGTTTGTGTGATGGACTGGGCTGTGTTCACAACTCTCAGAAGTTACTTGCGTTCTTGGGCCAAGCAGTTGCCATACCAGGCTGTGATACAGCACATAGGGTGCTTTCTATGGTATTCACGAGAACTGCATTAAACAGTTGTTAGGCCACAGCCAGAGCACTGTATCCAGTTCTGATCACATTACAGGAAGGATGTGATAGTATTACAGGGGATGCAGAGGAGGTTTATGAAATTGTTAATGGACTGGAAAATGTTGCTATGAGGCAAGAGTGGTCAATTTGGGGTTGTTCACTTTTGAACAGAGGAGGCCGAGGGGACAATTGATTCACATGTATAAAATTATAAATGGGTCTATAAAGTAGATAGAAGGACCTATGTCTCTTAGTAGAGATCAATAATCGGGGGCATTGCTTTAAAGTAATTATTAGAAAGGATGAGAGGGAAGTTACAGCAAAATCACAAGAAGCAGGAGGAGGTGTAGCCCATTCAGTCCACAGAGTCTGCTCCAAAATTCAACAAGATTGTGGCTGATCATGACCATAGGGGCTGGTTTAGCACAGTGGGCTAAGACAGCTGGCTTGTAATGCAGAACAAGACCAGCAGCGCGGGTCCAATTCCCATTCCAGCTTCCCCGAACAGGTGCCGGAATGTGGCAACTACGAGCTTTTCACAGTAACATCATTGAAGCCTACTCGTGACAATAAGCGATTATTATTATTATAGCTCCACTTTTCTGCCTACCCCCATAATCCTTTGTTGATCAAAAAATCTGTCTAACTCAGCCTTGAATAGATTCAATGACCCAGCTTCCACTGCACAACGTGGAAAAGAATTTCAAAGACTAACAATCCTCCGAGAAGAAATTGCTCCTCATCTCCATCTCAAATGAGAACATTTTTTAACTGTGTTCCCGGGTCCTAGATTCTAACATGCGGAGAAACATCGCCTTAACATCTACCCTGTCAAGCCCTCATTCAACACATTCTTCTCAACTCCAATGAGTATAGGCCCAACCTACTCAACCTTTCCTCATAAGACAAACCCTTCATTCCAGGAATTAACCTAGTGAACCTTCTCTGAACTGTTTCCAATACAAATTTATCCTTCCTTAAATAAGGAGACCAAAACTGTACACATCCCGTACAGTTGTAGCAAGCTTCTCCTACTTTTATAATCCATCCCTCTTTCAATAAAACATTCCTAATTAATCGCTGCATCTTCACTCTGACCTTTTGTGATTCATGCACAAGGATTGTTTTGTAGAATTCTGCAGTCTCTTTCCATTTCAATAGTATCCTACCCTTTCATTATTTCTGTCAAAGTGGACAACTTCACATTTTTCCTCATTATAGCCATCTGCCACATTTCTGCTCACTTTGCCTATCTGAATCCCTTTGCAGACTCTTTTCACCCTCCTCACAACTTTCTCTTTTACCTGTCATCATCAAATTTGACTAAATGCAGTTGGTCCCTTCTTCCAAATCATCAATATAGTTCATATATAGTTGAGACCCCAGCATTGATCCCTGCGCCAATTTACTAGCTACAGTTTGCCAACTTGAAAAAGGCCCATTTATCTCGACTCCCCTTTTCCGGTTACCTAGCCAATCCGATATCCATGCGAATATACAACCAACATAAGTTCTTATCTTGGCAGTAACCTTTTATATCGGACTTAACTAAATACCTTTTAGAAATTCAAATGCACCAAATCTACTGGTACTCTGATGGATCTCTGGGTCTATTCAGAACTCTGGATATGCTCTCTTAGTTTCCAAATAACAGAAATACAGGCTCTGCTCTTTTTTTGCAAAGTTACGATGAACTTTATTGTCAGCTTTTCTTGTCTCCTGGTAAACTCTTTGGTTACAATACAAACTTAGGTCAGATTGATTGTCTTTAGTGAAAACAGTGGTTGAGTTTAAAACATAACTCATGGCAATTCTTCAAATCATAATACACAGTACAAAATTACGGATTGATTTCAAACAAAAGAAAAATGGCGATAGCAAAGGCAGCAGCAAGACATAGGTTTCAGAAAGTGATAGATTGATTCCGGAATGAATTTTTCCAAGCTGACATGTGATTTTTTTTTTTTTTAAAGATCACTATCTTAAAGTTTCGCCTTCTTTACAGCTGTGATTGGCTTCAACTAATTTATAATTCACTCAATTCGACCAAACTGTCTATCTGTCAATTTGAGAAATAAATGTTTTAGTGTGATTTTGTAATTTTCCATACCTGGCTTGCCAATTATGCCTCTAACATTAATTAGATTAACACAGTTTTCGAAAAGTCATTATGACCCCGACTCACTGTTACCATGGAAACGGATCTGTCCAGGCCAGGGAAGGCATCTGCATACAATGGAGTCTTTTGTCACTGGCCTTGGATTCTGGCCAGTCTCGAACAACTTGCAAAATGTGAACATTTAAAGTCTTATCTGATTAGTTCCCAGCTTTTCCTCACTCTCATGATTAATACGATTTAGTCAATTACTCCTAATGATTCCTCAATTAAACCTTTTATCTATCTCATCTATAGCTCACCAGAAAACTTGATTTCTATCATACTCCTTTATCCACTATTCTTGTTCCAGCCTCATAGAACTCTAATAAATTTGTCAAACACGATTTCCCTTTCACAAAACAATGTTGACTCTGCCCGATTGTATTAATGCTTTCGAAATGTCCTGCTACTGCTTCCTCAATTATAAATTCTAACATTTTTCCAATGATAGGTGACTAATTAGCCTATAGTTTCTTGCTTTCTGTCTACCTCCTTTCCTGAAGAAGTGTTACATTTGTGTTTTCCAATCAGCTGGGACCTTTCGAGAATCGAGGGAAATCTTGGAAGATTACAGCCAATGCACCCACCATCCCTACAGCCACTAAGTCTAGGAGACTTATCAGCCTTTAGTCCCATTAGTTTTCCCAGTACATTTTCTCTAGTGACCAAGATTATTTGATGTTCCTCCCTCCCTGTTGCCCCCTCTTTTTCTACTGTTCTTGCTTCTTCTATCTTCTACTGTGAATATTTCTTCATAGTCTCTACCATTTCCTTGTTTCCCATTATTAATTCTCCAATCTCACCCTTTAAGGAACTTTAGTTACTCTTTTTCTTATTATATAATTGTAGAATGGAGGAAACCTTTTTTCACCAATGGGTGGTAGAGTCTGGAACTCACTTCCTGAAAACGTGATAAAGGAAGAAAGCCTCACTGTACTTAAAGAAACACTTGGCCGTGTACTTTGAAATCTTGTAACCTACAGCTCTACCGTCCCAGACATCCAAAGTACGATTAGGCTGGTTAGCTCTTTCTCGGTTGGCAGACAGGCGCTGGCCTCCTTCTGTACCTTAAATTTTTCTGATTCAGTGATCAGCTAGCAACCTATCGTCAGGGTAACTTAACAATTGTGAAGTATTTATTTTTAAATTGGTGAAGTGGAAATTGTAAATTAGTCAATCTTCTCATTGTTTGTACTCACGTGCTGAAGGTGTCCATTTCTGACATCAGGTTAATCCTTTCCACTAGACTTACATCCACCTTCTCTTTGAGCTTCTCTTCAAGCTTTCGGAGAAATTAGAAATGTCAATTCAACTTAGAAAATATTTAATGGAAAACAAAACCTCCGAGTTACATGCAACAATATCATTAAAAGTTTTTGGGTTTCTATTCTACATGCTTTATTCTCTCTCTTCAGAATCTAAGGCACTCCCATCGCTGAGCTCTCAATTCCTATGATCCAGCATGCCTTTACCTGCTCAACGTCCATACAATGTGTAGCACGCTCAGGAATTGAAGACAGGACCTTGTGTTTTGGCGACCATTCATACCACACGTCCTGACATAATCTACCCTGGTTTTGGTAGTCGGCACAGTGGTTAGCACTGCTGCCTACGGCACTGAGGACCCGGGTTCGATCCCAGCCCCGGGTCACTGTCCATGTGGAGTTTGCACATTCTCCCCGTGCCTGCGTGGGTCTCGCCCCCACAACCCAAAGATGTGCATGTTAGGTGGACTGGCCACGCTAAATTGCCCCTTAATTGGAAAACAAAATCTACCCTGATTTTGGAAGGCAGTAACACTGCTTCATCTGCCATACAAATAATATAGTAAACACAAGTCAACAAGTTGAAGATTTACAGTAGCTAGTTGCATATGCATAATTCAACGATAACTAGACAAAGCTAAAGTCTGTTATTTAATATTTTCCTGCTCTCCTTTCACTGAATCCTCCATCTTATCCATAACTTTCTGAAAGCTTTAGATAGACTGCTCAGCTGCACAAGACAACAATAATATTATTTATTGTCACAAGTAGGCTTACATTTACATTGCAATGAAGTTACTAGTCGCCACACTCCGGCGCCTGTTCGGGTACACAGAGGGAGAATTCAGAATGTCCAAATTAGCTAACTTTTGGGACTTGTGGGAGGAAATCGGAGCACCTGGAGGAAACCCACACAGACACGGAGAACGTGCAGACTCTGCACAGACAGTGACCCAAGCCGGAAATGGAACCTGGGACCCCGGAGCTATGAAACAACAGTGCTAACCACTGTGCTACCGTGCCGCCCAAGCTAATGTATGTATTCAAGGTGTAGGTGAGGCAAAGAAAATTGATATGTTTCACAAACTCAAATGCAGCCAACAAGCTAATATACAAGGTAATGTAATAAAATCCACACGTTTTTATTTGGAACATATCTTTTTAAAATGCATACATATTTGCTCAACAAAATCTGTTAAATTACACTGAAAAAGTTAAACACTCATGCGGTTAAGTTGCTTTGCTTTTATGACTCAGCTGGTTGCTGTAGATAGTTGATACATGTATCGTGGACTGCACTTGATTATTCCCCATTTGTGGACCAGATTCATTAAACAACTGTACTCCCACACACACAGCAAAATTTCTACTTATGCATAGCAATTTACGGCTGAATTAAGATGTAGCTTGTAATGCTTTAACAGAACACAGGCATTAAGTTGGAACAGGACATACTGACTAAATTAGGCAGATTATATCATATAACATAAGATGGGCTATTTCCTGCAAAGCTTGAAAAATACATATGGCAGATTAACCCAATCACCGAATCTTGATTTAAAATCTTGAGAATGTACTTTTATTTGTTTAAACATGATTATTACAGGAAAAAAAACCTTCTACAGTTACAATAATTTTTAACCATTCTTCAGTCAATTTACTTCCTTGGAACATAGGAAGAGTAATTATATACCACTTGGCCCCTCGAACCTGTTCTCTGCCATTTAATGAGATCGTGGCTGATCCTAACATGAATTAACTCAGTCCACCTGTCTTGGGGTTATGTCCTCTTATACACTTGGCTAGCAAATAAATGATCAATCTCAGATTTAAGATCATCGATTGAGCTCGCATCGACTGCCTTTTGTGAGACAGAGCTGTACCTACTTGGAATACTTGATTTAAAAACCAAGTCTTGATGTAAGCTAAGCTGACATTACCACGTGTGACTGAAGAAGGGCTGTGTTTTCAGAAGTACCATTCTACAGAGGAGCCACTTAACTAAGGCCTCGTCCACACATTCTGTGGATCCACGGCAATAATCACAGAATGGAGAGGTCTCTCAGGGTCCGGGTCAACACTTTCTACCACCAATACTTTAACACTGTCGTGTGTGAGGCAATGCTGTGCACAAGATGGTTGCCACATTTGTTCATGTAACAATAGTGATTGCGTTTTGAAGTAATTCATTGTATGATCCTCCCATTCAAACCTCCTCAAGATAAATCTGCTGTTTCTTCACGTGCCCTATTATCACTCGCTTTGTCCTTGTATCAGGAGTCCTTTTGTCATTTAATCTCTCCTAGGCATCACCCGATTTCAGACCAGTGAGGAAGAGTGGTGGGTTGCTTTTTGTGTGAGATTTTGCCTTCAAACCATCTTTAAATATTGTGGATAACCATAACAGGGGTGACTACAGATGCTGCCTGTCTATCCTACCAAAGACTTCCAGGGCAAAGCCCAGTGCTGAAGTTCACTTCAACTCCCTTTGACCGTGAACAGCCTCTAGCTTCACAGCTGAAGGCTATTGGCAATGAGGAATTGGCCTTGTTAGTTGTGAGAGCACTTCACAGCTGCAGGTCGAGTTTGCTGCTTGCTCCTGCTGGTGGCTGCCTAGTGCTGTTAGAAGCTGCGGTTGCTGTTTGCTTCCTTTTCTGCAGTCAGAATGGAGGACAATTTTTTTCTAAGATACCCACGTCCTGGAACACCGGGCTCAGGGGGACGCACGATTCCAGAAGACAATTTGGTTTGAAGCAAGAAGGTGCTGCAGAACATGGTGCAGAACACTGATCCAACCTGATGACACCATGGAAGAAATGCATTTGCAGATTGTTGATGCTTTTGTTGCTGGAGTGGTGAGTGCTGCACGTGACTGGCATGTCACCATGGGGTGAAACATGCTGGAAGTCAAGGATGCTCAACTGCACCTTAAGTGCCAGTGGAATATGTGGATGCGAGGATTTGGTTCTGGTGAGATTGGTCCATGTGGGAGGGCACAGCTGCGGCTCCTTAAAGGAGAATGGCACTGATACTTGGAACTAGTAACACATTGATGGACAGGTCATTTCTATGACAAAGTTCTGGACATGATAACACATCCTCAGGCTTATCCTCTGTTCCTGTTGAGGAACCTGCGAGTGTGTCTTTGTTTTGTTTTGGTGAAAATTAGCAGATGCTGCTTAGTTTTGGTACCAATATGGAACTGTGAAGTTTCCTTGTTGTTTAATGGTTAGTGTGATATGTGGAATGTAATGTAATTGATTTTCAAATCTTTGTCACTGGTGATCGTTTAATAAACCAAATATTCTTAAGTGGCTTCTCATGGGTACACGTGCCATTTCTGAGATGATGATTATTGCATTGCATTTTAATCAATTGTGCCGTGTTTGACTCAGCCCGTACAATAATGGGTAGCACTGCTGCCTAACAGTGCCAAGCACCGGGTGAGTGCAGACTCGGTGGGCTGAATGGCCTCCTTCTATATCACTTTTTAAAAAAATTTAGAGTACCTAATTATTATTTTTTTCCAATTGAGGGACAATTTAGCGTGACCAATCCAACTAACATGCACATCTTTGGGTTGTGGGGGTGAAACCCACACAGACACGGGGAGAATGTGCAAACTCCACACGGACAGTGACCCGGGGCCGGGATTCAAACCCGGGTCCTCAGCGCCATCGGCAGCAATGCTAACCATTGTGCCACGTGCCGCCCCTCCTTCTATACTATAGGGATTCTATGGAATAGCACAGTCCAAATTGCATAGCCCTTCGCACGTGAAAGAAAATCTAATCTCCCCCTTTAAGTAGCAATAACCTTACTTATAGTCAGACAATCTAGCTTATTTTACATTGGGTAATGTATGCTGTACATGAATGTATCATTTAATGTATCATTTTTGTTATAACAAAAACAGCTGAATTCCTGCTCAAAAATGGTAAAGTTGATCATAATTATTTTTGATGGTGCAATTTTAAAACTAGCATTGATGAAGTTGATGAGGCTGCTTTTTTAAGGGACATACATAAAATCCGTTATCCAGAGGGAAATCAGAGCTGCCAAGAGTACAATCAATATCTTGCCACAGTTTAATGACCATGTTAAACCCAAACAAACAGCGGATGCAAGCACAAAAATCACACAGCCCATTCTAATTGCTTGCAATTTCCCTTTTGTGTTGGAATCGTGGTAATGCATTGAAAATGGGTTATTTTGAGAATGCGGCCCTTGTTTCTTGTGTGTGTGCGCGCATGTGTACACATACCACACTCCTCCCTTGCCAGGAATCAGGGAGCTGAAAAAGCATACAAAACTGAAACAGTGTTTGTTTTCACTGCTCGAAGACAGCCAGTCCTGAGTGACAACTTCTAAGTTCACTGGAAATCAAGATTGTCAGCTCGACAGGGACAAAAACTGGAAGGGTTCAAGAAAGGTTTCCCAGCAACACAAGGCAAAGGAAATGCAGCTTATCTCTGATAAATCAAAGCCAGTTTTTTGCTTTCAAGTAAGTTATTAAATCATCTTATTTCAGCAAGTTTGAACTAATAGTAGGCTGTACTGTCAAATTAAAAATACTGACTGATGGCATTAAAACATCCGCGAAAATCTCTAGTCTGAATGATTTCTCCAAGAGGTGGGTATTTATGGCATGGAACACCACCAAGTTCCCCTCCAAGCCACTTGCCAGCCTGACACGGAAATATATTGTTGATCCTTTACTGTTGCTGGGTCAAAATCCTAGAATTCCTTCCCTAACAGCACCACAGGTGTACCTGCAGGGGCTGTTGCAGTTCAAGGTGGCAATTTTCCACCTGCTCAAGGGTCATTAGGGACCGTCTTGTTATGCTCTAGGTGTAGCATAAGCGGCTTCCTTGTGGTGCACTCGACAAAGGAAGGATCAGACATGGAGATAACTTCAACACTTTTATTAAACTACATACACTTCTATAACTTGGGTTCGACACTACTGTTAATCCTACTATAGCTACCCAGACTGACTAACCAGACTGCTACAATCCACGTGGTGGGAGTGATATCAAATCAACCCTGTGTCTCTACTCACTGACTGTCTCCACTGGAAAGAGGCAGATCATGTGTGTGGTGTCCTTTATACACAAGTTGGTGTAATGCCCTCCTGTGGTCGTGTCACCTGTGTGTATCGTGGATGCCCATTGGTTGTGTCCTATCTAACTGATCTATTGGTTGAGTGTGTTGTGATGTCTCTGGTGCTCCCTCTAGTGTCTAGCTAGTCTACATGTATTAACATTAACCCCTTGTGTATTTACAGTGATGCACATCACCACAGGGACGAGCTATAACTGCTGGCCTAGCCAGCGATGCCCAAATCCTGCAAATAATTTTTAAAAATTTCTAGCCCCATCCTACAAATGGGGGGTCCTCAGAAACCTATAAAATTCTAACAGCACGAGGCAGGATAGATGCAAGAAGGATGTTCCCGATGATGGGGGTGTCCAGTACCAGGGTTCACAGTCTGAGGATACAGGGTAGACCATTTAGGACAGAGATGAGGCGAGGTTTCTTCACCCAAAGAGTGGTGAACCTGTGGAATTCGTTACCACAGGGTAGCTGAGGGCAAAATAAGCCTGTGCCAAAAATCGCAGCCGGCGTGGGGAAGGAGAATCCACATTCACGCCGTAATCGGGCCCGGCGATTCCCTGGGCCCCGAAAATCTGCGTGACCGCGGAGTACGCCGCGCCGCCGGGGGGGCCATTGCCAGAGGTTCTCCCGGCAATTCTCCGCTCTCGACCGGCCGAGTTCCCGACGGCATGGAACTAACCACCTAATGCCGGTCGGGATGCTGGCGTGGCGGCTGCAGACTCAGTTCGCGACCCTCCTAGTCAGGGGTGGGCGAATCGGAGACCGGGGACGGCCTTATAGGCGGCCGGCGATTAACTGTGCGGGGGGTTGCTCAGGCGCACGGCCGGTCGAGGGGTCTCTTTTTTTTGGTGTCGCTCCGCGGTCCGAGTCCACCATTGTGCAAGGTGCAGCCGCTGGAGGCTGCCGCCACGTGCACGCGCGGGCTCTGACCCGGACGTGCGGAGGTCTGTATCCGCAGCTAACGCTGCGAGATTCACTCCGGGTCCCTGCTAGCCCGCTGCAGCACATTGAATTTGTTCAGCTCCTTGGAAGGAATTTCTGAAGTAAAACTCCACCAGTTTTATGCCAGCGTGGGGACATAGTTTCATTTTGGGAGAATCTAGCCCATTATCTATAGATACAGATACTGTTACTGACCTCATCCCCTCTTGGAGATCTTCCCACCACAGCTTCCAACTTCAATCCCCCAGACAGCCTGCTTCTATCCCCTCCACAAAATCCACAAACAGGCCTGTACCATTAGACCCATCATGTCAGCCTGTTCCTGCCCCACCAAACTAATTTTTCCACTCTTGACTCCATACTCCCGCCTCTTGTCCAGTCCCTTCCCATCAACATTCATGACTCCTCCGATGCCCTACATCATATCATAGATTTCATAGAATTTACAGCGCAGAAGGAGGCCATTCGGCCCATCGAGTCTGCATGGCCCTTGGAAAGAGCATCCTACCCAAGCCCACATCCCCACCCTCCCCGTAACCTCACCAACCTTTTTGAACACTAAGTGATAATTAGCATGGCCAATCCACTTAACTTGCACATCTTTGGACTGTGGGAGGAAACCCCGAGTACCCGAAGGAAACCCACGCAGACACGGGGAGAACGTGCACACTCCACACAGACAGTGACCCAAGCCGGGAATCGAACCTGGGACCCTGGAGTTGCAAAGCAACTGTGCTAACCACTCTGCTACCGTGCTTCCCCAACAATCTCTTGCCCACTGTGGTCGACACGGCTCTCAACCGTGTCCGACCCATCTCCCGCATCTCTGCTCTCACCCCCTCCCCATCCTCCCAGAGCCAGGATAAAGTCCCCTTCTTCCTCACTTTCACCCCACCTGCCTCTGCATTCAAAGAATTATCCTCCGCCAGTTCTGCCAACTCCAGCATGATGCCATCACTAAACACATCTTCCCCTCACTCCCCGTCAGCATTTCACAGGGACCGTTCCCTCCGGGATATCCTGATTCACTCCTCCATCACCCACATGGGCAGCATGGTGGCAGTGAATAGCGCTGCTGCCTCCAGTGCCAGGGACCCAGGTTCAATTCCAATCTCGGATGACTGTGTGTGTGGAGTTTGCACGTTCTCCCTGTGACTGTGTGGGTTTCCTCCGCGTGCTCTAGTTTCTTCCCACAGTCCAAAAATGTGCAGGTTAGGTTGAGTGGGCATGCTAAATTGCCCCTTAGGTCCAAACTGTTAGGTAGTGTTACTGGGTTACAGGTATAGGGTTGGGGCCTGACCCTAGGCAGGGTGCGCTTTCAGAGGGTCAGTGCAGACTAGATGGGCTGAATGGCCTCCTTCAGCACTGTCTGGATTCTACGATTCTAGCTTTCTAACACATCACCCTCTTCCACTGGCACCTTCCCATGCAATTGCAGGAGGTGTAACACCTGCCCCTTTCCCTCCTCCCTGTTCACCATCTCAAGGCCAGAACAATCTTTTCAAGTGAGGCAGAGCTTCATGTGCACCTCCTTCAATCTGGTCCATTGCGTTTTCTACTCCCAATGTGGTCTACTCTACATTGGGAGAGATTAAACGCAGACTGGGTGACCACTTTGAAGAAAGCCTTCGATCCATCCACAAGCAGGACCCAGACCTTCCTGTCACTTGCCATGCCTACTCACCCCACTGCCGCAAGTCCACCCTGGGTCTGCTGCAATGTTTCAGAGAAGCCCAGCACAAACTGGAGGAATACCACCTCTATCCCCAGAAATTGAAAAGAAAGGTCAAGGAAGGGACGCAAAATGTCTGAGATGGACCAAGAGAAGGGATAGAGGGATGAAAATTGAATGCAAAATTATAAAACTAATATACAGAATTCCGATTAGTTATAGTCTTCCGGACTTAACATCGAGTTCAACAACTTCAGACGGTGAACTTTCTCCCCCCATCGTCACTCTATTTCTATCAATTTATCTTAAGTTCTTCCATTATCCCCTCTCCCCACCACGTGACCCATCTATTCCCTGTTCCCCTTTGACACACTGTTCAGCTTTGTTTGCCATTCACACATGCTAATCTATTTGTGTGCCACTATCAGCACCCTTCTTAGCGTTAATCACCTCAGTTAGTATGCTTCCCGGGGTGTTTGCTTGCTGTAACCTGCTTTCATACAAGTTTGTAATAAAATGCATTTTATTTTAAAAATCTTCCCTATTTACATAATAATAATCTTTATTGTCACACGTAGGCTTGCATTAACACTGCAATGAAAGGGGCAGCACAGTGGCGCACGAGGTCCCAGGTTCGATCCCAGCTCTGGGTCACTGTCCGTGTTAAGTTTGCACATTCTCCCCGTGTTTCACCCCCACAACCCAAAGATGTGCAGGGTAGGTGGATTGACCACGCTAAATTGCCCCTTAATTGGAAAAAATGAATGGGGCACTCTAAATTTATTTTTAAAAACACTGCAATGAAGTTACTGTGAAAAGCCCCCAGTCGCCACATTCCAGCACCTGTTTGGGTACATTGAGGGAGAATTCAGAATGTCCAAATTACCTAACAGCACATCTTTAGGGACTTGGGGGAGGAAACCCACGCAGACACAGGGAAAACGTGCAGACTCCACAGTCACAGACAGTGACCCAAGCCGGGAATCAGACCTGGGACCCTGGCTTGTGAAGCCACAGTGCTAACCACTGTTACCGTGCCATTCTCCATTTCTGCCCATGACATTTTTGTCAATCGCCACTTGTTGCCGCCCCCCTAACCAGCCAACCCCCCCCCCCATCACAGTATAAATTCTATTTCCAGTTCTCTCCAGCTCTGGCAGTTATCCTGACTTGTAATGTTACACACACACAATTTACAGTGCAGAAGGAGGCCATTCGGCCCATCGAGTCTGCACCGGCTCTTGGAAAGAGCACCCTACCCAAGGTCAATAGCTCCACCCTATCCCCATAACCCAGTAACCACACCCAACACTGACAGCAATTTTGGACACTAAGGGCAATTTATCATGGCCAATCCACCTAACCTGCACATCTTTGGACTGTGGGAGGAAACCGGAGCACCCGGAGGAAACCCACGCATACACGGGGAGGATGTGCAGACTCCGCACAGACAGTGACCCAAGCCGGAATCGAACCTGGGACCCTGGAGCTGTGAAGCATTTGTGCTATCCACAATGCTACCGTGCTGCCCACTGTTAGCTGCCTTCTGTCTCCACAAATGCCGTCAGTCCTGCTGCGATTGTCCAGTATTTCCTGTTTTTGTTTGAGTTAGACGTAGCATTTGATGCGAAGAGGTAGGTGAGGCTATTGATGAGTCATGATCGTAATGAATGGCGGGGCAGGCTTGAAGGACTGAATGACCACCTCCTGCTCCCATTTTCTACGTTTCTATCGCCCATTGGTTAAGGAAGCGAAATCGCAACAGTTTTCAAATAAGGGGAGATGCCCAACTTCACAGTTAGAATATCAATGATGAGACCTGAATCATTGCGATAGTAACATTGAACACTGGATAACACGGAAGCCTCGATCACATTTTCATATGTCTTGATGTTTGCTGATGGCATACACTACAATGCAACCATAAAATTACAGAAGCATTTATAAAATCTGGATTTTGCAAAAAATAAGTCACAGATTGTAGCTGGAAGCATTTTGCCAGTCTCCATCCAGCACATAGTGGTACATCCCACAGCAGAAGGGCAGAATAGAGTCTCCTGTGATGTCTGAGCTAGTTTACCAGCGAGGACCTGAGCCACATAGATCAGGTAAGTTCTCCAAGATTCCATTCCACATCAATTAACTAACCGCAACCAGTTATATTAAACTGTGTGAACTGAGGGGGACACTGCAACTTCCCTCAATCTTCCCTGTGGAAAGTCAATTAGAATTCCTGATTATTAGCTAGTAAACTCTAGGGACTCAGTTTAATGGGGCACACTGAATCCATAGAATTCCTACAGTGCCGAAGGAGGCCATTCAGCCCATCGTGTCTGCACTGACCCTTCAAAAGAGCACTCTACCGTGGGCCACTTCCTTGCCCTATACCCATAACCCATGTACTAATCATGGCCAATCCCCCTAACATGCCTATCTTTGGACTGCAGGAGGAAACGGGCTTCTGCATAAATAAGTGGCCGCAAGAGCAAAGCAGCAGAGACTATCTAAACTACCTGACCCGAGCAAGGAATCAATGTCATTACAGCTGGAATGTGTGGTAATTAGCATGCAGCAGAATAAAGTAATGATTATAGTTCCAGACTAAATGTTAATTTCACTCCGAAGTCACAGGGCGCCTGGTGTACAAATCTTTGGGTGGTCGTTTGATGACGGTGTACAGTAGACCTTTGGTGTAGGGGGAATTTTATATTTCATTGAATCCTTCTGCACGGACTTGGGACTGCTCGATGCTGGCACTGGGTGGTTGAAATGAAAAATGTTCCTCGTAACAACATCCTTCACTTTGACGAGCACAGAATTCATAGTGGAGATAAAAGTTGTTTATTTTAAAAAGCACAAATCGCAGCTCTATGAATATGGTTCAGACTTATCTAGCCCATGTAGATTGGAGTAAGAAGTCTTACAACACCAGGTTAAAGTCCAACAGGTTTGTTTCGAATCACTAACTTTTGGAGCACAGCTCAGGTGAATCCTGAGAAATCAATTCACCTGAGGAAGGAGCAGTGCTCCGAAAGCTGGTGATTTGAAACAAACCCGTTGGACTTTAACCTGGTGTTGTAAGACTTCTTACTGTGCTCAACCCAGTCCAACGCCGGCATCTCCACATCATGTAGACTGGAGGCATGGCTAAATTTTAAACCACCAAGGTCAATGGTAGTTCTCAGACCATTTTATTTCCCCCCCCCCGCCGGAGTCTTTTTCCCTCTCACACCACCTGCTGACAGTCTACAACAATGCATGGCAGCTGTATAAAACCAGGTATAACCTCAATGAACCATGTGTTAAAAATCCACATTTAAATACTTCTAATGCTGGGCATGCCAGTCAATGGGTTACTGGTAAATTGGAATTGGCGATGGGATGTCACACACGCGCACACACACACACACTCTGATGTCCAAGTTCCCAAGTGTATGCCTTGAGGCAATGTAGCCTTTCTTATTGTTTTAGCATGGCAACAGAACCAAGTCATAGTGAATATGTAACTGTTCTGCCAAAATATAGGAGATGCACTCCAGCTGTGCCCAAGTCAGATCAGATCACCTCAGGGTTATCACCTAGCCCTGAACAAAACAGAATCACCTGGCTATCTCTCTGAACCAGTCATGAACCAAGAACTGGCAGAAACGTAATGCACAAAGTCACTCACTAACATTATTAACGAGTTTCTGTTACAGCAGACATAACTAAGCCATTTGTTTTGTAGCTGTTTGCACTGGGAATAGTTACTGCCTCAGGTGGAATTGCTATAAACTCCCTTGGGTAGATTTTAGGGTAAGTACTCCCGGCTTGTATGGAAGTCAGCAAGCTCAACACAGAAGTCTAATTTTGTTGAAGCTATTTTCTCACCCTGAGAACATGTTATATTATCTGGTATATTAATTGTGCAGCTTTGAATTAGAAAGAGAAGAATGTAGTTTCTGCCATTCAGGTTAATCATGGCAGTCACGCGCACAGCTCCATGCAATCCTGTCACACAAAGCTCGATGCCAACAACACGACTTCATGAGATAGCTGTCTGCCAGATCACAATGTTACAAAATATTTTTAGATAGCCCTTTGGGGTCGAGGATGACTTGCTTCCACATTAAAAATGAGTTCTCGGGTGACAAGAAGCTTAGGGGTGCGATGCCAATGTTGAAACGCCTGAGCTCCCATTCAACAATAGCAGTATGCTGTTCCATTCTGTCACAGCTGGAATTGTCCACGAGGGTCCTGACATTCCAGGCCCCAAACTTCATTGTAAGAGATAGAAGGTGTCCTTGTGAGTTCTTGTAACGTGGGGTGGCCGGGGCATGGCCTTGGTCCAGTGGCAGGAGAATCCATGGCCAGGCTCCGCTGTTTGGACCTAGGACATACAAGCACACATATTCCCACCGTCCTCCTTTGTTGTTCCCATGGGAACTTTTCCTCTTGGATTCATAAAGTGAGGTAGCGTCCTCATGAGGGTAGTACTAGCCTTCAAGTCAAATTTGAAAATATTATTCCGTTCAGCACGTGATGGGCTAAGTGCTGCATTATACTGGGCCCGGCCTCTCCTCTCACACTGAGTTCGGCTTCTCCTCCCACACTGGGTTCACCGCTCCCCTCCCACACTGCTCCACACTGTGTTCCCGCTCCCCTCCCACACTGCTCCACACTGGGTTCCCGCTCCCCTCCCACACTACTCCACACTGGGTTCACCGCTCCCCTCCCACACTGCTCCACACTGGGTTCCCGCTCCCCTCCCACACTGCTCCACACTGGGTTCACCGCTCCCCTCCCACACTGCTCCACACTGGGTTCACCGCTCCCCTCCCACACTGCTCCACACTGGGTTCCCGCTCCCCTCCCGCACTGCTCCACACTGGGTTCACCGCTCTCCCCCCGCACTGCTCCCCACTGGATTCACCGCTCTCCCCCCGCACTGCTCTACACTGGGTTCACCGCTCTCCCCCCACACTGCTCCACACTGGATTCACCGTTCTCCCCCCTTGCTGCTCCACACTGGGTTCACCGCTCTCCTCCCTTGCTGCTCCACACTGGGTTCACCGCTCTCCCCCCGCACTGCTCCACACTGGGTTCACCGCTCTCCCCCCTTGCTGCTCCACACTGGGTTCACCGCTCTCCCCCCGCACTGCTCCACACTGGGTTCACCGCTCTCCCCCCGCACTGCTCCACACTGGGTTCACCGCTCTCCCCCCGCACTGCTCCACACTGGGTTCACCGCTCTCCCCCATTGCTGCTCCACACTGGGTTCACCGCTCTCCCCCCTTGCTGCTCCACACTGGGTTCACCGCTCTCCCCCCGCACTGCTCCACACTGGGTTCACCGCTCTCCCCCCGCACTGCTCCACACTGGGTTCACCGCTCTCCCCCCTTGCTGCTCCACACTGGGTTCACCGCTCTCCCCCCTTGCTGCTCCACACTGGGTTCACCGCTCTCCCCCCTTGCTGCTCCACACTGGGTTCACCGCTCTCCCCCCTTGCTGCTCCACACTGGGTTCACCGCTCTCCCCCTGCACTGCTCCACACTGGGTTCACCGCTCTCCCCCCTTGCTGCTCCACACTGGGTTCACCGCTCTCCCCCCTTGCTGCTCCACACTGGGTTCACCGCTCTCCCCCCTTGCTGCTCCACACAGCTTTTATCCCCCATTGTTCTCGCTGACTTTCGGAAACGGCACTGCTTTCCAAATTCCTGACCTCTTCCTGCTTTCCAAATTCCTGAACTCCCACTGCTTTTCAATTGCCTGTCTGCTCTCTGCCTGAGTTACAAAATACTCCTTCAAAGAGAGAATCTATTTACCAACATATCCTTTAACTGCAACATGTTTTTAGTTTGGCATTTAAGATTATAGACAACACAGTAGGAGTTACTCTGTAAGCAAGCTATTTTCTGCTCACATGCCCACAACACGTTCTCCGCACTGGGGCCGGTTTAGCTCAGTTGGCTGGACAGCTAGTTGGTGATGCAGAGCGAAGCCACCAGCGCAGGATCAATCCCCGTACCAGCTGAGGTTATTCATGAAAGCCCCCCTGCCTTCTCAACCTTGCCCCTCGCCTGAGGTGTGATTACATCACCACCAGTCAGCTCTCCCTCTCAAAGGGGAAAGTAGCTTATGGTCGCCTGGGACTGTGGCCATTTTACCTGGACCAGTCTCCAATCCTCCTGTACTGCAAAGGATGCTCACCTGTTGAGTCGTTGCTAAACAGTACTCTGCTGTGCTGAGAATGCTACACATGAGGCAGAGCTCCTCCACAGTGAACTTGGCGACCTCGGAGCCTTCCTTCTCCTTTAGTAGGCTGGAAATGGTCAGGCCGCCACTGCTGCTTGTGGCTCTGTAGAGAGAGAAAATGCTAAGTGACAGGAAAACAAAGCAGCAAAACAATATAGATGTTATGTATTACCAGCTCCACGTCTACTCCATTCTCTTCCGTCCGAAACCCTCCTCCAGTCTTCACCACCCCATAGACCAGAATTCATAGAATAGAGTGGAACATAGAATCGCCGCAGTGCCGAAGGAGGCCCATCGTGTCTGCACTGATCCTCCGAAAGAGCACTCCAACCCAGGCCCAATCCCCCACCCCATCCCTGCAACCCCACCTTCGGACAATTTAACATATCCAATCCACCTCACCTGCACATCTTTGGACTGTGGGAGGAAGCCAGAGCACCCGGAGGAAACCCCCACAGACACGGGAAGAATGTGCAAACTCCACACAGACAGTTGCCCGAAGTCAGAATTGAACCGGGTCCCTGATGCTGTGAGGCAGCAGTGCTAACCACTGTGCCGTCGGAATTCTCCAACGTTTTTGTCTCTTTAGCCTTCAGAATCCAACTCACCCCAACCCGATGAAAGGTCAGTGATCGGAAATATGATTGCTCTCTCCAGCTGCTGTCCAACTTGTTGTGCTGTTCAGCATTTTCTGTTTTTATTTCATCCCAATCCCTGGCACCTGAATTCTATCCAGGAGCAAGTCTCACTCACCTCCATTTTCACTAGTCTCCTCTTCCTCCCCAAAGCTTTGATTTAGAAATTCTCCAAACACTCCATAGCCTTCGCCACAAACTCTGCAAATTTGTCCAGACCTGTGCTCCAACTTACCTTCTTTGTTCTTCAAATTCAGAGCTGCGGTACACAGGCCTCTCTCTCCCTGCTTCGCAGTGGCAGAGCCGTCAGTCATCATGGCTCTGTGCTCTGGAATTGGCTTTCCGAAACGCTACCAGCATGTCGCACCTCTCCCCTGTGTCAAAGGCCCCTCAAAACCTATCCCTTTGACCATAGCTTCGATCGCTTCCCTTAACAGCTGCTCAGTGTCCAATTATCCTCGTGAAGCTATTGGGTTCTCCCTTATGTCTGAAGGTGCTGTATATTGTACCATGTTATTGCACCTCAGCCATTTTGTCTCGTATGGTTTGAGGGAACTTTCTCTTCAGCAGCAAGTAAAATATATTTCCATCAGAAAATGCGTGTTTATTGAAGAGATGACTGAATTAGAATAATCACGGCTGTTATCATTGTTTACATATTTGCAATTCCCCGCCCAAGAGTACATTGGCAGGTAATTTTGGGAGGCGCTCTCCTGATTCTCCTGATGTAATCCCCTCCAATTAACTATGTTCCTAAATGAGAAACCCCACGTGTCGCTTGCATAGCTCCAATGTCCAAGGCACGCTAAGTTCAGTAGTAAGCACTGATTTGAGATGCTGTAACCTCAAATGCTCTTGCCCTTTTTTTCCAATGTCTGCAGCCAGCAAAACAGAATTAAAATATTGTCCCCTAAATGTTTCAGAAGACAGGAATATAACAGGCCTGGCACAGATTCAGCATGATCCCCTTCAATAAGGCTACGTCTGTGGATGCATTTCACTACCAAAGGTCTACGGGGGGGGGGGGGGGGGGGGGGGGGGGACACTATATGGCAGCCGGGTCCGCAAGTGACTGGCGGCATGTTGCAAGGCGTGGCCGCTGCAGTGCACATGGTCGGCCACAGACCCAGCAATTCTGCAGCCGTTATCAGCAGCTAGAGCTGGAAGCTCGCTCTATGCTGCCTGGCTGCTAGCCCCCCCCCCGAACGGATTAATCACTAATCTCATCACCACTTGGTACCTACCGTTCCTGTCACCTTTTAGACATTGAAGCTCAATCATATTCCAATTTAATTGTACGCACAAAGATGGAGGGAGGATTTTCCATCTGCCATATCGGAAAATAATGCACAACTTCAAAACAAATGCGTCCACTGACCATTATTGGGATTTTCGGGTTCAATAAAACTTCTGGTTTCCAACAACAATGTCGAACAGAAAGCTTGCCAAAAATCTGCACACAACCTGGTAATCTCAATCTGTGCAGTACCATATATGGTGAAAATGATTGCAGTCCATTCCAATTAGGACCAGTTGTTCTTTCTGCTTGCATCCGATTTACTGAGTCTCCCCATGCTGTGCCTAGACAAACATTTATGCCAATTGCAGTCAGAGGAAAGTGTGCCCCGTGGTGTCCCTCTGCACAGAATAGATCAAAAGTTCAATAATCTTCCCAGTGCACTCCACAAATATAAATAAACTTCATTAAAGAAAACAAAATGTAAACGAGTGAACTTTACATTGGAACCTAATCTTGAATAGAGATTAAGAGTTATAAAATGGTCCACATTGATTCAATCTGAACCCGCCGTTCTGATGACATCTTTCAGCTCTCAGGTTTCCAGTATTCTCCAGCGAACTGGACTTAGCGTGCCTTGGACATTGGAGCTATGCAAGCTACACGTGGGGTTTCTCATTTAGGAACATAGCTAATTGGAGGGGATTACATCGATTTGCGATGTTATTACTGCAGATTTGAAATCAAGTAATCATTTGCTGTTGATTGCAGAGGAAGCCTGGCTATTTAAAGATCATTTCATACTTACTTAGGCAAGTTTCCGGAGAGGATTTTCCATGCATATTCTCGCAGGTATTTCTGGAATATGGTCGTGAGAGCGATCATTGGCTCCCCGGTGCTGAGCTGCGAGCACTGCACCATGCACTTCTTGTAGTAGACAAACAGATCGGCACAGCTCGGGAGCACTGCTCCGCCTTCATCGGTGTTTGGCTTCGGAGGGCCCTGGGCTTTGAAATCTGCCACAAATCTGTCAATCAGTTCACTGAGATTCCTGGCAAGGAGGAGGAAATAAAGTGGAGGAAGTTTGAAATATGGACTGGAGATACAATTAGCGCATGAAAGTTTACCTATGTGATGTAGCAGTAGGGAAATTGGCACATGGAAATGTACCAGTTAGGCTGGGCCTCGGTAACTTTAGAAAACCTGATGCTATCAAAGCTCAAACTCGTCTGATTCACCTGCAGAGATGTGCCCACTTCATGCGCACTAAGATTCACAACTAACTTAAGCAAAATAATTATGAAACAAAATTGTCCCTCCTCTCCCAAAAAAATTACTTCAGCTCTTTGTTTTAGCTCACACTACAACTCACCTACTATCTTACATGTGGGATATTCACTCAAGTCACAGAGGCTATTTTCAATTATCCAACATGCTGGAATGCAAAATAAAGGCCCCCTGTTTCCATTTTCACCAGATTAACACTTCAGTGCTTCAAAGGCCAAGCATTTTGAGACTTGCTCTTTTGAATCATTTAATAATCTTTAATAATATTAAAATTTATTTTAAAGAAGACATAAGAGTACCCAATTCATTTTTTCTAATTAAGGGGCAATTTGGTGTGGTCAATCCACCTACCCTGCACATCTTTGGGTTGTGGGGGCGAAACCCACACAGACACAGGGAGAATGTGCAAACTCCACACGGACAGTGACCCGGGGCGGGTTTGAACCTTGGCCCTCGGCACCGTGAGGCAATAGTGCTAGCCACAGCGCCACAGGGCTGCCCATCTTTATTGTCACAAGTAGGCTTACATTAACACTGCAAAGAAGTTACTGTGAAAAGCCCTAGTCGCCACATTCCGGCGCCTGTTCAGGTACACATAGGGAGAATTCAGAATGTCCAAATTACCTTACAGCGCGTCTTTCGGGACTTGTGGGAGGAAACCGGAGCACCCGGAGGAAACCCACACAGACACAGGGAGAACGAGCAGACTCCGCACAGACAGAGATCCAAGCCAGGAATCGAACCTGGGACCCTGGCGCTGTGAAGCAACAGTGCTAACCACTGTGCTACCGTCATTTGTGGTACAGCTTAGAACCTGCGAGGCTCTTTCAGAAAGCAATGGCATTCCCTCCCCTAACTCATTCAATTGTGTCCATGTGCAGCTCTGAGCAGGTAATAAAGGTAAGGACATTGGAAAGTTAAATAAATAGTCCAGTCTCACACAAAACAAATATTCTTATAACCAGAACAAAATCAACTACAATTTAAAAAAATATTCTTGTACCAAATTAGTTTGGTCATCTTATTGGCTAACATATCCCTTCTGCAATTACATCGACCAGAATAAAACATCACACCAGCAGCATGGACCATTGGTTTGAATGTAAATGCACTGGCAATGCAAAAGCTGGAACACTTGATCAGTGTGTACATTTGCCTTATGAACGCATGTTTTTTGTTACATTTCAGCGGTATGGTCAGAAGGGAAATGGACTGAGGAAGGTGGATACCTTCCTGCTCAAGTGTGCTACTTTCAAATCAAGCATGTTAGTTCCTTCAGGTGGACCTGTCCTGCCTTTCACACAGGTGGGGGGAAAAAAAAGGGGAGAAAGACATTCAAGAGGCAGAATACTAAAGATGCTTGGCAAAAACATTATGCATCAGGATTTCATAAAGCTGGATTTACAGACAGCTGACACAGATCTTCCAAAATTAATCAGGGCTTCAAGGAACTTCAGGATAAGGCTATGGGCAACAGAGCAGTCAACCTTACTGGGCCCCAAGGCCAGGTACAAGTCTGTAAGAAGCAACATATTTCTTTCTCTAAGCTCACGACATGGTGCAAGCCTCTCAAGTGGCCCACCAGCTTTCTGTCTCAGGCATTTTTCATCAGTTAACCTTGGCTGTCAACAACATTCCCCCTCGTGTCAGTGGCGGCTCCCCCCACATGTCCCACTCCAGAGGCCTGAGCACAAAATCTAAGTGGACACTCCATTTATTACTGAGGGAGGATTGGGCCATCAGATGTGCCTTTTTTTAGCTGAGGCATCAGCGCAAACCCGTCTGTCCTCTTAAGTTATATAAAGGATGCTACATCACTATTCTGAAAAAGAGCAAGGTCAATGTTTATTTCTCAATCAATTAAAAACAGACTGTCTGGTCATTATCACATTGCTGTTTGTGGCATCGTGCTATGGCCAAATTGGATTACATTACCACAATGGCTATACTTCAAATGACTTAATTGCCTGTAAAGTACTTTGGAACATCCTGTGGGCCAGGAAAGGCAATTATCAAAACAAATCTTCCTCCATTATTACTTTGTTGTTGTTTTACTTACACCGGGGATCAGAAGGGAGAATGAGGTGTTGACCGAAAATTAAATGTTGTATCTAGTCACCTTTTAACCCCACACCACCTCGTCCCCCACCACCAGACAGTTTGCAAGGTTACTGGAGGACAGAACTGGCTGATACCGTGCTGAACTGGCTGATATCAGTCAGTACAATGGGAGATACTGTACTAGCCAGAGAGGAATACCAACTAGGATTTATGATGCTGATCTTCATCCAGGAACCCCCACCTGAAGTGCACTTTTTCAGACAACATTTGAAGACAGGATGAGTCCCAACTGTGCTGTCTCTGATGATTAAAAAGTCTGCTGATTTTAGCTCAGGTTCTCATTGATAATGTTTGCTTCAGCAAGATGCATGAAGGCTCCTGGAGCCTGTGAAACTGTACCCAGCAGAGAGTCAACACCTTCAGGAAGAATGAGGCGGCGAGGAACTCACTACGGATAAACAATTAAAAAAAAAAAAGGCTTTGTTTTATTTTGGACGAAGGCACGTGGGCAAAATTTGCTCTTTGCTCTGCCTTCAAAATTTATCAGTGCTTCTTTGAGGCACCCCTTTTACAAAGTACCAAACAAACAGGCTACTGCAAAAGAAGGAGAGTATCTGCAAGTCTCAATGGTGTAAGCAAAGATCCAAAGTTTACTGCAAGGAATAAGTAGGCTGAACACTTCAGAGAAAAAGCTGATCAAAACATTACAAAGAACTTGTGCAGAATCGAGCTTAGTCTAGTTTAATGTATGTATCTGTAGCACAGCTCTCAAGAGTAAGGTTACTACAATCGGAAACGCTGGCATCGTGCCAACATGGAGGTTAATAGTGCCCATATGTTGTCCAACCACAGAAATTTTCTGAACCCAAGTACCAGTTATTTCTGGGAAATATTCTTAAACGCACATTAGCAATTAGTGCTAAATTGGTCATACTCAGACTATCCCTCCAGGGGCCCATCAGTTACATTTGGGTTTAATCTTGGCAATGAGGATTATTTTACAGCACTGGAAAGGTGCAGCTTCTCAGGATGTTAGATAATGGATAAATATGCTGATTGATGTACAAAAAGTAGAAAGCCCCGAGTCGCGAGGGAACGGCTGTTATGTATCAGATTCTGTGAAAGCTGAAAGAAGAAACAAAGAAAAAGAAAGCGAGAGAGAAAGTGAGAGACAGCAAAACAATATGTTTCACTTATATAATTCCTTTTTTTGCACTGTCTCGAAAATCTCTATGCAATTAATTACTCTGCAGTTCAGTTTTGTAACTTGAGAAGAGCTCACCGAATCATTGCACATTTCTCTCAGGACACTAATGATTAAAAATGCTTGAACAGAAAAATTGCATCAATAAAATGAACAGAAAGTATGATCTGGGATCGTTTGTGCACTGAGGTTCGAGGACATGGGAACGGTTATGAAACGGATTTAAGATGCACAGTTTCTAAAACAATGGGAAAGAACGAGGAATAAATAAATATCCAGAAGACTACCCATTAGGTTTGTGTGAAAAGGGGCACAGTGGTTAGCACTGCTGTTTCACGGCGGTCCCAGGTTCAATCCCGGCTCTGGGTCACTGTCCGTGTGGAGTTTGCACATTCTCCCAGTGTCTGCGTGGGTTTCATCCCCACAACCCAAAGATGTGCAGGGTAGGTGGATTGGCCATGCTAAATTGCCCCTGAATTGGAAGAAAATGAATTGGGTACTCTAAATTTTTTTTAAAAGTTTGCGTGAAAAGTACCACTTAAATCTTGGAGAACTGTAATAGAAGTATTGTACAGAAATAAACCCTTTCTGTTTGCACAGAGATTCACATCATTAAGTCTGACATTATATCTCTGTAGCTGCATCAATAACTGAAAATAAATACATTTTTATAAAGAATTGAAAAGATGCTAGGGCAATGTTTTTTTAATATATTCTTTTTAAAGAAACTTCTCTCATTTTGCTTGAGGTTGCCACGGTGCCCGTTGATCACCCTTCTGTATCCCCTCCTATCAGTCACCCATTCCTTTTCCAATCCCCCCCCCCGGCGTTCAAACCCCTCACCACCGCATCTTTCCCTCTGATCTTAGGTTTTCCTCTTCTTCCTGGCAATCAGATCTCCATTACTCACCTCACCACATTTCCCCTCTCTCTCTCCGCAACAGATGACCAACCTGAACATCCCAATTCAATCTTTTGACTACTTTCTTTGATGCTCCCACAACCGCAAACCCCCCCCCCCCCCCCCCCCCCTCTCCCAGGACGTTGTGCTGGTTCCTGATTTTGTCCTTTCTCTTTACTCTACACATCCATTTCAGCATCCGCATCTCATTAGTATCCAGTCGCTCTTTTAAAAAAAAAAATTTAAAGTACCCTATTCATTCCCCTTGTCTGCGTGGGTTTCACCCCCACAATGAAATGAAATGAAAATCGCTTATTGTCACGAGTAGGCTTCAATGAAGTTACTGTGAAAAGCCCCTAGTCGCCACATTCCGGCGCCTGTAAATTGCCCCTTAATTAGGTACTCTAAATTTATTTATTTATTTTTAAAAAGAGAAAAAAAAACAGTACCCCATTCATTTTTCCAATTAAGGGGCAATTTAGTGTGGCCAATCCACCTACCCTGCACATCTTTGGGCTGTGGGGGCAAAACCCACGCAGACACGAGGAGAATGTGCAAACTCCACACGGACAGTGACCCAGAACCGGGATCGAACCTGGGACCTCGGCGCCGTGAGTGCTACCCACTGTCCCTCTCTTCTTGACACTGCTCCGAGTTCTGCATTATATAACAAGGGCGGCCTCACAACTGTCTGGGAGATTCTTCTTCTCAGTTTCAGTGATACTTTTCTATCACATAACACTCCACTGCACGTCTTCCAACCTGAGCTAATGCGTTGCCTAATTTCAATACTTCCACCTTCTGCCACCGCTACTCCCAGGTACTGAAAACTGCTCACTTTCTCCAAAGCTTCACCCATAATTTTTACACCTTACCACCAAAATCTATTTACTGTTCTTTGCTAATTCACATGGGACCAATATATTTTAAAAATAAAAACTATAAACTATGGTGGTTAGCATAAATGCTTCACAGCTCCAGGGTCCCAGGTTCGATTCCCGGCTGGGTCACTGTCTGTGCGGAGTCTGCACGTCCTCCCCGTGTGTGCGTGGGTTTCCTCCGGGTGCTCCGGTTTCCTCCCACAGTCCAAAGATGTGCGGGTTAGGTGGATTGGCTATGCTAAATTGCCCGTAGTGTCCTAAAAAGTAAAGGTTGGGGGGGGGGGGGGGGGGGGGGGGGGGGGGGGGGGGGGTTGTTGGGTTATGGGTATAGGGTGGATACGTGGGTTTGAGTGGGGTGATCATTGTTCGGCACAACATTGAGGGCTGAAGGGCCTGTTCTGTGCTGTACTGTTCCATTCTATTCTATGAGACGAATAAACTTTATCACTGAATGTTGCAATGTGTATCTTTACAGATGTTAAACAGGCACCCAAGTCTCCAGGAAATGCACACTCATTATGACAAAATGTGCCTCATATTGATACAGGCACAAGAAAGAGATCCAAGACCCACAAACAAGAGACTATGGTTTGTTAAGGCCACCTCCGCAATTTCTATTTCCCCTGAGGTATTCAGGCCTACATGCAGGCTTTACAGGATGGGATTACTGCAAACTGCAGAGATTCACTCCATGTGATATCAAGCAGCAGTTGAAGGCACTGAATTCTGCAGAGGCTATAGGCCCGCACAATGTTCCAGCAGGATTGTGTTCCAGAACTAGCCCCAAGCCAAACCTTTCCACTACAGCTATAACACTAGCATCTATCCCAGCAATGTGGAGAAGAGCATTGATATGTCCTGCACATTACAAATAAGACAAAAGCAGGACAATTCCAACCCAGCCAATTACCAGCCCTTCAAACTACCCTTGGTCAGCAACAGCAATACCCGGCTCACTGACGCTCAGTTTGTGATCCTCTAGGGTCAGTCAGTTCCTGACCTCATTACAACCTTAGTCCAAACATGGACACAAAACATGGGCCGGGATTCTCCGAAATCCCAGCCAAGTGTTGACGCCGGCGTCAAAACTGGCCCTACACGGCCGGCACGCGTCCACTCATGTGTGCCACAGCCAGCACGGGTCCGTGCTGACCCATGCTGGATTGCCACCGATTCTCCGGTCGCCGGCAGCGCAGAGGCGTGGCGGGATTCTCGCAGAATCCCGGCCATGAACTCAGGAGGTGAAGTGAAGTGATTGTCCTTGACGTTAAGGCTGTATTTGACCAAGTGGGGCATCAAGGGACTATAGAGAAAGTCAAATCAATGGGAATCAGGGGGAAACCTCCACGGAATCATATCCAGCACAAAGGAAGATGGTTGCAGCTGTTGGTGGTCAATCATCTCAGCCCCACAACATCACTGCACGGGTTCCTCAGGGATAGCGCCCTGGGCCCAAACATCTTCAACTACTTCATCAATGATCTTCCCTCTATCACAAGAACAGAAGTGGGGGACGTTCATTGATGATTGCACAATGTTCAGCATCATTTGCAACTCCTCTGATAACTGAAGTAGACCATGTCCATATGCAGTAAGATCCGGACAATATTCAGGTATGGGCTGATAAGTGGCAAGTAACATTCACACCACATCAGTACCAGGTAATAACCAAGTAGTGAAATCTAACCATCACCCCTTGACATTCAGTGGCATGATCTTCCCTGAATTCCCTACTAACAACATCCTGGGGGTTACCATTCGCCAGAAACTGCAATGAGCCAGCCGTATAATTACTGTGGCTACAAACGTAGATCAGAGGCTAGGGGAACGATCTACCTGCCGCGTCCTACCAGAATCGAAGTGGCTGGTAGATGCCGGGAGATGCCTCTCCCGCGCTCCCCGACAGCCATTATGCCTCGCATGATCTAACCACATCTCACGAGGCGTTGCGATGTAGGTCCCGCCCACAATGAGCGAGACCCCGTCTCGCACAGCTCAATGACTTTAAGAACTCACAATCATGTTGATGCCAAATCTAACAGACTGCTGGAATCTGTCGGCCTGCACAGGGAAACTCCAGGAGGGCGCCGTTTAGTACTGGTCCACGCAAATGGGGACCAGGCTGAACAGATCCGGGGGTCTCCAAGGCTATTAGAGGCCCCTGGGTGGTCAGGGACAGGGCAGCCAGGCATCCTGGCTCCCCTAACAGCTGGGCATCTTGGCACTGCCAGATTGGCACCTTGGCACTGCCAAGGGGCCAGGGTGGTACAGCCAGGCTCGCAGGAGCACGCCAGGGTACTAGTGCCAGGGGGGATGAGGGGGTGGGTATGAAGGGCGGGGTGTGCAGTGCAGGTATGAAGGGGCCTTTGGAAAGTTGAGGAGGGGGTGAAGTGTTGGGATCTTGGAAGGAGGGGTCCAAAAAGGGGCGTGGTAAAGCCTGGAAGGGAGGGGGTGCCCTGAGCGACCCCATAGCGGAGTGTCGCCACTTGGGGGGAGGGGGGGGGGGGCGACATTCTCTGTGGTTAGGGGGGTATGGGGAACACTCAAGCTCACATAGAGATTGGATTGGATGTGTTTATTGCCACGTGTACCAAGGTACAGTGAAAAGTCTTTTTCTACAAGCAGCTCAACAGATCATTAAGTACATGAAAAGAAAAGGAAATAAAAGGAAATACATATTAGGGCAACACAAGGTACACAATGTAACTACATAACACCAACATCGGGTGAAGCATACAGGGGTGTCGTGTTAATGAGGTCAGTCCATAAGAGGGTCATTTAGGAGTCTGGTAACAGCGGGGAAGAAGCTGTTTCTGATTCTGCTTTGCGTGTTCTCAGACTTTTGTATCTCCTGCCCGATGGAAGAAGTTGGAAGAGTGAGTAAGCCGGGTGGGAGGGATCTTTGATTATGCTGCCTGCTTTCCCCAGGCAGCGGGAGGTGTAGATAGAGTCAATGGATGGGAGGCAGGTTCGTGTGATGGACTGGGCTGTATTCATGGCTCTCTGAAGTTTCTTGCGGTCTTGGGCCAAGCAGTTGACATACCAGGCTGTGATGCAGCCAGATAGGATGCTTTCTATGGTGCATCTAAAAATTGATAAAAGTTAACGCGGACATGCCGAATTTCCTTAATTTGCTGAGGAGGTATAGGCGCTGTTGTGCTTTCTTGATAGTAGCGTCGACGTGGGTGGACCAGGACAGATTTTTGGAGATGTGTACCCCTAGGAATTTGAAACTGCTAACCATCTCCGCCTCGGCCCCGTTGATGCTGACAAGGGTGTGTACAGTACTTTCTGAAATCAATGACCAGCTCCTTAGTTTTGCTGACATTGAGGTCACTGATTGTTGTCTCTGCACCATTCCACTAGGTTCTCAATCTCCCTCCTCTATTCTGACTCGTCGTTATTCGAGATCCGGCCCACTATGGCCGTATCGTCAGCAAACTTATAGATGGAGTTGGAACCAAATTTTGCCACACAGTTGTGTGGTGTACAGGGAGTATAGTAGGGGCCAAGTTCACAGCCTTGCTGGTCCCCGGTATTGAGGACTATCGTGGAGGTGGTGTTGTTCGGGGCTGGTTTAGCACAGTGGGCTAAACAGCTGACTTGCAATGCAGAACAAGACCAGCAGCGCGGGTTCAATTCCCGTACCGACTTCCCCGAACAGGCGCTGGAATGTGGCGACTAGGGGCTTTTCACAGTAACTTCATAAGAACATAAGAACTAGGAGCAGGAGTAGGCCATCTGGCCCCTCGAGCCTGCTCCGCCATTCAATGAGATCATGGCTGATATTTTGTGGACTCAGCTCCACTTTCCGGCCCGAACATCATAACCCTTAATCCCTTTATTCTTCAAAAAAACTATCTATCTTTACCTTAAAAACATTTAATGAAGGAGCCTCAACTGCTTCACTGGGCAAGGAATTCCATAGATTCACAACCCTTTGGGTGAAGAAGTTCCTCCTAAACTCAGTCCCAAATCTACATCTCCTTATTTTGAGGCTGTCCCCTGGTTCTGCTTTCACCCGCCAGTGGAAACAACCTGCCCGCATCTATCCTATCTATTCCCTTCATAATTTTAAATGTTTCTATAAGATCCACCCTCATCCTTCTAAATTCCAACGAGTACAGACCCAGTCTACTCAACCTCTCCTCGTAATCCAACCCCTTCAGCTCTGGGATTAACCTAGTGAATCTCCTCTGCACACCCTCCAGTGCCAGTACGTCCTTTCTCAAGTAAGGAGAGCAAAACTGAACACAATACTCCAGGTGTGGCCTCACTAACACCTTATACAATTGCAGCATAACCTCCCTAGTCTTAAGCCTACTTGTGACAATAAGCGATTAATATATTTTTTAAAATAGTTTTTTATTTATTCTTACTGATTGGATTGGAGAACCCTTTCAAAATGGTGGCCTGAGTAGGTACTTTGCATCAGTTTTCACGGTAGAAGTCACCAGTGGCATACCAGAACTTCAAGAGTCAGGTGAGAGTAGTGGCCATCACGAAGATGCTAGGGAACCGGAAAGGTCTGGAGCGAAAAAATCACCCGGAGCGGATGGACTAAACCCCAGGGTTCTGGAGGAGATAGCGGAGGCAATGGTGGTGATTTTTCAGATTGATTGATTGATATTTATTGTCACATGTACCGAAGTACAGTGAAAAGTATTTTTGTGCGGCCAAGGGAACGTACACAGTATGTGCATAGTAGACAAAAGAATAATCGACAGAGTACATTGACAATGGTACATCAACAAATAGAGATTGGTTACAGTGCGGAACAAGGGCCAAACAAGAGCAGCATAGGGCGTTGTGAATACTGTTCTTACAGGGAACAGATCAGTCCGAGGGGGAGTCGTTGAGGAGTCTAGTAGCTGTGGGGAAGAAACTGTTCCTATGTCTGGATGTGCAGGTCTTCAGACTTCTGTATCTTCCGCCTGATAGAAGGGGGCAAAGCCTGGATGTGAGAGGTCTCTGACAATGCTGTCTGCCTTCCTGAGGCAGCGGAAGATGTAGACAGAATCAACGGGAGGATGGCAAGCTTGTCTGATGCGTTGGGCTGAGTTCACCACACTCTGCAGTTTCTTGCGATCATGGGCTGCAACCAAGTGATCTATCTCCCTTCTGTAGTCTGATTCGTCGTTGTTTGAGCTACGACCCACCACAGTTGTATCATCTGCAAATTTATAGATTGAATTGGAGTTGACTCTTGCCACACTGTTGTGTGTGTATAGGGAATACAGTAGAGGACTGAGCACATACCCTTGCGGGGCCCCGGTGTTGAGGACTATTGTGGAGGAGGTGTTGTTACCTATCCTGACAGATTGTGGTCTGTTTGTGAGGAAGTCAAGGATCCAGCTGCAGAGGGAGGGGTCAAGTCCAAGGTTGCAAAGTTTGGTTATTAGTCGCCAGGATAATGGTGTTGAAGGCAGAGCTGTAGTCCATGAACAGCAGTCTGACATAGGTGTCCTTGTTATCGAGATGTTCGAGAGTTGATTGTAGGGCCAGAGAGATAGCATCTGCTGTGGATCGGTTGCCGCGGTAGGTGAACTGCAATGAATCGAGACCATCTGGGAGGCTGGCATTGATCCACCTCATGACTAGCCACTCGAAGCATTTCATGATAACAGATGTCAGGGCCACTGGTCGGTAGTCGTTGAGGCATGCTACCTTGTTCTTCTTTGGTACTGGTATTATGGTGGTCTTCTTGAAGCAGGTAGCGATCTTGGAGCAGAAAATATTGAAGATATCTGCGAATACACTCACCAGCTGGTCAGCGCAGACTCTCGAGTGCTCGCCCAGGGACCCCGTCGGGGTCCATCGGTTTCCGCGGGTTTACTTTCAAGAAGGCGGCTCTTACCTCTGAGGCAGGAATCACTGGAGTCAGGGAGGGTCCCAGAGGACTGGAAAATGGCCAATGTAACACCAAGAATGGTCTCTGCCTCTGCTGTATCATTCTGTGATTTAATAACTACACGTCTTAATAATAATAGTACATTCAAATGGGGGAAAATGTAGAGGGAAAATGGATAATAAAAAGAATGGGCAATAAAATAAATGAGGTAGGACTCAGCAATTTTGTTCCAGGTCAATGGAACTCCCAAGTATTCACAAGAGAGATAACTTTGGCAACTGCAGCCAACGTCTGTGGCACAATAGTTGTCTCCCTTACAGCAAATTGTTGCATCAACAAGCAACATAAAAGCTACACGCTGTAGTTTGTGAGGTGTTTGCAGCAATGGCATGAGCTGGCTTTTTCTGCATTGAAAGTGCAGTAGTTTGAAATGCCAAAATAGACCTTCCTTCTCCAACACCAAACCCCTCGACGCCGCCGCGCCCCCCCCCCCCCCCCCCCCCCCCCCCCCCCCCCCCCGCCCGCCACTCTCAATCTCATCATGGAAATTGGCTGATATTTGAGAGTCTGCAAAACTTGGCCTGATGTGTACAGTATAGGTATCGACACAAGTACAATAATAACAAAGGAAACATTATTCAGTTTTAATAGCTGTGAAAATTATGGTGTACAATTGTGACACTGGGCAATTCGATTCGACACAGCGAATAGAGCTTTCACTATGTGTTAGTCTAGAAAAACAGCCTTTCGAAGGGGAGAAAAATGCACAGGTCATAACTTTTTTAGAAAATCAAGTTGGCAATTCAAGTTTCCAATTGATCAATGTAACGTTATTATACATAATTTCCTATTTCCAGCCTGCATCCTTACCCAGATTAGTAAAATTTTGATACTGAAACAAACTGCTCCTTACATCGTATCACCAACTTATGGCCTCAATGAATTGCATCACACTTTCGGATGCAATCATTCACTAAAAGTAAATGAGTTGTTCACCATAAAAACAGGTATTCACTTGCCAGTTCTTTTGATACGCGCCCACCCTGAAATGGGAGCCAGACTGACCCAACAGAAACCCAGGTCTGCCTTCAAAGGATGCTATTGAGGCTGTGAATAAAGGCACTGAGTGAAGTTCCTGCCTTATTGCAACCATGCATTGGCTGCACAACTTGGGGTGTGATTTAATACGTCTGTATTTATTTTACAACAGACTGAGTAAGGCAGCTGGGTGAGCCAGTGTGCAAATCTTTGTCATGCACTCTCTCTCTCTGGGAGTACGCCATTGCTCCTTCTGTACCTCAATGGTTATACATCAGTACACATTTTCATTCCTTTCTTGCTCTTCTATTATGAACCAACATCCTTCCTTGGGTATTGCTCAGTGGTCTATTTCATGCAAATTTTAATGCTTACAATTGTAACACTAATAAAGTGTTAATAAAGTCGCTATAGCCCCAGCTTTCCTATTTGGGGAAAGAGCTGACTGATGGTGATTTAACCTGAGGATCACCACACCTCAGGCGAGGGGCAAGGTTGGGAAGGCAGGACCTTCATGAATAACCTCAGCCGGTACGGGAATTGAACCAGCGCTGTTGGCCTGGCTCTGCATCGCAAACTAGCTGTCCAGCCAACTGAGCTATTCCAGCCCCCAATAACACCAACAACATCAATAATTTGCATTTTTAATGGAGTAAAATATCCCAAAGTGGGATTATCAAAGTTTGACACCGAGTCACATTACATTAGGATGATGTGGACAAGTACCAAAAAGATAGGCCTAAGGAGTAGGTTCTAAGGATTGCTTTCAAGGAAGAGAGAGAGGTAGAGAGGCAGATGGGTTTGCGGTAGGAATTCCAGATCCGTGAGTCTAGGCAGCTGAAGATACGGCCACCAATGGTGGAGCATTGAAAATAAGAGATGTGCAGGAAGTTAGAATTTGAGGAGCACGGAGATCTCAAGAGGGTTGGCAAGGCTGGGAGGCATTAAGAGAGAGAGGGAGGGGCAAGGTCACTGACAGACTGGAAAACAGATGAGAATTTTAAAGTAGAGGAGTTGCTTGACCTGAAGCCTTCATTGGTCCGTCAGCACAGGGGCAATGGGGGAAACTGGACTTGGAGCAGGTTAGGGTATGGGCATCAGAGTATTGGATAATATACAAAAGGAATTACCACTGCAGCCCTGTGGTAATAGTATACTGAAAGAAATGTGCGCGCAATCCTCAAACTACACATAATTACAAGCTATACTTTAGATCTAAAAACCTCAATAGAAACTAGGCCTGAAATTAAGCATGAATGCAACATCTTAATAAACGGTGGCAATCAGTATGCTAATAATAAAATCAGAGTATTGACGTGAAATGTTAGGATGGAGAATTAAAATGTGATTTAGTCAATGTGATTTGTTTCTAATGAAAGGGATCATCCCACTTTCTACTGGACCAGCCATAAAGAATTCACTGCTCCAGTAGTTAATCAAAACAAGTTAAGGAGTTTATTGGCTTCTCAAGCAACTTTTCTAGGTGTGCTCAGTTCCAGGAAAATCTACATTATGCCGTTCTGCCAGATCTGATTTTACCAGATGCCCATTTCTAAAATAAAGCCAGCATCTATGATTAGTGATGGAACTCCGTGTTTCCAAACTTGCTTGACTGCCTTGCGTTTGATCTGCACAATTTAACTTTGGCCACCCTTAGGAAAACGTTTCACGGGTTTCTCTGGTCAGCACTTGCAAAAGTCACCTTTACAAGAACATTTAAGGGAAAATGAATTATAACATAATTGAGCATTTTTAAGCTCTTTGCCACAGGCAACAGCGGTTAAACAGTAACTTCTGTTTTTGTGAACATTTAATGTTATTTCACATGGGGGGGGAATTAAGCAATCTAAAATTAAACCTCATCGCAACAACAATTTAATGGAAACCTACAGTGCATAACATGAAAGAGCAAAACCGTTTGTGCAAAGTAAAAAGTTCAGCATTTCATGCAATGGCTCTTTGAACTCTGTGGAATTATAGATTTTCAGAAGATGGGATCGACATCACAGGTGAATCCAATTTTTTTTCCTAAAAATAACACTGCGGCGTATCTGGAAATCTGAGAAAAAAAACAAAGTGATGGAAATACTGAACAGCTCTGGCTGTGTCTGTGGAGAGAGAGACAGAGTTATGTTTCAACTCGAATATGACTTCTTCACAGAATCATGTACTAAAGAAGTCAAATTCACCTCAAAACAGACTCTGGGCGGAATTCTCCGCAAGGCCCGATGCCGTCGTGAAACCTGGAGAGGTTCACGACGGCGTTGGAAGCCTCTCCTGGCCCCCTATTCTCCCCTACCCGGGGGGATAGGCGTGCCGTACCAGGAAACTCGGCGGCCGGGCCTTGTCCCTGGCTTCAAGGCCCGTCGCGCCAAGAGTGACACTGCGGCGGCACCTAATGACGTCAGCCGCGCATGCGCGGGTTGCATAACTCAAACCCGCGCATGCGCGATTGCCGTCTTTCCCCTCAGCCGCCCCACAAGACGTGGCGGCTTGATCTTGCAGGGCGGCGGAGGGGAAAGAGTGCTTCCCCTTGAGACGCCGGCCCGACGATCGGTGGGCACCGATCGCGGGCCAGTCCGTTCCCGAGCACGGTCGTGGTGCTCGATCCCCGATCCGCCCCCCCTAGGTCTCACACTTACCTGGCGCGCCATGTTCACGACGGCAGCGACCAGGTGTGGTTGCCGCCGTCGTGAACAGGTCGGGAACGGCAGGCCGCTCGGCCCATCCGGGTCGGAGAATCGCGGGCCGCCGTGAAAAACGTCGGCCTGCGTTTCTCCGAGCGGCGTGTTGGAAAACCGGACACGTCATTTTGGGGGGGGTGGGAGAATAGCGGGAGGTGCGGGAGCGGACCTCCCGCTATTCTCCCACCCATCGTGGTTGCGGCGCGGCCTTTATCTCTCTCCACAGATGCTGCCATTATTTCTGCTTTTATTTCTAATTTTTCTGCTGTATTTTGCACTGTGAAAGATGGGATTTATAGACAATTGTTTTTCAACAGCTGTACTCCTTATTTAGGGGGTCTCCTTATTTAGTAGGTCTCTGGGGTTCTCCGCGTTGACATGGGGTTTTCACAGTAACTTCATTGCAGTAAGCTTACTTGTGACAATAAAGATTATTATTATTGAATAATGTTATCCTGTTAAAAAATTTCCCTTTCTCGCATTCTTTAGCTGCATAATTTCTTTTTATTTTGTTTCTCATCCCGGATTACTGTGGTACTGAGTGGCTTGCTCGGCCATTTCAGAGAGGAGTTAAGAGTCAACCACATTGCTGTGGACCTGGAGTCACATGTCGGCCAGACCAGGTCAAAGTCTTCCTTCCCTAAAGGGCAGCACGGTAGCACAGTGGTTAGCACAGTTGCTTCACAGCTCCAGGGTCCCAGGTGCGGGGGGTCACTGTCTGTAGAGTCTGCACTTTCTTCCCGTGTCTGCGTGGGTTTCCTCCGGGTGCTCTGGCTTCCTCCCACAGTACAAAGATGTGCAGGTTAGGTGGACTGGCTATGCTAAATTTCCCTTAGTGTCCAAAAAGGTTAGGTGGGGTTACTGGATAACCTGGATGGGCTTAAGTGGGGTGCTCTTTCCAAGGGCCTGTGCAGACTCGATGGGCCGAATGACCTCCTTCTGCACTGTAAATTCTATGGTTACCTATGGCATGAGTGAACCATGTGGGTTTTTTACGACAATCAACAACGATGTCATGATCACCATTAGATATTAATTCTACCTTTCGCCATGGTGGGATTCAAACCTGGGTCCCCGAGAGCAATACCCTGGGTTTGTGGATTACTAGTCCAGTGACAATACCACTATGCCACCACCTCCCCTTTTCTAATTAATTGATTAGGAACAACAAAACATGTGTAATTCTGCTGAACTATTATTCCATTCTTGCAGAAAACGAGCATTTACCTTCCATGGCTAAAATGAACAAACATTGTAGGTTGAACACACGCGAGATTTACCTACTTGGAACTAGGAGTCTGCTATATGGTCACACTTCCAATGAGATTATCTCCTTGATTTACAGCAATTTAAAACAGCAGCTTAATAGTACCTTTAATGTACTGTGTAGTAAAGTGAGACAAGGTGCTTTACAGGAGCATTATCAAACAAAATATAATACTGAGCCACATAAGAAATTACAAGAAAGATTGTGGACAGTATCCAAAACCATCAAGAAGGATTTTGCCATTCAGTTTAAAAGTGAGACAAGTTTAAATCAATGCAGGTCAAGGTAATGATTCAAGATGCGGAGACACAAGAATGTGTAGGCTGCAATGTGGATGTTTACTGAGGGACCAGGTTAAACAAAATTTTAACCTCACGGGGCCTCACGGTAGCATGGTGGTTAGCATCAATGCTTCACAGCTCCAGGGTCCCAGGTTCGATTCCCGGCTGGGTCACTGTCTGTGTGGAGTCTGCACGTCCTCCCCGTGTGTGCGTGGGTTTCCTCCGGGTGCTCCGGTTTCCTCCCACAGTCCAAAGATGTGCGGGTTAGGTGGATTGGCCATGCTAAATTGCCCGTAGTGTAAGGTTAATGGGGGGATTGTTGGGTTACGGGTATACGGGTTACGTGGGTTTAAGTAGGGTGATCATTGCTCGGCACAACATCGAGGGCCGAAGGGCCTGTTCTGTGCTGTACTGTTCTATGTTCTATAAAATGATCAATGCCAAGTTAACTACGGTCCAAATCTGATTTCCTTCCTAGCTGATTCACAAAGCACTTAAGAAAAAGGGAAGAAAAGTTCAAGTCAAGCTGATGTTTTACATTTGTTCCCATTTAAGATAATCAGTTCCTGAAGTATATCTGAATTGACTTGGAGGGTTCCAATGAATCAAGGGAAGATGTTGCAGCCTTTGAAGATCTAAAAGTTAGCACCACTCCATTGGCAACTGAACAAAAAGCATGCTTGTGGTTCTCAATGTTCTCTCATTAACAGATAATCTAGCTAATATGCAATAGCGTTGACCACAATATCCTTCAGTAGTTCACACTTTCAATGCTGGTTTATAACACCTTAAGATTGTCAAAGACGTCAACTCACCTATCCTGTGATTCAATGTAAACATACAGGTGTGGTTCAAAGCATTTGGAGATAATGCCGTGGAAAGGGTTGTCTGGGGCTTTGGGCTTCTTCGGCTGAAAAGATAAACACTTCCGTCACATACAAATTGACAAACAATATAATGAGGGCTACGATCATGGAATGCAACTAAAAATTAAATCGTAGATAGGAATAAGACAAGGCACAGCTTCCAAATAGCAATTTAGAGGTAGAACTTGTCAGAATTCATGTGTTATTTTGGATTTATATATGCTTGAGGATAAATACAAACAAGGAAACATTACTCAGAGCTTACATTTTAGAATAAATTAGTGCTTCTGATCGCAACAACACATTAGTTGGAACTGGAAGTTTAAAAATGAAAACGAGCATCTCCAGTGTTTCAATTTGTAAATACTTTTGGGAGCTGATCATTACAGATTGGAGAGTTTCAGACATAATCTGTGGTCCTTAGCCAGAATGGTATGGGACCAACAACTGGCCTCAGTCCCCTAGAGTTAGGACCCGATATCAAAATAAATCAGTCCGGTTCCTGCTTATAATTGTGATTCATTGATCCCTGCTGGGAAGTTCATGTGTGCGGGCGGAGAGACTGAGAAAAAAACTTCAGGTCCAGTTAGGGTTAGTTCAACTTTGAAGCCTTTTAGATTCACAGAATGATGTACCACAAGAGGTGGTTGTTTGGCCCATCATGCCTCTGCTGTCTCTTTGAGAGTGCTATACAATGAGTCATACTCTCCTGTTCTTTGTCCACAGACCTATAAATTTATTGTATTTATTCAATTCCCTTTTGGAAATTACCATTGAATCAGCTTCCACCAGGGCGATGCATTCCAGATCATAAAACATTGCTGCGTTTAAAAATAAGTCCCCATATCGTCTCTTGTTCTTTTGCCACTCACCCTAAATTTGTGTCCTTTAGCTTTGCTGATTAGAAGAATATAGATTACGGGGTGAAATGATAGTGGCATACGACAAGTGTCTAAAATTATGAAATGACAAGGCATGGCGGACAGAAGTAGACTGCTTCCAGTAGCTGAGGGGTCAGAATTGAGTGAGTTATTGGTTGAGGCAGTAACTGTGTCAAAATGCATGATTAGATTAGACCGGTGGATGAAATAAAATGTACCGATGGAATATGGGAAGTGCGTGGAGGTGTCTCTTCTCCACTTTGTTGCAGACAGTCTGAGTTTCTACATTCAATTTACACCATATTAAATTTAGCATTTGTATGAGGTCAAATCCAGACACTGAACCTGTGAAACGAATGCACCATTAACCTCTACCCTTCAATATCAGCAATGTCCATATAATAATTTCAAGAGCCACTTTCCCAGATAATAGGCATTTCCTGCCGAAAAGAAAAACAACAAATTGGGGGTTGGGAAAACCTGACGGACTTTTAATGTCATTGAAAACAAAATCAACTTTTGTTGTTACTCCTGCACTAAAATGCAACTGGTTAAAAAGTCACCACTGTTGCAATGTTGTATCTGGCATGGCATCAGGCACCCCCACATCCTGTATTCTTGGAGAAACTGAACATGATCCTATTTTGTTAATAAGGAAGGAACCCAACTGAATAATTCTATTTGCAAGTTTGGCAACAGAATTATTTTCAGGCCCTTTGACCCGATGTAAGATACTTAAGAGAAGACTAGATGTATAAGAGTCAAGAGAAATTTTTTTTAACAACGCGAGTTTCTCAGAAGGAGAATACGATCGTATCCAAAAAGGCACTTCAACAAGTATATTTTTGGATGCAATTTCCAGTGGCTAAAATGGGCAACAAAGCATGTTCAACCTGGTGTTTTTCCTCTTGGCATCCACAGGAGATAATAGGTCTGCGGGTAACCAGTGCTGAGTGTGAAATTCCAATCATCAATTTCCTCTTCGGTCTCTGCTAACTTCCCAACCCAATTTTCAGGGTATGCCTACAAACCGTACAAAGCTCCAACTGGAGGTAAATCCTTGGAGATTTCAGTCAGAGGAATCACATTCAGTGATGACTCAGCACAGAGAAACCTATTGCTGTTCTCAGAGGCTGATTAGTGGAGGCAGAGAGTAGGCATAGAGAGGTAAAGGAGAGCAAATTGACGTGTACATTGCACTGGGAAAGAAAACCCTGGAAAGGTCAAGCTTAATTGGTCTCCATAAACCCGCTATGAAAAGCATCCCATTTCTGGTAAGTGGACAGAAAGGTAACCCTTCTCCCGCACATCTAACAACACCCCGCAGCATTTTTTTTCATTCCAGGTTCCTTAACTGGAGGATTAACAGATTCCCATGGAGCAACAGTATATATAAAACATCTTTAAATTATGCTGTGACATCGAGGTGTATAAAGTACTAAATAGGATTGATAAAGAAAACGTAGACCGAATGTTCCCTCCTTGTGAGGAAATCTAGAACGAGGGGTCATGGATATAGGTTGAGAGCGGTAGATTTAGAACGGAGATGAGGAGGAACTACTTCTCGCAGAGGGTGGTGAATTTGTGGAACTCGCTGCCCCATAGTGCGGTGGTTACTAAATGGTTTCAAGAAAGAGACAGATATATTTTTGATTTAAAAACACGGGTTAAAGGGATATGGGCAACAGGTGGGGAGGTGGATTTGAGACCAGGAAGAGATCAGCCATGATCTGATTGAATGGCAGAGCAGGCTCGACGGGCTGAATTGCCTATTTCTGCTCCTAATTCCTATGTTCCTAGTATAGTCACAGGTAAATGCCCTCTTTAGCAATAATGAATGTCCACGATTCCTTTTTCTCAACGTGCTCTTTCGAGTTCACCTTACCGCACTACTATATAAGTCTTTGTTAAGTAGAATCAATTGTGACTCACTTACCATGAATGTTGCATACTATTCTCGCCATAGAAAGTTACAAATATTGTGCAATAACAGTAACCATTATTTGGTTATAGTCAAAGAACATGAGCTACACCTTGTCCGATCAGCAAAGCATTTAAAAAGATTATTTTCCATTCAGACAGAGCCCTGAGGCATTGTGGTTTAAAATTATCAGCGACTCATCAAACACTCAAGATACTGATCTTCAACTTCAAATAACACATCTGAACTAGAATTGCATCTAGAGGTTCACACATTCAAAATTGGAAATCGTCACCATGGGCACATCGCGACAGCTACAGCTTTCATTTATATAGCACCATTAACTCAGGAAAATACCCCAAAGCAGTATGAGGGGGGGAAAAAAATGAGGCGAGTGAAACGGGATGTCAGATGGGGGTGCCTGAAGGCATGGGCGAATAGCTGAATTTTAAGGAGCGTCTTGGAGGATGGGAAGCAGAGAGGGCTATTCCAAAGAGTGGGGGGCAGCTAGCCAAAGGCAAATAAATGCTGCTGGTGGGTGGGGGGTAATGCACAAGACACCAGGGCAGCTCTGATAGTTTAATTATGTGCCTTCGCAGTTTGGCTGCAATGACTGTAATTTGATTCTCCATGCCTGCCATTGAAGTCACTCAGTCAGTTGTAGCTATTTAGCTTTGACTGATGAGGTAAGAAAGTCAGAATGACTTCAAAAGGAATCATTTACACTAAATACTGCATGTCTTGACACAGCTGTGAAACTCAGGTTCATGGTAAATGTCCAAAAGTATTTTCCAGTGTGGACTATTCTGTTGGGTTTCTCCTAAGCATAGCATGCTGGTTTACATTAATAATTCTTTTCTGCGAGTGTATCCTTTCTGGAGCATGTGACAGTTTGGAAAGCAAAAGGCAAACTGCCTCACGAGAGTTAAATGCTTCTGTGACTTGTGCGGGATGTTTACTGCACAACTACAGGAACACAGCTGCAAGTCAGTGTCTGCCTTTAATGCCCATATTTACTTTTCAAAAGGAAATGTATTTAATTTGGATTAGACATCTGCTTTCTAACAAAAGTAGTGAATGACCAAATTCCAAAATGGCCTCAAATTGTACCCAGCCTGAGCTCGGAAACTGAGCCCAACTCAGAAATGGGAATTTGAATCTGTCGCGCCCCCAATAAAGATGGTTGCTTTTAGCCCCCACAAAAGCTCAGAGCTCAGTGGGTAAAAGCACCACCTGGCACTCAACTCAGTTACTCAGACCTGAGAGTCTCCATCCCTCAATCCGCAGTCCAACTCTTGCGAGAAATTATTTTGATTCAATGGATTCCTTTAATAACAAAATAGATCGAGAAAGAAACTGGGTCACTACTTCTTTATTGATTGGGTTGGCTTCGGGCACCTGTGTCTGTGCCTAAGCATTTGAAGGCCAGGGAAGGGAACCCAAAAAGCAAACAGCATTCTCATTCCTAATTCTGCTCCCTTCCATAAAATCTGGAGACAGGGGCACTGCACGAGGACAGGAAGGCGGATCTCTCTCAAATTTTTCTCCCCTTAGTTAAATATTCTGTCAATTTTCTGGGTTCACCCATGGGGAACAGTGGCCACACAGGTCCGGTTACTTGGAACCATGTCCTACAGAAGTCAGGCCCTTTGGAGAGGAGGAAGGAAGGACAAACATTGCTGCTTGCCCAAACATTCCCGCTTTCTCACCGTCCCTCCCCTCCCTGTCTCTATCCCGACAATGGTACCGGAACAATTAGAAAATGTTAGAACATCCTTATGCACCCTTTCAAAATAATTTTCCTTCTGGCCGTTTCCTCATTCAGACTGGTGCAGTGGACAAGGTAATTAAGGGCATGAGTGACGGCTTTCTTTTCTCCTATCTGCTAGTTTGGGAAGACACATTAAAATAGGTGTAATGAACCAAAATGCTCCAAAGCTCAGAATGACACCAACAGGGTACCAGGTCAATATTGCGACCTTCCAAAATCCAGTAACGTAGGATCGCCTACGACACCGAATCACCACACGACCAATCTTTACTGCCGGCTGACTCAGGAGGAATCACAAGTTTACGCCTATGTGGTTATTTACATAATATAATTGAATATGGTAGCGTCACTGGCAGAGTGTGTTTCCACAATAGATCCCTTTCGGCACAAACCCCAAACAAAACAGGCAACAACCACATGTGATTGCTGCATATTTCTCCAGCCTGAAATAGCATTTTGAAAGTGATGCACTTGCAAACTCTGCATCTGTGAATGTTGAACCCTCACATTTTGTTTGCCATTCTTCACCTTATCACCTTATGTGGATTCTGTGTAATTCCATGTCTTACAAGACCGTGCATCACCTGATTTAATATGCACAGTGCCACAAAAACCCGCACCACCTGCAATATATTAAAAGTAGTGCAGAAGTGTATTCTCCCAGACTTAGCATCATATTTTCCCATGTCATGTTCTGGCATCAGACATTTTGCTGGCTGACATTTAAAAAGTTTTGGCTAAGAACAAGTGTAGGATCAAGTGTGAGATCAGGTGTAATGCCCAATCTCGTGAGCTTGGATCTAGTGTGTCACTTTTTCTGGGGCCGTGAATTTGATTCAATTCGAATTGGTTTTAGGAGCAAGCGAGGAGATGGCCGTCCTGTCCATTCTGCGCATTGGCTTTGCAACTCTGAGAAAGGAAAAACATTTTTTATAAAAATATGTGCCAAAATATAAAACTCAAAAACTCTATGCGAACTTGTAAAACCTAGAAAATCTGAATTGAATCCAATCAGAATCACTCAAAAATTCTGAAACACTTTCCCAATAATTTTTATCAGCTATTTAAATGTCTAATGGCCCAAAATAGCTTCTTAATAGCTTCATAAAAGGGCACATATTTCATTACTAAATTTACCCGAAACATTTTGAACCTTGCGTAATTTCTTCATTGTTTTACTTGAAGGCGCCAATTTTTCTCCAAAGCCTGGGTCTGAGGTTAACACTTCAGCCTTGACATAATTATACTTTTTATCAGGGAAATGTGCAGTTTAAGCACAAACAGATTCTCCCATCACACATCACTAAAATCCTATTCTCGGAATTATGATGAAATAATTTAGTGACTATATCTCTGGGTGTAAAAGGATGCAAGCTTTTCTCATTTATCCGGTATAATTAAACAATTTGCAAAGTTATCAACGAGTGCAATTTGGGTCAGAGACGCAGCCAACTACAGAGAAACAGATATTGTATCTTTTCTCATCCTAACTTGATTTTGTTTTCATTTCCCAAATAAAAAGAAAATCAATGGAAGTTTGAATGAAAAAGCCAATGCTCGGAAATTTATAAGCAGCATCCTGTGAGTAAGAAAATGACTCCAATGAATTGCTGTAATCAAACCAAAATACTGTGGATGCTGGAAATCTGAAGCTGAATACAGAAAATGCTGGATAAACTCAGCAGGTTCAGCAGCGTCCGTGGCGAGAGAAACAGAGTTTCAAGTCCATAGTACTCCTCCGCAGAACAGAAAGGGGATTGACATGTGAATTCATCACATTTATATCTCTTCAGTTCTGTAGGAGGATCATATGGACTCGAAACATTAACTCAGCTTTTCTCTCCTTTAATTAATTGCTACTGTGCCAGAGATGGTTGGTATCTCTCATCGCTTAATTTGAGATTTTTAACCCTGAAACTGTGCACAACTATGACCAATTTCTACCCATGGACTCTGATCCACTGAGTAACTTGGTCATATAGACCAGAAAGTTATAAAGTTCAACTGCTAGTCCACACCAAGCTAACTCTGAAACATGGGCGACTGTAGAGATGCTACAATTGACTTCAATGCCTCTGGGAAAGGGAGCTGAAAACTGGCTGCCACTTCTGATCAGCACACATCAATCCCATTGGAAATGAGCAAGAGTGAGTGAGGGCACGTTAGGTTTTGGCCAGGCAGCTAACCGCCACTCATGAACCTGACTGAAAATGTTTGGTCGAATGTGTTCACACGCGAGGAAAGGAGGAGATATGGCCGCTTATCCTTGGAATGGAGTAAAAGCCAACAACCGAGAAGAAGGGAGAGAAAATTGCTGAGAGAGAGAGACAAAAAATTAAAACTAAAAAAGCCCCCAAAACTGCATTGGGTTGTGCCAACATCAATGACCAGACAATTTTAGAATCAAAGCAGTTACCTGTTTGGCTGCAGACTTGCTCACTCAGGTCAATGCCAGCACCAAGTCAATTAAAAAAAAACCTTCCCAAGTGTCTCACTACTAAACAGCTGTATCAAAGTTTATTATTATACACTTTAAAATGATAGAAAATAGAACCTACGCGTGGAAATAAGGGTATCTGCAACTGCTGAAGCCACCTGTTGCCACGTTGGGGAATTGTAGCAAGGCCACTCCTGGTCTTGCTGTCGGAGATGGGGTTAATTCAGGAAATAACATTTCTTTAATAAGAAAAAGCAGGTGTTCTTTTAAAATTGGCAGCGGATAGAAATAGTCAACTGAAAAAAGCATCTGTTTCTAACTAAATAAAAATAACAACAGTCCTGAAGGCAAAATAATTGATCCAATAAAAACTGTAGTCTTGGCCTGTATGCGGCTGCATATGAGAATATGATTAAGGCCTTGGGCAAACTATCTGGTCTTCAATCTAAAAGCAGCTGGACCCAAAGCTGGCACAGTTCCACAGCCAGAAACTATGCAGCCACTTGCAAAAAAACAGATGCTGCCATTTGTGCAAGAATTGGAATGCAAAATCTGCGCAAAGGAGCCATCATCAAGGATGGTTTTGACTTAATCAATATGCTGGACTGCTTTATAAATATCACAGTACAACGGACTATCTCATGGAAAATATGGTGCGATCGGGAGGGTTGGGGGAGGGGTGGCGGGGACGGGTAGAAATAAATATTCTCTGCTCACTCTGTGCCAACAACAACATAAATATAATAGGAAATTTCCTCTGCTATTTCTAGCAAAATAGCAGATCTGGCCTTTTGCAATATTGCACAACGGAAATTTTCCACTGCTTTGGGAACGTCACTAACAGGGACTAGAAGGAATCCTCCCCCAAATGACCACATTTCACATTACCCTCCACTTTCAGTCCACTATCCAATAAGGGTTTATCCAAATGACTCATTTTCAGGATAGCCTTGCAAACCACATGAACGCCCCCAAACCTAAGTTTCACAGAATATTAAATGTGACATGACAGTGCAGTTGTGGTATTGTGTGAAGCAAATAATGGCATGATGGGAAAACTAGTCAAGTTTCTTGGTACAATTAAATTTAAACTGACTTCACATAACCTAAGGCACAGATACAAACAGCCGAGGTCAACTTGACCTGAGAACTGGCCGACTCTAAAACTCGGATAAGACGCGTTCGTCATGAGACCAGGCCAGTCTAAATATATACGATAAGCTAAAAAACTGTCTCTTCCTGTACTTTAACAAATTTGTCCTTCTCTTAAAATAAAGACAAGATAATGATATGAGACCCCAGTCCCCTAAAGGTCAGCAAGGTGACGCCATTGTAATGATTATTACTTATGTTTTACTTTTGATCAAATTCCTGACCAAACTGTATTCATGTTATCTTGATCCTATAATGTATAAAAATCGCCTTATTCTTCTGTAATATCGCAGCCTGGGGACGGACTCAGCAGTTTGTACTTGACTGCTTTCCGACTTCAAGTCTCAGCCATTACTGCTAGCAGTCAGTTCTAATTCGTAAATAAAGCTTAGTTTTGCTTACCTAATGAATCATGTTTGCATCTTTCTATCACAGTCCGGAAGCGGGGAAAATATTGAATACGACACAGTAAGAAACCACTTGGCGCACTGTACCTTTATCAACTCGAAAGAGCCGTGTTAAATTTACTCTCCTGTCCTTCCGTCATTTCATTCCCCAAAGTTATCCATTTATCTTTCAAAAGCTATTACGCGCACTGCTTCCACAACTGTTTTGGCATTCCATTCATATCAATCCTCAGTGTAAAAATTATTTTCTCAATCTATGCCTTTACTCTCTGGGTGTGATAAATACATGGCCTCCAGCTAAAGACTGACCAACTCACAGGAACGTTTTCTGATTTACCTCATCAAAACCCCTCACAATTTTGAACATCTCAATCAGATCCACTCTCAGCCTTCTTTATTCAAATGAAAAAAAACTTTTCTTTTTCCAGTGCCTTGTCAGAATTGAAGACTTGTATCCCTGACATCATCTCTGGCTACTTCTTTTACAAGCTCGCCACGGCCTTGACTTCATTCCTAAAGTAAGGAGGCCAAAACTGGTCACAATATTCTAACTGTGATGTGTATGGGTTTAGTGTTACCACATTAAAAAAATACAGGCACCGGGTATAAAAATAATGAGTTTCTCGATTTGTAAAAAAAAAAGTATCAATATGTTCTCCCACTTGTAAAGATTGAGTACCTAAAATCCAAGGTCTCTACCATTTTAACAGAGTTACATTTATACTACATGTCCTTTAAAGAAATCTGTTATCTATCTGCTCAATCAAAAACAAATCGGTCCTTTAAATCTTTATCAGAAATTATGTGCCAGAACATGAACTAAAAGATAGGAGAACCCATCTCCTGTGAAGCCCACTGGTTAATCAAACTGCACGCCCATCTCGATTGGAAAATCAAAACTGTAGAATTTTGTGAAGGTATGCTGTTCATTCCATATCCTTGTTTTACAATGCTTAATGTACAAAACACATTTATTTGTAAAAGAAAGATTGGAACACCCTTTAATATTACCTTTGGCTTTACACCCTGCGGTTAACAAGGGAGGAAACCATTCTCCATCAATGCACAAGTTATTGCTTGTATGCTGGGGAACCAGTATCTGTGCTGGAGGGAACCCTCTTGTGTAACAACAAATTATATTTTCCTTAAGGTGCCTCTGACATAATAAAATGTCTCAAAGAACTGGACATAAATGTGAATAGGGACTGAGAAGTAATTAGAGTTAGAAGAGTTGTATGAATGCGTGGTTATAAAGGTAGGTTTTGAAGGAGTTCTTAGAAGCTGGGAAGGAAAATAATCAGGCAGAGGCTTAATGATAATAATCTTTATTAGTGTCATAAGTAGGCTTACATTATCACTGCAATGAAGTTACTGTGAAAATCCCCTAGTCGCCACACTCCGCCGCCTGTTCGGGTACACAGAGGGAGAATTCAGAATGTCCAATTCACCTAACAAGCACGTCTTTCAGGATTGTGGGAGGAAACCGGAGCGCCCGAAGGAAACCCACGCAGACACGTGGAGAACATGCAGATTCCACACAGACAGTGACCCAAGCGGGAATGAAACCCGGGTTCCTGTCACTGTGAAGCAACAGTGCTAACCACTGCACTACCGTGAAGGTCGGGACCGGAACATCAGGACCTTCATGGACAATCCCAACTGCAACAGACTGGAACAGCGTATTGCTATTGTTGTCTGGGAGCTCAGGCATTTTGATATTGCCATCACATCCCAAGTGAGACCCGGGGCAAGGGAAGACCAAATGAAGGAACAAAGTGGTGGTTATGCCTTCTATTGATCGCTCTCTCCATGGGTTTGGCTTCACCATTAAAATCAAACTAGTTGGCCTCCTCAGAGACTCCCCTTGTGGAATAAATGAACGCCTCATGATGCTTCAGCTCACCCTAGTCCAGACCTAGTCCGCTACAGTCTCAATGTGTACGCCCCAACACTGAAAGCTACAAATGAGTCCAAAGAAGAATTTTACTCCAGCCTCGGACAATCCTTGGCCGAGGGCAAACGAGCGAAAAGCTGATCCTCCCTGGAGACTTCAACACCAGGGTTGGAAAGGACACAGACCTCTGGGAAGATGCAATCGGCAGAGACGCGCAGGGGAATGCAACACCAACGGTACCATGCTCCTGACAAAACATTGAAAACACAGCCTCGTTATAACAAACACGTTGTTCTGTCAGAGAGACATGGACAAGGCCTTTGGTAACACCCTCGCTCGAAGAACTGGCACCTGCTCAACTGAGTGAGGGGCCGCTAAGACGTCCGTAGCACCCGCGCCATGACAGGTGCCGATGATTGCTGGATGGCCCATCATTTAATTTGCTCTGTGCTCAACATCAATTCAACATCAACTCAACATCAACGTAGCCCCAAATCAGTGACGGCAACAGAAACAATGCTGCAGGCATTCGAAGACCCAGGTAAGAGAGCCCGATTCAGCCAGCATCACACTGCCAACCCGACCACTCCTAGTGATCCAGAGACACAATGTCCATAGTGCCTGGTCTGCCCTCCTGCCTCCATAACCAGTATCGGTGAAGAGTTGCTTAGTCATTTGGCCACGAAACACCAAAGACTGGTTCAATGAGAATGACCAGGAGACCCAAGAGCTGATGAGCCACAAACGCAAGGCGTTTCTGAACCTGAAACAGCCGCTCAACTCTAGATCAAGCAAGCAGCTCCACAGACAGCTGAAGGCTGAGGCCCAGCAAAAATCCCGCGAACGAAAGAACAGATGGTGGGTGGAGAAAGCGCAGGATATTTACAGTTCTACATCACATCAGTGAAGACACTTTAAACGTATCTCAATGGCTATAAAATGCTTCAGGGCAAAGGTAGATAGATTTTTTAAAAGGTTCTTGGGGGTACGTAGGAATGTGGAGTTGAGGTTAAAATTATTGAATGGCGAAGCAGGCTTGAGGGGTTGAGTCGCCTACTCCTGCTTCTAATTCATATGTTCATATCACAACCATGATGCACAAGGTTTCTTTAGGGCAGCCTAGACCACCTACAGTCCAAGCACCCAGGGCCCTACACCACTGTTAGGCAGAATGGAACGGTACTCAGCAAGAATAGAGAGGCAGTCAGTCCTGCTGGATGAAGCACTTCAAAGACCTCCTTAACAGAGACCCTGTCTTCAACACGAATGCCCTCTATTCCATCCTGCAGCATGCTACCCACCGCCATCTCAGAACACCCCCAACTCGCCACAGGGTAGAAAAGGTCATTCAACAGCTAAAGAACAAAAAGGCATCTGGAACAGATGGAATCCCCGCTGAAGCACTAAATCATGGCTGAGAAGCACTATTGCCACAAATACATGACTGAAGTTTTTCTTATCTGGCAGGAGGAGACACGCCGTAATCGTGACCATCTTTAAGAAAGGTGACAAGTCCGACTGCACTAGCTATAGAGGAATTTCCCTGCTGTCGGCCACAGGGAAGGTCAATGAAAAAATCTTCCTTAATCGCCTTCTGTTAGTGGCTACAGAGCTTCTTCCAGAGTCAGAATGCAGATTCCACCCACCAAAGCTATGTTTTTCAAATTTTTTTGCCCATTGTTACCAACCGGACATCCTTTGGGACCAACACCTGAAGAACCTTTGTGACCCATCGTTTTCTCTTACCTTTAATGCAACAGGCCAGCCTCCCTGGTCCTCACAATCTCACTCCAATCAAGTTCACAGGCGGAGAGGGCTATGCACATATCGGGTGCAGAGTTCAGCCAGTTCCTTCGTGCTGTCTTCATCTTTGTGAGGTCAGAAAATCTAACCTTGCACATGTAGGTTGTTGTGAAGGGCAAAAGCAACAAAATGCTTATTTTACTCAGCTCCAGATACTCCTCGGAGGTGCGACTCCAGAATGCTGACAGCCTCATGGACTTTTGCCGTGTTTTTAATGCGCTGTCACAGCTGAGGCGCAGAAGTTCAGTTTCTTCATTTGGAGTGAGCTGCAAGTTAATAATTGATTCTGGGTGTCAAACTCAAAAGGATTTTTCACCCACCTCTTCCCTTTCAAAATCTGAAACTTCTCCTCTGGAAGGTAGTGACAAAAACTGTTGATCAACGCAGCCAGATGCGACTGAATAAGGCTAGCCAGTCTATTGACAGATCCGTTACTAACACTGTTTTCTTCGATGTGTCGTAGCAGTGTGGGGAACATGTAGTAATTTTGGCTTTGCACATGCAATCGGCAACTTTTCAGTTACTTCTGGAAAGCAACGATTTCTTCACAGTGCCAAAAGCAATCATCATCCTTCCCTTGCAATTTGAGGTTCAGTTCATTTAGAATTGGAAAGATGTCCACATGTTAAGAAATAGTTACCATTCAAATTTCATTAGCAAACGAATCAGCCAGCGGGGACGATTTCTTGGGGAGGAAAGTGTGGATTTGATACCCCAGTTCGTAAACTCTGACGAGCACCCGACCACTTTGACAGCCAGCGTATCTCTGCGTGGAGCAAAAAAATGTGTGCTCAGCCCCCATATCAGAAAGCAAAGTCTCAAAAAGTCTGGTATTGAGTGTTCTGCATTTAATGAAATTCACAACTTTCACAATTCCTTTCAAAACTACTTCAAGATTGGATGGAATTCATTTTGATGCCAATGCCTCACGGTGAATAAAACAATGATTCCAAACAATGTCCTGACAGCTGCCTCCTTAATCCTTATTATAACTCCGCTGCTTATCGCAGTCATATTGGCTGCTCCATCGCTTGTGATTCCTCTGCAATGAACCCAGTGAAACCCACACTTTCCAACTAAGTAACTATTCAATGCTTCAAACATCTCTGCGCCAGTCATATGGGTTGGTAATGTCAGGCAGCACTGCAAATCCACGACAAGTTCATTACGCCAAACATACCTAATACAAACTAGCAAGGTTGCACCCTCTGAAACATCAATACTTTCATCCAGTTGTATTGAGAACACCTGTGCTCATTCGTTTTTTTTTTAATTTAGAGTACCCAATTCATTTTATCCAATTAAGGGGCAATTTAGCATGGCCAATCCACCTACACTGCCCATCTTTGGGCTGTGGGGGTGAAACCCATGCAAACACGGGGAGAATGTGCAAACTCCACACAGACAGTGACCCAGAGCCGTGATCGAACCTGGGACCTTGGCGCCGTGAGGCAGCAGGGCTAACCCACTGCGCCACCGTGTTGCCCAAAATCCTGTGCTGATTTTAATCAGGAAATAAGATGGGCTTCTAAATTCTCAGCAATGACAAATTTGATGTGTTATCACTAACTGGGATGCATTTCACTTTTTCAGCTACCCTCTCATCTCGGACTGTACAAACTATGTCTATTGCTGCAGGGAGAATTAATCTCTCTGCTACAATGTGGGGCATTGTCTCTTTAGCTACATGGTAAGCTACTATGCAAGAGGCTAATTGCACTTTGTCCTTCAATGTAACATTTCTGCTGAGGACGTCAGCTGACAATTTACATCCTCACTACATCCTTTGAAAAAATCAAGAGGCCATGCTTAGTCTTCAAAGGTCATTGACGTTTTGAGGGTTTTACACCTTCATTTGGCAGTACTTCCTTGCATATTACACACATGGGCTTCACATTCCAATTTGCATCGGCACAATTAATAAACCATACCTTAAAAAGTCATCTTTTTGCTGCATTGTTTCAGATTTCAGCTTCCCCTTAATGGGCTTTTCAGCAGAGGCCCTGAAGCTTACACCAACACTGCTGTGGACTCTACTGAACAGCTCACATCACCACTGCTTCGTCCTGCTGTGGATTCTCCTGAGCCACTCTCTCCAGCAGGTTTAGTCGGGAGATCCTGGCCTGTTTGTGTCTCTGGCCCTCTCTTCCTTATTCCGAAACAATCCATTTTAAATCCTTCAATCCCATTGCTTGCTTGCTGCTCACAAAATGGAGGAAAGACTCTCGTGCCCAGCGCACATGACGTCAGTGTTCGGGGCGCGTGACCTGTTCTCTGCCATTGCTTCAGGCAGGAAGACTGCATCAATTTAAAAAAAAACCTTCTCCTGGGTCAACGCGCCGACATCAGGAAGAGGTGGTCTTTCCCGCTGGGCTCCGGCCCTGCGCACTGATGAATGGGCATGCATGCGCAGCACGGCCTGCATTCTGAAAGCCGATTGCAGCCGTTATTTTTAAAAGCAGGTCGCAGCTGGTGTTTTTAAAAGCCGCTGCAGCAATTGGGCACTACTTCCCGCGATTGGGAATGCTGCAACACATGGCCCCGCGACACTCCCGAAACCTGCCCACGACCCTGACTTTGAAAATGACTGCACTAAAGGGCACAACACACATGATCTTCACCATGCAGCAACTACAAGAGAAATGTAGGGAATAGCACCAACCCTTGTACATGGCCTTCTTTGACCTCATAAAGGCCTTCGACACTGTCAACTGCAAGGCATTACAGGCCATCCTCCATTTCAGCTGCCCCCAAAAGATTGTTACCATCCTTCGCCGGCTCTACAATGACATGCAAACTGTGATCCTGAGTAACAAATCCACCAGAGACCCAAATCACATTCGGACTGGGATGAAGCAAGGCTGTGTCGTGGCATTGACACTTTTCTCGGTCTTTCTTGCTGCAATGCACTATCTCACCTTCAGCAAGTTCCTCGCGGAGTGGAACTAAAATCTTCTTGAATAAAGTGCAACACACCCCACAAACACCAACACCTAGAAATCCCTGTCCCAAGGCTGCATCCGGGAAGGAGCTGAATCCCTCGAGTTTCCTGGGCGAGAGGAAGCTGAAGCCAAGCCTCGACAGCGAAAGGAGCCCCTCTGGACCCCACCCATCGCAACCCACTCACCTTACCCCACCCAACCCCTCCTCTAATCACCGTCTGCCCCACCTGTGACAGAGACTGTAGGTCGCCCACTGGACTCCGCAGTCACCTGAGAACATATTTTTAGTGCGGACGCAAATCATCCTCAACCCAGAGGGAGTGCCTGAGAGAGAAGAGATGTCACATCTTAAAGTAACAAAATTATGGAAACATTTCAAGCAGTGGTACGTGTAAATCTTGAGCTCCACTGTCTCAATTTGTTTGAATGTTACATTTTTTTTGTGAATAACCCAAAAAAAATCAGAAAACATTCATTACTGTTTGAAAACCTCTGAAAAGCACTCCCCCACCTTTAAGATAAGCTTTGCTCATCGATGTACCAGAATATCCAGTAACTTACATTAAAATGAAATGCAATGCAAAAATCTACGTGGGTTTCCTCTGGAGTGCTCTGGTTTCCTCCCACAGTCCAAAGATGTGCAGGTGAGGTGGATTGCCCATGCAAAGTTGCCCCTTAGTGTCCAAAAAGGTGAGGAGGGGTTACTGGGTTACAGGGCTCAGTGTCCAAAAAGGTTAGGTGGAGGTGTGGCCTTGAGTCGGGTGTTCTTTCCAAGGGCCAGTGCAGACGTGATGGGCCAAACGGCCTCCTTCTGCACTGTGAATTCCATGATTCTATGTGTGAAAGTTAAGCTTCATTTTCCATATGCAACCCCGGATGCTGCTTTGATTTATACAGTAAACACTCTCAAAGTAAGCTTATTTGAATTCACAGAGAGGGAAATACGGGCAGGCTCGTAAGCATTTGTCCAGATTTTCTTAATATGTATAATCCCATCCAAAATAAACGGAATTCTTTTCAACCAAACCAAACCTGGAGCACAGGCCCCACTGTAGTGGAAGGGACAATGCGACACAATAGATTAATCTCTCTCCACGCTCATAAAATAGACGGGCGATGCCACTGGCACACAAAGGAACTAGTGAAAGACAAGTCTGGCAACAATTACCAGCAGTTAATCTGGAAAAGTAACTTGGTGTTTGCCTCCAATATAACTCAAGTATTTAGTGTATATTAAGTGCAACAACTGCCACATACGAGTAAACATTTTGTTTTAATAACCCATTTCATCAATTTGTTTTTATTTTACACTGATTTTATCCAAGAGCCCCGATCTTACTAGTTCCAACATTACCACTATTTCTTCATTCTGAGCACAGCTAAGAGTAAAATGTGAACTCCCATCTCCATTCTACGCAGCTGCCGACATCTCATCAATAAGTCACAAAGTAGGAGTCAGCCATTTATCCAGTGAGAAAATCCTCAGGGAAAAATTTAGGGCAGCACAGTGGCCAGCACTGCTGTCTCACGGCGCCAGGGACCCGGGTTCAATTCCAGCCTTGGGTAACTGTCTGTGGGGTTACGGGGCTAGGATAGTGGAGTGGGCCTAGATAGGGAGCTCTTTCAGATTGTTGGTGCAGACCCAATGGGCCAAATAGTCTCCTTTTGCACTGTAGGAATTCTATGGTTTTATGGTAATGTATTACCACAAAATTTGCTAATACACATCCCAGCAATATGGCCATAGGAGAGCACTGCCGAATGCTCAAGCACAGGTCGACTACTCCGAACGCCTGAAAGGCTATCTTAGAGGAAGACAGGAGCCACGTCTCTGCTAACTCTCTACAGAAAGGCTGACTTGAATTGACTATTTCTCTCTCCTGAAAGCCTGTGGCGAGTGTCATCTCACTCCAGAGAGTGGTATCACAATTGCCCCTTGAGAAGGTAGCAGTGAGCTGGCTTCTTCAACTGCTGCAGTCCATGTGGTGTAGGTCATTCATAAAGGCCCGCCTTCTCAACTTTCCCCCCCCGCCTGAGGTGTGGCGACCCTCGGGTTAAATCATCACCAGACAGCTCTCCCCCTCAAATGGTAAAGCAGCCTATGGTCATCTGGAATTGTGACGACTTTACCCGGCATAGGTACAACCACAGTATTGTTAGGGAAGGAATTCCAGGATTTTGATCCAGCGACAATGAAGAAACAATTATATATTTCCAAGTCAGAGTGGCTTGGAGGAGAATGTCCAGATGGTGGCGTTCCCCTGTATCTGCTTCATGTATCTGGTGGAACAGTCAAGGGGCCTGTGCATGCAATTCGTGTACAACAACAAAGTGATTAATATTTTGGCTCATTTCCAACCTGGACAGTTAATAGTTTCAGTCAATCAGTGTTCATCTGTTAAAGACTCCCATTTCTTCCATGGATTGCTATTTTAAAGGTTCTAATTCATATAGTTATCCAGAGAGGTACCACTCACCTTATTAAAATATCAACCAGGTGTGACAGAAACCTGCACTAACTCTTGATCATTTTATTTTCTATTCATTCATAGAATGACAGGGTCGCTGGCAACTATCCTCAAGTCAGTGATGGTGAGCCACTTTCCTGAACCATTGCAGTCTATATGGAGAGTACACCCACTGTGCTTTTGGAGAAGGAGTTGATTTGAAGGATTTTGACCGAATGACAGTGAAGGAACAACAATGTGGCTCCAAGTCAGGATAGTGTGTGACTTGAAGGTAGTGTAGGTGGCGTTTTAATGCGCCTGCTGCACATGTTCTTCTAGACAGCATAGATCACCTGTTTGGAAGGTGCCATAGAAGGAGCCTTGGCGAATTGCTACGGTGCATCTTGCAGAAGGCATTCACTGCTGCCACTGTGTGCCAGAGGTGGAGGGGTTGTTAATCAAGCTAGCTGCTTTGGGTGGATGTCAAAGTTCTCGAGTGTTGTTGGAACTGCATTCATCCAAGCAAGTGCCGAGTATTCCATTGCACTCCCAATCTGTCTCTTGTACATTGTGAACGGGTGGCACAGTAGCACAGTGGATAGCACTGTTGCTTCACAGCTCCAGGGTCCCAGGTTCGATTCCCACGTGGTCACTGTCTCTGCGAAGTCTACATGTTCTCCTCTCTGCGTGGGTTTCCTCCGGGTGCTCCAATTTCTGCCCACAGTCCAAAGATGTGCAGGTTAGGTGGACTGGCCATGCTAAATTGCCCCTTGAGTGTCCAAAAGGTTTAGTGGGGTTACTGGGTTACGGGGATAGGGTGGAGGTGTAGGCTTGGGTAGGGTGCTCTTTCCAAGGGCCGGTGCAGACTCGATGGGCCGAATGACCTCCTTCTGCACTGTAAATTCTATGATTCTATGTACAGACTTTGAGGAATCAGGAGATAAGTTGTTCGCTGAAGAATTCCCAGCCTTTGAGCTTTCGGTCACAGTATTTATATGGCTGGTCCAGTTCAGTGACGCTCATATTCTGATGCACTCCAGTGTTTCCAGGTGTACTTTTAGAATTTTAAGTAAAACACAGTCGTTCTCCCTTACCCTCCAGTATTAAAGGCAAACAGGGAATAATTTACAGTACATATTTTCCCAATCTTCTCAGTTAATGGTGACAAATGTTGCCCATGTCAAATTTTCTTCAATGTTTGTTTCAGAGCTGCTTATTTAACGGCTGCTTGCCAAGTATCATAATTTTAAAATCTAACCTTGAAAATGAAATCCCTATCTTTCGGGGGCCTACTTCAGACTCAATGGCTTTACGGTATCGCTCTCTCTAACAGCACGAAGAGTTTTACGGGAAAATCTTTTTTTGCCTGCCTCAAAAGACATTCGACCAACGTCACTAAACTCTATAATACAGCCAGAAGGTGACAAACTCACCACAGTATTCTATAAAAATAGCTGATATGCAAGACCGAAACATTAAACTGAACGGTGCTGATGCATAAGGGAGGCATGTTGGGGGTGTGTGCTGAAGGGACAATTTTCCAAATTCATGCTGCTGGCAGGGAGACAAGAGGGAAAAACAGTTTTTAAAATATGCAAAGCCTCGTTACTCTGGTTTCCAAGAGAGAGACTCCAATTTAACAAAGCCCAGTGGAACTGAGACCCGTTGCACCTACAGGTAGGCTTGGCATAGTCTTCTTGCATTCTTCACTGGATGGAACTGGGAAATGTGGTAGACCTAATAACCAGCAAACATTACACACAAAATAGTCCAAAAAAAATCATGAATAGCTAAAGAAAGAAATATGATAACAATGCGTGCATAAACCTGCTAACCACAAAGCCAGGTCCAAATGATGGAAGCTATTCGGCTCTTTAAATTCATCGACTAATTAAAACAGCTTGTTCACCTCTCATTTACACCATCTAATTGGCTCTTCAATAAGAGAAAGTGCCTCAGTAACGTAGCCCACTACAAGTCAAAAACCATAAGTAATCTTTTTGGCATTTATCTTGGCAATAGAGCAATGCTGTTTTAAACTAAATGCACTCATGTAGCAATTTAACACAATGTGAAAATGTTTTGCAACTTCAGGAGTGCTGTGATGGTGGTTACATAGTAAATCAGACAAACAACCAGCATATTGGTTTACTGGCGGCAGTGGCTGAAGGGGTAATACCGGCCAAAAGGCCAACAGAACCTCCTGTTCCACTGCAAATGGTGCCACGAGATTTTTAATGTCGATTTAAATAAATACACAGGACTTCAAGTTCATGCCTCATCTGAAGGATAGTACCTATGACAATGGAGCATTCATACGATACTGAAATATGTGACTAGGTCCTGATAATGGGACTTCAGCCCACAACTTCCGGCCGGAGGCAAGAAAGCCAAGAACTGACCCAAGCTGCCGTCAACCTTGCAGCAAAGTTCAATCTACCGTGAGACTGTAAAATGCAGAACTTCGCTTACATTTGATTGTGCAAAAAGCTACATATTCACCTTCAAAGCATTAAACCTTTAAAAACAAGGCCTTAAGGAGAGCATAATTTCAAGGAGAGCCGTGAGCATGCACACTATGCCTGAGTAAAGCTTTCAACACAAAATAAAATTAAAGTGGAACTTTGATCAAATTTATTCATATTTTGAAAGATGAGAACTCTCGAAGAGATGCTTATTCATTTTCACCTGATCTCCCCCCCCCCCCACGGCATGTGATCTGAAACCACTGCAGCTAAAAAGAAAACCTAGACTATAAATAAACAGCAGGCAGCTTTGAAGTTGTTCCTATGTTGAAATTCAGACACAAGAGGAAAATATTCAGCTGAGTGAAGTAAAGACTGCAGTTTCCTTCCAAGCGCGAAGGACGACCAAGGTCACAAGAAAGGTCTTTTCACTTGAGAAACTGCACGGAAATATTCCATTGGTGGTACTTTGCTTGACTAAATTCCGAATGTCCTTGGATAGTTTACTAACAAAAATGCAAGTAATACAAGACCACACTTTGCTGATTTTTAATGGTATCATACGAGTTATGTGCATACTGCAATTTTGGAAATCGCTGCGTAATATTTCCATCCAGGGAGCAGAACTGGATACTGTGGGGAGTTCTGGTGGCGCGGAGCCACAGAACAGTAGGACAGAGGTTCTTCCCTGCTGTTCACTGCATGGCAAGTTCCGATGTTAGTTATGTCATCCAGGGAAGCCACTGAGCAGATGTGAGGTGCTTGCTTCCTCACCAAGGACAAGACAAAAACACGCACTGCGTGTAGCCAATTATGGAGGAGTATCTGGAGAGGCTGGGAACAGGCTGACTTCATATTTTGGTCAGGAGGCCCAAAATTCTTGGACAGAGAACTGAGGGAACTTTATTCACTGCTATTAGTCACGTATAACCTTAAATCTTTAGCTACTTGGGGGCTGGTTTAGCACAGTGGGCTAAACAGCTGGCTTGTAATGTAGCACAAGGCAGCAGCGCGGGTTCAATTCCCGTACTGGCCTCCCCGAACAGATGCCTGAATGTGGCGACTAGGGGCTTTTCACAGTAACTTCATTGAAGCCTACTTGTGACAATAAGCGATTATTATTATTACTCCATATCAGGCAAGTTCAACAGAGTGCCAACTCCTCAGCAATTACAGCTTTTTTTTAAAGCCCCAAGAAGAAACGATTGCCAGGGTCATCAATATCTACCACCATTGCTAAAATGCCCCCCCCCCCCCCCCCCCCCCCCCCCCAAACCCATCCCTTAATACTGCCCGGGCTTCCTGTGCTGAATTTATCCTGGTTAAAGTTAAAATAAACACGCTGTGCATTACATTTCTTAAAGGATCATTTTTATGTGCAGTTTTTGGATAGATGCTTAAACCTTTTCATCCAAGCGCAGACATTTATTGTATTCTTGGTTAAACATTCCGGGTTCTAAAGCCAAGCAATATCTGAGACACACTTTGGCAACTTCATTATCACTATGATTCCAACTTTTTGTCAGAAATCCAGCTCTAGCCCTGAATGGAAGAGGAAACAGGCTTTATAAACGTCTACATGTCTGATCCACGTATGGCCAATAACAAGTGGTCTTCTCACAGACCTGTATGAAGCCTATCATTAGAATAGCAAGCCAAAAAAAAAAAATTGTTACGTTTTACTGGGGCAGAAAACAGCACCAGGACTAGGGTGAGAGGCGATGAAACCTGAACCTGCTACAACCCCACAGTCAACATCATCTTGTGTTGGTTACACTTACCTCTCTCTGTACACGGCAGCTCAAAGAAACATTGCCCACAAGAGTTGCTGAAGGGGAGAGGTGCTAATGGTGCCGTGGTGGAATCAGGGACATGAGTGACCAGGGCAACCGACCAGATTCAAGGATCGGGAAATAACTACCAGAAAGGCCTGAAGAGGAGGGTGAATTAAAACGAGCGAATCCAGGGTCAAAACAGATGCAGAAACAGGAATAGAGGGGTCAGAGAGATTGGATTGAGAGAGGACAAGGTGACAAAAAAGGGGGAAAAAAAGAACAGGATTACTTTCCTAGGCTGATTTAGCTGGATTCTAACTCACCAGAAATGCTGTGAAAAATTAGCACGTTTTTCTTCCCCTTGAATAAGGGGGAAAAAAGTTTTTTTTTTAAAACAATGTGAAATTTTTAAATCTCCCTGAGAAATGCAGAACCTGAAGAAATGAGATTCCTGACAATGGTTAATTTCCGGTGGCGGCAAGGTTGATTAGCAGTCATCAACGCTGGTCACAAATTTAAATTGTAATTACAACACTTGACTTACCATTGCAACGTTAATGGGAAACTACAGTAAAACAGGCAGGCTAATGCTAAATGCTGTGTTCACGAGCCTAATGGAGAAACTAGTGCAACTGATAATAATAATAATTTTGTCACAAGTAGGCTTACATCAACACTGCAATGAAGTTACTGTGAAAATCCCCTAGTCGCCACACTCCAGCGCCTGTTCGGGTACATAAGAGGGAGAATTCAGAATGCCCAATTCACCTAACAGGCACGTCTTTCAGGCCCTGTGGGTAAGGCAGCAACTTTTGGATATTCACATTTATCTGCACTCCTCCCCTCAACTTGCTGTACCATTTACTCATAAATAACAGCAAGCACCACGAATATTAGAATTATTTCAACAGCAAATTCTGGCGCATCTGCTTTGACCCCAACACGCGTTTGGCAGATTCTAGAAATGTGCACGCCGGCACTCCGGGCTTTGCTAATAAATGCATTACACGAGCAAGCATCAAAAGTACAGAGCAGAGGGGCAGAAAGGTGGCGCAGTGGTTAGCACTGCTGCCTCACGGCACGGAGGACTCAGGTTCGAATCCGGCCCACTGTCTGTCTGGAGTTTGCACATTCACCCCGTGTCTGCGTGGTGGATTGGCCATGCTAAATAGCCCTTTAATTGGAAAAAAAATAATTAGGTACTTTAAATTTGTTTTTTAAAAAACAGTACAGAGGAGAAAAGTTAAAGGTTCCATCTTTGATTGGCACGGAGTTGAAAAATATCAGTTGGCCTCAGCACCCAGACGATCGAGGAGGACAACCAAACACAGTTTATAGTTCCTGATCTCTATCAAGCAATCTCTGCTGGAAAATGTGTCTGCAGGTATCAGGTAAGGAGGACAGGTTGAACCTTGGGGTACCCCGGTCAACTGAGGATTTGCCATGCGAGTTGGATCGATAAGGGTTAATCCCCTGCACGAGCTGCATCGTCGGGAGGCACATTGGGGACACAATTTATTTTGGTAAATAGGGGACACATGGTTTTGAACAGATGTTCAAAGATAATTCCGAGTTGGCCAAGAATACGACTTATGTAGCTGAATTTTCACAAAATTGTTTTTATGCAGTGCAACTTTGTTAAACTAACATTAACAAAAGCCAGATTTTTTTCCACTCAAGAGGGGAAAAAGTGCTAATTCTTCACAGCATTTTTGGTGGTTTTGAATCGAGCTTACTCAGCCTGGGAAAGCAATCCTGCTGTTCTGATTTAATTAACCCGAGCAGAGTCAGCAGATAAATCAAGTTCCAAATTCCAGCACCTTCCTCTCGGTAGACTTTACTTATCCAAAGGATTTTGAGAAAATAGTAGTAGGGTGGCCGATATTCAAATTCTACAAAGGCAGCCAAATCATTTTTAATCTCCATTCTTTTAGCCGTTGAATTTTATAAAGCAATTAATAGGTGCTTTTCAGATGACAACATGTCACGAGCAGCGATCGTATGTTGCTTGGCGGTCACACAATGAAGTCGAACACTGTGCCTCGGATAGTGCCTTGGACTCGATTTGTCATGAAACCCTTATGCACGGATTAGCAGTGTGGAAAATATGGGCCTCTGCCAATTATCTTTCCAGGAGATGCAGTAAAAAGGAGAGCGTGTTACTCTCATACTACGTGTTTTCCAGAATCCCAGCATTAAAATAAAAGTGTTGAGGTATTTTGTTCTCTCCAAGGAAATCTAAAGGAATGTTTGCGAGTTCCCTGTATCTGTGGTCACTGCACTCCTAAAAGCTGCAAAATCCACAGTACTACTGACAACTAAACACTGAATGAATTTGACAATTTAAAAAGAAATCACTCATCCTCTCGGCATCGACTTGGTGCTGCATTCTCTGCCTGGGAGAATAGGTGTTCGTGCGATGACTAAACAGCATGCAATTCACTTTTCCGTTGGGGGCAATATCCGTTCTGCGATTCAGGACATAGAATTGCCGGCGCACGGGCAGCACGGTGGCGCAGTGATTACCACAGCTGCCTCTCTCCGCCGAGGTCCCGGGTTCGATCCCGGCTCTGGGTCACTGTCTGTGTGGAGTTTGCACATTCTTCCCGTGTCTGCGTGGGTTTCGCCCCCACAACCCAAAGATGTGCAGGGTAGGTGGATTGGCCACGCTAAATTGCTCCTTAATTGGAAAAAATAAGTTGGGTACTCTAAATTTAGAAAAAATAAAATTGTTGACCCAAACTGCGAGCAATTCCCGGCCCAGCATCGGTGTAACAGCAGGGGCTGGAATTAGCGCTAAAGAGCCTGACAGCTAGAGTTGTTTTTAAGCACTCCATTCACCACACACTCATTGCAGCCACGAAGATAGCTTAGAGGAGACCTTTCCCTGATTTCGGGAGTCGAAGTGGACCAACTGCTTAATGCCAATGAGGAGAGGAGGGACACCACCTTCCACAGGGTTGGACCCACACACAAGCCCGCTCTCCTGAACAGCATCTGGGAGATGGTGGCAAAGGCAGTCAGTGCTGCCTCGGCAGGACGCAGCTTGTGATCCTGAGGGATAGGGGTCACTGGTGAGGCCTTTGCCCTCAGAGAGACAGAGAACCAGGGAGGGTTCCAAAAGCCACGGTGCAGGTGCCCTTTGTTCGGGCTAATCCCCTGCTTCCTGTGCAATGGGGCAGCACTTCTGAGGAGTGCCAACACCTGGTGGGTCACCGAATGAGACTGGCCACGCCCATGCCCTCGCTGATACCGTCAGGGGATGAGGGCTTCCAGAGGGGCAGCATGGGTGGGTTCCCACATCACCAGAGGCTCTCTGAACATTTACAAGACAGAGTGAGCAGTCAGCTGTGTGAGCAGCCAGGAACCTGTGAGTAACACCAAAGAATGTCTTTAAATCCATGTACTCCAACAATGGCAGCCATTCCCAGCTACTGCCTCCAGCCCGGGCAGCCACTCTGTAGCAATCCCGACAATATTTGAGAGATTTTTCAGCCTCCCGCTCCCCCTCAACAGCCATGACGCCCAGGCCCCGCTTGTAAATATTTGCACCAATTCACACCGGCGAGACTTCCGCCTAAGCCCCTAAGCAGAGTATCACGGAGAGGTGGAGCATGAGGTGTCCTGCCCACTAATGATATTTAAATCCATGAAATTGCGGTTTTGCCTGGATCCGCAGACTTCACTAACACGGGCAGCAAGAGACCGGAGCATGGCGATGGAATCGGCACAGTGGGCAGCTCCCGATTTTTCCACTGCATGCTAGTCCCTGCCCAATCACAATTCTCGCTGCCGGCAGTGGGAAGCGGAGAATTCAGCCCCAGGTAATTTTAATGTCAATGATAAAGTTCAATATAAAATGTGTTGAATTATTTATTCATTTACTTGCAGCATTCATTGAAAAGACTAACTGTGCTCCAGCTTATTGCTGTACAGTTTCCTTGGATTTTAGCAACACAAGTTTTTAAATGCATTATTTGTTGCACAACATAGGTTCAACCTCTGGCCTTGTAATCATGGTTGTCTGCTGGACAGTAATTTGATATACCCTTCTTCAAACATGGAACATAGAACAGTACAGCACAGAACAGGCCCTTCGGCCCTCGATGTTGTGCCGAGCAGTGTCCGAAACCAGGATCAAGCTATCCCACTCCCTGTCATTCTGTGCTCCATGTGCCTATCCAATAACCGCTTGAAAGTTCCTAAAAGTGTCTGACTCCACTATCACAGCTGTCATACGGGAAACCTAACCAGCCTTTAAAAGTAAAAATGAATTCTATAAAACCACCAAAGCACCGACGTTTAAATACATAAAAATCCGGGCAGCACTGTGGCGCAGTGGTTAGCACTCCTGCCTCACGGCGCCGAGGTCCCAGATTCAATCTCAGCTCTGGGTCACTGTCTGTGTGGAGTTTGCACATTCTCCCCGTGTTTGCGTGGGTTTCGCCCCCACGACCCAAAAAATGTGCAGGGTAGGTGGATTGGTCACGCTAAATTGCCCCTTAATTGGAAGAAAATGAATTGGATACTCTAAATTTATTTTTATATATATATATAAAAATCAAATTAAGTGGCCTTTTTAAAGTGGTATTAGCTGCTTACTGTCATGGGATTGTGGATAATACACTAGCATGGATTGAGGACTGGTTAATGGTCAAAAACAGAGAGCAGGAATAAATGGGTCATTCTCAGATTGGCAGGCTGTTACTAGTGGGGTACTGCAAAGATCAGAGTTTAGGCCCCAGCTATTCATAAATCTATATCAATGATTTAGATGTGGGGACCAAATGTGATGTTTCCAAGTTTGCTGATGTGACAAGGTTTAGCAGCAATGTGATTTGTGAGGAAGATGCAAAGAGGCTTCACAGAGATTTAGATTCACAAAATCAGTGAGCAAGAACATAGCAGATGGAATACAAGGTCACTATAACCAGTCTAGGCCATCATTAATGAGCTAAACTGGCTAGTCAATCATTCGCAGCAGACCTGGCATGCTCACAGATCAAATTAACAAATCTGCCTCAATGGATCAATATCAGTTCAGATTTCTCATCACCTAGCCTGCCAGCTTGGAGGCAACCACCCCAAAGAGACCATGCCCTCAAATCTTTGTCCCATCAACAGACAACTGACAGGTACGGCCTTCTGCCCGCCATTATATCATGCCAAATCTCTTGACACAAAACCTATTATTCCATTCGAGTTTGTTTAAATGGGTTTCATCCATTCCTTTTAAATGGTGTTGTGACTCTGACCACAACAGTCCTCTGTTCTTCCACACATCCAGCTTTTCCCCCATTAAAAAGGTAGAGCTAAATGTGACTATCCCACATGGTGGCATGGTAGCACTGTTGCTTCACAGCTCCAGGGTTCCAGTTAGATTCCCGGCTTGGGTCACTGTCTGTGCGGAGTCTGCACGTTCTCCCCGTGTCTGCGTGGGTTTTCTCCGGGTGCTCCGGTTTCCTCCCACAAGTCCCGAAAGAAGTGCTGTTAGGTAATTTGGACATTCTGAATTCTCCCTCAGCGTACCCAAACAGGCAACTAGGTACCCGTGTGGCAACTAGGGGATTTTCACAGTAACTTAGTTGCAGTGTTAATGTTCGCCTACTTGTGACAATAATAAAGATTATTTACTATTATTCTTAAGTTTCATTTGTCACTTCTCTCCCATCCCACCTCATCAATATCTCTCCTGTAGCTTCTTTTGGTCCTCAGGATTATTTGCAATATTCCTATTATATTAGTGTCTGAAAATTTGGCAACAACTCCACATATGTAGCCGAATATCCAGATGGGTGATACGCAGAGTGAACGCAACTGAACCCCGTCATACACACCACTTTCCATTTCCAACCACTTCAAGAGGGTGGCCTTAATTCCTCCCTTCTAAACAATACACACACCAACACACACACACATTTCCCAGAAAGAAATCACAGAAGTTATTTTAAACTATTACAGTACCAGATGCAGCTATTAATTCCTATTTGAAATACAGAGTTCCTTCTGAATCAGAACATATCCTTGGATTCACCACATTTTATGATGAAGCTACTTGAAGATGTAAACAATTTAAAAGCTCTTTTCCTCCCCAAATGGAAAAATGGACCATCAAGAATGTGTTTTTGTTTTCTGTACTAATTCTTGCTCCCTCACAGTATCTTGCCACGGTACAGTGCCACAGACACCCTCTAGTACCTTATCAAAGTGCTCTATTCATGTGAAAGCTTAGATAATGAAGGGTACAGACCATTCAATCAAAAGGACTGTCAATAATGAGTTAGACCCTGTCCGTTTCCAACACACACAAAAGCAGAGATTGCTCGATAGTGATTTTTCCACTCACTAGCCCAGTCCAATTATAACAACTCTATTGCTGCCACAGCTAAATTAGCTCACTCAGCACATATAGAATGGGCCAAGGTATTTTACAGTCTGTAAGTATCAGATACTCAATGAATAAATCTGCTGAGACAGCAGAGAGGTGAAAGTGTCCCTTTAAAGGGCATAAGAACAGGGAACTTCCACTCTGAAGAACAGCAACTTTACCTAGAAAAGTAATTTGGGATTATCTTTTTAATAAGTGCAGAAATGGTTTACAGATCAGATGGCTGTTTGCTTCTATTGGTCTCAGTACAAATGAGATTTGAAACTTACATAGAACATAGAACATCACAGCGCAGTACGGGCCCTTCCGCCCTCGATGTTGCGCCGACCCGTGAAACCATCTGAAGACTATCTGACCTACACTATTCCATTTTCATCCATATGTCTATCCAGTGACCACTTAAATGCCCTTAAATTTGGCGAGTCTACTACTGTTGCAGGCAGGGCGTTCAACACCCCTACTACTCTCTGAGTAAAGAAACTGCCTCTGACATCTGTCCTATATCTACCACCCCTCAATTTAAAGCTATGTCCCCTCGTGTTGGTCATCACCATCCGAGGAAAAAGACTCTCTGTCCACCCTATCTAACCCTCTGACTATCTTATATGTCTCTATTAAGTCACCTCTCAGCCTTCTCCTCTCTAACGAAAACAACCTCAAGTCCCTGAGCCTTTCCTCGTAAGACCTTCCCCCATACCAGGCAACATCCTAGTAAATCTCCTCTGAACCCTTTCCAAAGCTTCCACATCCTTCCTATAATGTGGTGACCAGAACTGCACGCAGTACTCCAGGTGCGGCCGCACCAGAGTTTTGTACAGCTGCAGCATGACCTCGTGGCTCCGAAACTCCAGCCCCCTACTGATAATACGTTGTGTTAATTGTGATTCTGTGTCTTGAATAATGTTGAGTTAGTGCGGAAAGAAGGAACAGCTACACATATCTGACCCTGGGTTGAAGGGTCCATTCCTCTACCCCCAATCCAAGCGAATCAGGCAACATAAATCTAAAAGTGGTGAATGAGCTTTTGAGACACTACAGTGCACCGTTCTTGTGAAACATTCTGCAAACTTGGAAGTAGAAAACCTTGTGTACAATCACTTTATCTGTCATGTATCACAAGGCTGAGCAATTCTGAACAGCAAATATCATCCACAGCAGCAGGTAATCCAAATAGCACAACCAGACTTTTCCTCTTGTTGCCCCTCTCCTTACCTTCTCCAGGTCTCCTTCTTTCTCGGTGTCACACTCTACTCCAGTTTCGTCTTCAAGGAATGGATTTGTAGATGGTGGCGGCGTCTCAGGCTTTTTCTGTCAACAGGGAATGGAGAGCAGTCAGTTATTACACAAAATTTCTCCATCACTTAAAATACTTTGGGTGAGGGAGGGCGTGGAGGGGGGAGGAAAGTATATTTCGACCTTATTATATGAGGTATTTATATAAACACACACAACCTAACACATAAATGTGGCAACTAATAAAAGGCTGTATCAACTACCTCAATCAGTTGGAATGTAGAACAAAAAACACAAGTTCTACTTCTAGTCCTTGTTCTTCTCTACTGTCGGAGGACTGTGACAACATTTCCAGATTCCGCCAATCCTTCATTTCATTTACTCATTCAAACATGAATTTAATTCACTCATTCTTTGGCTGTGATTGTGAAAGGTGCCATGCAAATGCAGATTATTTCTTCCACTTGAACTGTAAATTCGTTCAGCTTTGGACACCTTGCAGTCCCTTGATAAAGCAAATACATCATGCTCAACGTTAACACTTGCCTACTTGAATGAACAAAAGTTATCTTCTATGGCTGCAAGAAAAACTGCAGGACCGTGTCTAACGTAGATTCACAATTACATTGCAATAACGCCGCACCCGTAAAGCACAGGTCGGAAGAACAGCTTACTCTCCAGATATCTTACCAAAATCCTGATCAGTACTAAATATTGTAAAACGCTGTTAATTCTGTTGGCACAAAAGGTACTGATCAGAATGACAGTAACTGCAATAACTAATGACCCTGACATATCGCTCAGCAAGATTCTTCCAGCTCGGAGGCCCTCAGGAAATGCCTGACTGTCTGCTTTGAATGGTCACATATGTGACAAAGGAAGGGGACGTTGAGGTTTGTTCTTAATTCAGCAGAAAGTTGGGATGAGTGTATTAAAACTATTATGACACGGTTAAAATCAAGGATCTTTTAGGAATATTACTTCAACTGTCCAGCTACATCATATCAAATTCTACATTGTACCCAAAAATAATCAACGTCCGTAGAACGTTTCCCCTGGTTTTAACATTCAATTCAATACTAAAACGTTGCCCGGGATTCTCCAAAAACGCGGCTAAGTGTTGACGCCGGCGTAAACACCGGAATGTTTCACGCCGGCGTCAATGGGCCTCTTGGCCCAGCGATTCCGTGGCCCACAGGGGGCCAGCACGGCGCTGGAGTGCTCCGCGCTGTTCCAGCTGCCGTACGCGGCCCTGCACGACTGGCCGCAGGTCCGCACGGCGGCCGCTTTCCCGCCGGCGCCGCGCAACATGGTGGAGCCACACAGCGGGCAGGCGCGGAAGAAGGTAGGGCCCCCATCCCCCAGAATGCACGGCCGATCGGTGGCCCCCGATCACGGGCCTGGCCATCGTGGAGCCCCCCCCCCCCCCCCCCCAAAGCCTGAACAACAACAAACATAATCACAAATCAAAACCCCTCAAATCGAACTTTATTTTTTCTAACCTGAGAAACTCTGCCAGGTCACTAACCCAGCCCCCGGTTTCATGCGCTCGCGTCCCATCTGTGTGTGTGGTGTGTGTGTGTGTGTCTGTCCCGTACTCCCAGGTCTTCTGACACTCCGAAGATTACACCTTCGGGACCACCTTCATCTTCGGGACCTTCGACAAACCTGCATTCACCCTCATCAGAGCCTCCTCCCACAGCCCAGACTCCAATTTCCCTCTCTCCCAATCCATCAGCTCCTTGTACATTTCCGACCCCCCCCCTTGCCAGGCAAACCGGTGATTTCCACAAATCGGTGCCCAAACCGACACCCCTCCAGCCTCAGGTGTTGCCGCCACTGTCCCCACACCTTCAGGGCCGCCACCATCACTGGGTTTGTGGAGTAGTTGGAATACTTTTAAACAATCTTGTTTTAAATTTAGAGTACCCAATTATTTTTGATTTTCCAATTAAGGGGTAATTTAGCATAGCCAATCCACCTTACCCGCACATCTTTGGGTTGTGGGGGTGAAACCCACGCAGACATGGGGAGAATGAGCAAACTCCACACGGACAGTGACCCAGGGCCGGGATTCAAACCCGGGTCCTCAGCTCCGCAGACCCAGTGCTATCCACTGCGTCACCATGCCGCCCTTACTTTTAACAATCTTAATCTCTGCAGTCAAAGTTGCGGCTACTTAGCGACTAAAACCAAACAATCTCAGCCCGAAAAGGCAAACAAAGGGCTGGATGCTTCTGCCCCGCCCATTGCAAGATTGCCACGAGCGAGAGACGGACAATGGAAAAGTCCATTGACCTCGGGCGGGATTCTCCAGTCACCGGGCGGGCGCTACCAGAGAATCCCACCCAAAGTTATGGATACTTAACATTGAAAGTAACTGTTAATCAGACATACTGCATTCCAGGGAGACACGGGTGCACTAATTACACTGCATTCTATGTAAATGAGTAAGAAGGGCCTAGTCACAGTCCAGGACAACACCTTTGAACCAAAAGGTCAATGAATCTTTCTCACCAGCATTCATCTTTCATGCGTGTATTTAAGTCTCACGTGTTCGAAATTAAGTAATATCACACCTCCTATTTCTCCAAATCGCCCATTCCCAGGAGCTTAAAGATGTGTAACTCATTACATAGTATTTTCTGCACAGGAATAGCTCATTCAGTAATAGTTCTATGTTGGTATTTACTCTCCACGAGAGCCTCCTTATACCCTCCTTAACCTAACCACATCAACATATCCTTCTATTCCTTTCTCCCGCATGCGTTTTCTAACTTTCCCTTAAATGTATGCCAGTCACCTCAGCTACTCCTTGTGGTAGCCACTCTTTGGGTAAAGGAGTTTGTTTGTCTTGAATTTATGTCTATGGCCTTTAATTGTGGTCTTGCTTGCAAATGGAAACATGCCCTCACTGTGCCACTCTACCAAATCCTTTCATAATCTTCAAGGCCTCCATCAGGTCACTCCTCAGTCTTCCTTACTTCTTACAATAAACTGTTCAAACTCAAGTGTGTCCCATACACTTGTTCCCTGACACATCTTTCAGATGCAGTGACATCCTACACTACGCACTTTGGACTTTAGGCTGTAAATTTTTCAATTAAAAACAATGTGAGCAATGGTGCATAGATAATCATATCCCACATCCAATGCAATGAATTTAAGGAGACTGCATGAACACTTAAAGCAAGCCTTTTAATGCAATACGGGTGTATTGGAGCGGCATGGTGACAAGTGTTTAGCACTGCTGCCTCACAGCGCCAGGGACTCGAGTTCAACTTAAGTGACTATGTGGAGGTTGCACTTTTTCAGTGTGTCTGCATGGGCTTCCTCCGGGTGCTCTGGTTTCCTCACACAGTCCAAATTTGTGCAGGTTAGGTGAATTGGCCATGTTAAAATTGCCCCTTAGTTTCCAAAGATATGCAGGGTTACATGGATAGGGCACGGTAGAGATGTTCTTTCAGATGGTCGGTGCAGACTCGATGGGCCGAATGACCTTCTTCTGTACTGTAGGGAGTCTATGGTTCTATGTATTGCACTAAACGTGGGTTTAATGGCAAAGCATTAATTTATTTGCTGCACACAGCCAATGCAGTAGAACACATGAGCAAATAAGTGTGCATCGCACTGTTATAATCAGTATTCTGAACAAAATGATATGGGAATTGTAGTAATTAATGTATCAGCGACCATTTTAAAATCTATTCACACTCAGTTTGAAGCTGTACAGAGAAAGGTATTTGTACAAATGCTGTATTCGGGTCGGTTACCCAATGGTCCTATTGAACTGCAATTATGTAGGATTTCCTGAAATTCATATACTGGCCTGGAAACTAGTCATCATAAGTTATGTAGCTTTCAGCTGGCAATCCAATGGATGCCTGCATCAGACAGAAACTACTAGTGATGGTTCATATACTTTTATGATCCTTCCTCGTCTCCCTGCCGTACTTAATTCTGATAGCTTGGAAGTTAAGTTGACAAAACTTTCAATTTTCAAAGGACTTTTTAAAAAAGTTGTTTGGACACTTAACTAGTCATTATTTTGTGAGTAAATTGTAAATAAGTTGCATCTGTATTAAAATAATTATGGTTGTTGTGCACCCTCAGACAGATGTTTCATTAAACTAATAAAAAATATGCAGTCCTGCAAAACAGAACTATTACTCGTTGGCAATGTACATTTTTTACGATACGTTGGAAATGTACATTATGCTCAAATCCAAATTTAGACCTATGCTGAAAAACAAGTCATTATAGATGCAATTATAGATGCAGTTCCATTGGAACTGCTACACATTACTTGCTTAATCCATGACTTAGTGAAACATGGTCAAATATGTAGGTTTTACACTCCAGGCATGAAACAGCAGATGACTTTGTCCAATAAAACAATTCCTATCGTAAAAAAAACAGGTCAGCTACTTGCCTGACAGCAATAATAAATAGATACTGGGTTACACAATGTTAATCAAAGGATCGCCTGTGAGTGGAATAGTAAAGTAAAACCCAGCGTGGATCTTATACTTTTATTATAATTGGGGGATGATTTAACTGTCTGGCCAGCACAAGGAAACTCATGAAAAAATGCACAAGTTTCCATGATAATTTGAAATATACCTCGACATAAGCATTCCTTCTGCTTTTAATTATGGTACAATGCATTCCCATCAAAATACATTGACAGTACTGAGTTAAACCTGCCACAAACATTCCAGGTGGTTCAGTGATTCCACCCATACAGCACTGTACGTCCATAAAGAACAGTACTGCTAGATTTAGCAGTATGAGAAATCATACAACAAAGTCAGCATTCAGGCATTCTAAGTTGCTGCCACTAAACCGGATGGCCAACTAATATTGGTGCGTTAAAAACAAATATTGGTTTATTAGCATTCCATCACTAGAACAAATTGTGGAGTATCCACAATTTATGTGAAAGATGCAATTGATGTGTCCATAAACCTATTCCTCATTCTTACAAATTAAATAATTAATCCTAAAAACTTGAGTTGGCATAGATCAGGAGGCTGAAATTGCTGTTACACAGCTCTTCTTTTGCATTGATACGAAAATGACAATTACATGTTGGCATTGTACATTAAATCAAAGCGTTAAGCATATCAAACCAGTCTTCCATCTCACAGGCAGCGGGTATAAATCCATTCCTTCGCAGTACAGAGCAAGACATTGACTAAAGACCCAATATAAGAGCTCAATATTTTATGCACCGATGTTCTATGAATTCAAAGAATCTATGTTCCTTTAATAAATCCTTGCTTACGGTAGCATGTGTGAACGCATACAATGTGCGTTCTTCATGTGAACCCTCTGTAAATCAGATATTGGGGCCTATAACTAGCTTTAGAATTGGTGAAAAATAAGGGCGGCGCAGTGGGTTAGCCCTGCTGCCTCACGGCGTCGAGGTCCCAGGTTCGATCCCGGCTCCGGATCACCGTCCGTGTGGAGTTTGCACATTCTTCCCGTGTTTGCGTGGGTTTCGCCCCCACAACCCAAAGATGTGCAGGGTAGATGGATTGGCCACAGTAAATTGCCCCTTAATTGGTAAAAATGAATAGGGTATTCTAAATTTATTTTAGAAAAAAGATTAGGTGAAAAATTCATGAAGTCTATGTGCCTCTACTAATCTCAGCCAGCAATTAGCCAACTTTGAAAATACAAACCAGACTCAAGATTGCTGAAAACAGTACAACTGAAAACAGTACAACTGCAACCTTCCTCTCTCAGGAGCCTTGATCGAGCAAAGCTTCAGTCTCGAATATCAAACTTAAAGAAGCTAGCTTCTCAGATTCGTGGCCAGGCCAACAAGCAAGCCTCTCTTCATTCCCACCTTGAACTACCCAATCCCATCAACGGTACACCTGATCTTAGATAATAAACGTTGGTGAAGTTTACCATATTGTTGACCGAGCCATGACCCATGTTGACAGTTACAACAATGTCTGTACTTCAACTGTACTTGACTTGGCTGTACAGCACTTTGGGGTGTACCGAGATGCTATATAAATGCAAGTCTTTCTTCCTTTGTACAAAAGGTACAGGTGTGGTTCGGCTGCATTCTGCATACCGATTCTTCATAGGATGTACCAATGAGTGTTACAAATTGTCATCACTTACTGACACACAACAGTATTATACCAGAAGGGGTCAATGAGTATGGGGAGAGAGCAGAAGTATGGCACTGAGACTGAAGATCAGCCAGAATCTATTTTTTACGTATCTATGAAATTAACATACAGGTCGATTGTGTGCAGCAAACAGTTTGAGAAAAGTAATTATGTTTCATGTATATGAGGATCATCGTATGTCTGGAAATTAACTTGGGGTCTCCCCCTCTCCACAAGTCTGTGAAACCATTTAACGGAGTTGGAAAGGGGGAAAAAGAGAAGCAGGCAACTCAGTTCTATGTGCAACACTATGACAGACCATCAATTCTCTGATACTCCGAAGGAAAGGCTTTCATTTTCATCATGATTTATGACATTTATCCAGAATGTAATGACTATTGCAATATGGGCAAATGCAGCAGCCATTTTGCAAACAGCAAGATGCCACAAAGAGCAAAACGATGAATGGCCAATTAATGATGCGGTTCTTTTGGCGGTGTTGGTTGAGGAAGGAATTTTGACCAGTGTTATGACCCCAGGTGATGTAATAGCTGGAGGGGAAGATCCCAGAATGGAACCCTAGCTCAAAACACCGTAATTTTTCAAAAAATAAAACGTGGTGCAGGAGATGTAGAGGGGACACAAGGAAGAACGTTTTTACCCAGAGGATAGTGGGTGTTTGGAATTCGCTGCCGGAGTTAGTGATGGAGGCAGAGACCCTAAACTCTTTTTAAAAGTACCAGGACCTGCACCTTAAGTGCTGTAAACGACAAGGCTATGAACCAGGAGAAGGAAGGTGAGATGAGAAAGGGCAGCTGGCATGGACAAGATGGGCCGAATGGCCTTTTCTGCGCTGTAACTTTTCTGTGATTCTAGAAGTCTCAGGTCTGTAAAGTGGCAAATTTGTATATTTGATTGCTGGGAAGTATGTTTCCCGGGGTGTTTAGGTGTTGTAACCTGTTTTTCATAGAATTTACAGTGCAGGAGGCCATTCGGCCCATCGAGTCTGCACTGGCTCTTGGAAAGAGCACCTTACCCAAGCCCACACCTCCATCCTATCCCCATAACCCAGTAACCCCACCCAACACTAAGGGCAATTTTGGACACTAAGGACAATTTAGCATGGCCAATCCACCTAACCTGCACATCTTTGGACTGTGGGAGGAAACCGGAGCACCCGGAGGAAACCCACGCACACACAGGGAGAACGTGCCGACTCCGCACAGACAGTGACCCAAGCCAGGAATCGACCCTGGGACCCTGGAGCTGTGAAGCAATTGTGCTAACCACAATGCTACCATGCTGCCGGGCTACCGGGCTGCAAAACGCCAGTCACTGCTGACAGGCATGTGGGCACGAGGAAAGTAATTAGTCACAAAGAATGCGGAAAGCGTTCAGAGGTCTGGCATGTCAAGGACCATTAGCATCTGACTAACACTGTCTGCCGAAAATGTAACGCAAGTTTCTTGATACATGTTTGCAATAAAATACATTTTTAAAAAAAAGGTCTGTAAAGTGGCTTTCATCCTGCACGTAACTCGCCCCAGCCAGAAGATCCAACTCATGCACACACCTTGTAAATAACAGTGTAACCATTGCCCATTGGTATTGGGACTCTTAAATCTACCCCACAATATAAATGGCCGGTTCTTGTTTAGCTGCCAGGTACAGCACCAACCAACTTTTTTTTTTAATGGATAGCATCGTAGGGGGCTGGTGAGGAGCGATACACCCAAAGAGAGCATTATTATCTCGAATAAGGAGAATCCTATGGGCCAGATTAAGGTGACCAGCAGTAGAAGAGCTGATAAAAATAGTAAAACTAAAAAACATTCAACTGCAAGTCAAAAAAAGGAAAACAAATACAGATAGAGAACGGAAACAGAACATTTTGAAAACACTGGGCAGGTCGGGCAGCATCTGTGGAGGGAGGCAAGAGTTAACATTTCAGCTCAATTACCTTAATCAGAACTGGCTTAAGGAGCTTTTACGGCCAACAAATGTGTTGTACTGTAAAAAGATCTTTAAAAAGTGAAACATTGCAGACCGATGAAAAATATGAGTCTGCAAATCACCCACTTGTTTGTTACGTGCATGTTTTCTCGCCACATTGTGTAGAGGGGACCAAAACACATATGGATACCAACTCAGAGAGGGCAATTGGCATGCTGATTGAAGCTTTTTAAACTCAACCCACCAGCAAGCAGGTCAGGCTCATTCTTCTGAACTAACTCTCAGCAAATTCCCAGACACCGGCCTGAGGGGCTGCAAAACGGCAGTCACTGCTGACAGGCATGTGGGCACGAGGAAAGTAATTAGTCACAAAGAATGCGGAAAGAGTTCAGAGGTCTGGCATGTCAAGGACCATTAGCATCTGACTAACACTGTCTGCCGAAAATGTAACGCAAATTTCTTGTGTATAAATAAACTTAGGCCAGACACTAACATTGAGATTTTGAAGAAGACCATAGACATTTTTCTTGGCAACTCAGCCAACAATTCAAAGCTGCCTATACAAATTTCTTTTTTGTTTAAAAAAACACTCCAGAATTGGTCATTTTGGAATGTTCAATTGCCTTAATGCACTTTCTGGCGACCAACAAAGGTGTTTTGCTTCAGAAAAATTAACATATAATGCAGTATTTATATATGCTACAGCACCCTGTGCTCTTGGGACCACTCCATTTATAAAGTGGGACAGGTTTTATTTTACTCCTGATAACCGGAGACACCAATTCTAATACACAAGGACAAAGAGTGTAGAGAAGCAAATGTGTTACTGTACTGATAACACACAAGTGGCTGTTTTGGGACCAAAGGTGCCCTCGCTCCAATAACTTGACCGTGGGATTCTGCCTGCCCTGTATTGGAGGTAAAAGATCAAAAGTCCCAGGTCTTTCTTTAAGTAGTTGCTTGCATAACGATAGTGTACAATAGGTTCTTATCCAATGTCCTAGAGTGGCGTCTATTTGGGCAACCAGTGCTCGCATTCCTGATTATATACCATGTCCACATTAAGAGGGCGGCCCGGTGGCGCAGTAGTGAGCAGTGCTGCCTCACGCTGCAGTGGTGAGCAGTGCTGCCTCACGTCGCCGAGGTCCCAGGTTCGATCCTGGCCGCGGGTCACTGTTCGTGTTGAGTTTGCACGTTCTCCCCGTGTCTGCGTGGGTCTCACCCCCACAATCCCAAAAAAATGCAGGGCAGGTGGATTGGCCACTCTAAATTGCTCATTAATTGGAAAAAATAATTGGAAAAGGGGGGGGGGGGGGAACATTTTCTCTTTTTGTTTCAGATTTCTGGCATCCACAGTATTTTGTTTTTATCCAGGGGGTCTTAGTGGTGTCTTGAGAGTTTGTGATAGTACTAACCAGTGATCCAAGAATTAAGTAGGACAAAGGAGATTTCAACATGGACACTCATTTCTTTTCTTACCACTATGCCATCCGTCAGCGTGCTGCCTGAGAAACGCTTAGCTAACAGCCCCTCGAAATTTGTGGTTCTTTGAATTGCAAACAGCAGCAGCTTCACTTCGATTTCCTTGGCCCTTGTTCGCATTATTTTAGCCAGCTCAATCCTAAAACAGAGGAAAAATGTTGTCCTTAGACAGGATCCCCCATTCTCACATTTTCAACATAAAAAAGATGATCAAGCAACAAAGAGAGGAAGTAACTTGACAAATTGAAGCACAATTCAGAGCACCCTCAAGTTCTACTGAGCAGCATCCATTTAGAGAGCCCCTGAGGTAGGGTCGTTCCGGTTGCCACTTGCCTGTGGCCAAGCTCAATGACAACACATTATCAATCTTCAGCCCAATCACTAGAGTAAACACAATGACGACACTTTGCTCTGGTTTGGGTCAGGTGCAGGAAGAAAGATTGAACTCGCACTGTTCAAGAACAGTTCCTGCGAACTAACTTACAGGATACGGAGAGGCCTAGATAGAGTGGACGTGGAGAGGATGTTTCCACCAGTAGGAAAAACGAGAATCCGAGGGCACAGCTTCAGACCGAAGGGACGATCCTTTAAAACTGAGATGATGCAGAATTTCTTCTGCCAGAGGGTGGTGAATCTGTGGAACTGTTTGCCGCAGTAGGCTGTGGAGGCCAAATCACAAGAGTGTCTTTAATCTCAGAATGCCCTGTTCATTTATACTCAAGTTTTCTTTCTGTAAACCAATTCTCAATTCATGCCAGTATATTACACCCAATGCAATGTGTTCCAAATCTGCTTCCTGTGTAGAACCTTCAAAGGCTTCTGAACACCAAATGCACCACATCTACTCAATCCCTTATATCGATTGGGCTAGTTGCATCCTTAAAAAGAACTCTATCAGGTTTGTCAAATGTTATCACATATCGGCTTTATACCTGGTGACATGGCAAAATTCCACAGTGATCCGTTCACTCATGCACCATTCCTGTGGGAACATCCGGCCATATTTCTCTTCATAATCTACCAGTTGCCGTTTAATCCATGCATAGCGCCGATCTATTTTATCCAGCCATGCCACCTAGTCAAAGCATTAAAGTAAAATGGTGAGAACACATTACGGTTTTCCTTTTGCAATCTAAATGCATATCTTGACAACTGTTTGTCAGCTCTCAATTTGCAAACCCCTGACAGTCCCAGAGTAAACTTGCTTAGAATCACTTAAATATTCTTGTGGTCCAGACTTGGCAAATAGAGCAAGTTTACTTTGGGGCTGCTGATCACTACATTAAGACACACATCTTGGGAGCTGGTGACTCATGCACAGCACCTAAGCACGTGGTAAAAGAGGCTTTAAATTGATATGACTTGAGTATCAAAATAATTCACTTGAGCCTCACTTTTTAAAAATAAATTTAGAGTATCCAATTCATTTTTTCCAATTAAGGGGCAATTTAGTGTGGTCAATCCAGCTAACCCGCACATCTTTGGGTTGTGGGGGCAAAACCCACGCAGACACGGAGAAAATGGGCAAACTCCACACGGACAATCCCAGGGCCGGAATTGAACCTGGGTCCTTAGCGCCATAGGTAGCAATGCTAACCACTGCACCACCGTGCGTCCCGCGCTTGTGCCTCACTGAACTGACATCCCAATGCCAGAGCTGCATCAACAGGGTAACTGCAATGAAATACACAACGGGCACAGCCATTAATGTGGGGAGTAAATAGGCAATCGGATTACTCTTTAGTCTATTTCATGATCTCTGACCGAACACAGTCTGAATCAATCGATCTGCACGAGTCCAGAGTGAGGAATGCAGCATTGCCATGTGGCTTACAAATCCATAATAAACTCGCTCCTATTAAATTAACACGGCTGCTCGGTGGCACAGTGGTTAGCATTGTTGCCTACGGCACTGAAGACCCGGGTTCGAATCCCGGCCCTGGGTCACTGTGTGTGTGGAGTTTGCACATTCTCCCTGTGTCTGCGTGGTTTTCGCCCCCACAACCCAAAAGATGTGCAGGATAGGTGGATTGGCCACGCTAAAATTGCCCCTTAATTGGAAAAAATAATTGGGTACGCTAAATTTATTTTAAAATTAATTAATTAACACGGTCATGTAAGTTCGAGCCTTAAATTTGCTTGTCGATTAAAACCAGCTATCACCATAACAATTTATGTATTCTCATGTTTCTAGGGCAACAGCTCAATTTTCTCCCTTGCCCTCCTGGGAGCATCGAGGTAACTCAACTGACTGGCTGTTCTTCACTCCAAATTAAAGCAGAACACTCAGACCATGGGGACCACCACATCGGAGTGCGATCCTTCCGTTGCACAGAAGGAACCTTCCAACAGGAGTGACTGGACAGCAGTCAGGAGCACGGAGCCATGGCCGATTTGTTTTCTTCCCCGGCCTAGGCACTGAAGCCAACGACCATCTGTTTGAAATCGAGCAACTCCACAGGCGGCCGGAGTTTCAAAGCTAACGCTCCAAAGTGTAAACAGTCTGAAATGCAAACCCGCGTTCATCCAGCAAGACCCCGAATTTTATTTCTGTAAAATACTGCAGCAGTTCCGAATGCCAATTGCAGAACAAAGACTGCCCTCCTGGGCCTCCCAATAATTACTGTAAGCTAAAGTATTCATTCAGCTTCATGCTTACATCTTGGTTTTCTTGGAACAGAACAAGGTATTCTGAAAGATGTTGCTTTGTAAACTTTTTGATGATTTCCTGTTTAATTTTGGGATCCAGCACATTGGCAACCAGGCAGGCGTCGCGCAAGACATTACTCGCACCCGCTGGTCTCTGCAAAGATTAAGAGGAAAATCCACCAACAATTAGGTATCCAGAAAACGCAACATATTTAAAAAAATTTTTACATATCAGCTATGGGCCTCTCACATTCAGGAAAAGGGTTGTCATAACCCAATGCTTAAGAGATATCGTCTCTATTTTAGAAACAGAACCTCCTCTCTTTCTGTGTTGTTGAATCATAAAATTCAATACGCGTCATTAAAAACTGGCTGAACAACGTTTTGCAGCTTTGGGAATATGATTTAACCTGGCTGCAGCTCAATATGTCCGGAAACCAGTTTTTATTTTATCTCGAAGCGCTCAACGTTGGGCAGATTCATTTTTAATAATAATTGTTTTCTCACAGTGGTGACCAGGACACATTTTGATTTTGAAGCTCAATGCGGCCTTCATGACTAAGTCCACAATAACTGGTCTGTTAACCTTTTCAAAAATAGGTAAGAGATTAGCATTGTGGGTGCAGGGTTTTCAGAACTGACCGAGGATCTTCATTGGAAGCAGTCGATACTTTTTCAGATCGCAACAGGCCGGAGGAGTTTTCCAGTCTTTTTGGTCTATTTACACAGGACAAGGGCCTGGGAGCAGATCAACCAGTCATTTTCTCTACTTGGACAATCGATCACTTTATTTGCCCGCACAAATGCACTGAAAGTCACGCTGAAGATAGTAAATGGGCATGGGCGTTCGAGAGGTTATAAAATCAATGCGGGCAGAATGTAAAGACTAAACTTTAGCAGGATATTCTCACCTTTGTTCCCTGGGATGGGAAGGCCTCTTCAAAATCCGCCAGGATCTGTTGTCCCAGCTCAGTCTGAGCAGCTCGCACCCTGACAAAACAAAATCAGAATTTCCTGATGTTTTATACTCCAGCTGGGAAAATAAATGGGACATTAAAATAAGTTCTGCACTGACGAACTAATATTCAAGTTCATCGACACCAGGAAGAGGAAACAAATTACCGCTGGCTATTAATTCACTTGCTCCTGAATAGTATCGGCTGTGCGCAAACCCTGGCTGGTGAATTTATCCGCAAAGGTAAATCTGGTGTTTCTAAGGTGGCCCAAAGATGTGAAAGCTGGGTTACGAAAGTTGACATTGTCCGAGAGGACCATTGGCTGCTCTCCGCCGATGAGAGAGAGAACCAGCTGGTGGAGATTTAACCCGAGGGCCACAGCACACAGGCAAGGTTGAGAAGGCAGGGCGCTCATGAATAGCCTCAATCGGTATGAGAATCAAACCTGCGCTGTTGGCGTCGATCCGCCATCACGATCCAGACGTCCAGCCAACTGAACTAACACATATAACATCGGTATGACGGTTCCTTTGCTTGTTAGAACGGCAGCCGTGGTGCACTTGACAGCACTCTTATCTATGCGTTTAAGTCCCATTCCAAAGACTCGGGTGGAATTTTCCCAAAAGTGATAAAATAGTCATTTTTGGCGAGACATTTGGTGCGACCCCCACTGCCCCCGGCAGCGCTGCGACCCTAGTTGGCCCCGGCAGCGTTGCGACCCCCGGTGGCCCCGGCAGCGCCTCGACCCTCGTTGGCCCCGGCAGCGCTGCGACCCCCGGTGGCCCCGGCAGCGCTGCGACCCCCGCTGCCCCCGGCAGCGCTGCGACCCCCGTTGGCCCCGGCAGCGCTGCGACCCCCGTTGGCCCCGGCAGCGCTGCGACCCCCGCTGCCCCCGGCAGCGCTGCGACCCCCGTTGGCCCCGGCAGCGCTGCGACCCCCGCTGGCCCCGGCAGCGCTGCGACCCCCGTTGGCCCCGGCAGCGCTGCGACCCCCGTTGGCCCCGGCAGCGCTGCGACCCCCGTTGGCCCCGGCAGCGCTGCGACCCCCGCTGCCCCTGGCAGCGCTGCGACCCCCGTTGGCCCCGGCAGCGCTGCGACCCCCGCTGCCCCCGGCAGCGCTGAGACCCCCGTTGGCCCCGGCAGCGCTGCGACCCCCGTTGGCCCCGGCAGCGCTGCGACCCCCGTTGGTCCCGGCAGCGCTGCGACCCCCGTTGGCCCCGGCAGCGCTGCGACCCCCGCTGCCCCCGGCAGCGCTGCGACCCCCGTTGGCCCCGGCAGCGCTGCGACCCTCGTTGGCCCCGGCAGCGCTGCGACCCCCGCTGCCCCCGGCAGCGCTGCGACCCCCGTTGGCCCCGGCAGCGCTGCGACCCTCGTTGGTCCCGGCAGCGCTGAGACCCCCGTTGGCCCCGGCAGCGCTGCGACCCCCGCTGCCCCCGGCAGCGCTGAGACCCCCGTTGGCCCCGGCAGCGCTGCGACCCCCGTTGGCCCCGGCAGCGCTGCGACCCCCGCTGCCCCCGGCAGCGCTGCGACCCCCGTTGGCCCCGGCAGCGCTGAGACCCCCGTTGGCCCCGGCAGTGCGATCCGGATCACAATTTTCAAGCATTTCAACATTTGTTTCCCCCACGTGAAAAACATCGTGCCCGAGGTGCAGAGCATCTGATTCGCCCACTCCAGGGGTTCATCAGAGCACTTCAATGAAGGGGGGCACGGTTTTAACGGTTTTTAAACGGCGCTACAGCACTTGATCTGATTCAAACCAGCAAGGAAACCAGCTCCTACATTCACGGAGGGGGCCCTCAGCTTCTTGCTGGATGCCATGGAGACCCTCCAGCAAAGTGCGAATCCCACCCAGGAGTCCGTGGCAGTACTGGTCACTGGCGGCAGCCTGACCAAGATGATGGGAGTGCAATGTAGGAAAAGGATGAATGACCTACTACGGTCAACAAGGGTAAGTGCTCACGGTCTCCTCTTGGCACTGCACCCCGTCCATCACCCTCCGGAATGTCACTTGTGGCGGCCACCTCCTAGGTTCTTCCCCCGCCCACCCCTCCTCATCAGAACCTCTCCATGTTTAGGCACAGTGCCCACACATGCCAGTTATCATCGACCTCTGACCCGTCAGCTCACCTTATCCCCATTTGAGTTCCGTATGAGGAGAGGATCACGGAGCTCACAGAGGAGGAATGGAGGGGAAGAGCAGGAGCAGGTCTGCGCTGAGAGTGATGTGAGCCTGCGAGAGAAAAGTGAGGAGCTACTGCACCCTCATCCAGATGAACAATCTCAATTGAGTTCTTTGCAATCCAAACACTTGACCAGTGCGTCTACCAGCAGTGTCCCATTGCCCACTCTCGACACGACCTCAGAGGAGATCTTGGAGGGGGAAACAGATGAAGCTTCACAGCTATCACTGGCACCATCCACCATCGCAGAGACACACACCTCGGTGGACGAACTTAACAGTCAGACTTCTGGGTCACTATCTGGTAAGCACCACACTTCTTCTGATGAACGTCAGGTGGAGGCAGTTACGGCCCAGGGATCGGACAGATGGAGGTCTGCTGGATCCCAGGACTCAGCTGTGCCCCAGTCAGGTGCCTTGTCTCTGGACATGTTCGTCCCTCAGTTGCTTGAGATGTAACGGGAGAACCGGGAATACCAGGAGGGGTTGTCAGCAACATTCCTGCGACTGCAAGGCCGAATCACTGCAGCACACGTTGTCCAACTTCTCCATGAAGGACATATGGGTCCTGTATAACCTCAGTCTCCTTCTTCGCCTTTGAGCCCCCTGTTTGGCTGGTATGGCCTCCGGCCTTTCAACCTGCCCTGCAGCCCCCTGGCACTGGGTTATCTCTGGGTTTGGCCATTTATTGCTGCTGGTGTCTGTGCTCCTCCAGCGCCGTAATAAGCAGAATTGCCAGCTCCACTGGTCCATTCCGATATCTCTCGGTAAGCTATAAGGGATATGAGAGGGAAAGAGAGAGAGAGAGAGAGAGAGAGAGAGAGAGAGAGAGAGAGAGAGAGAGAGAGAGAGAGAGAGAGAGAGAGAGAGACAAGGAGGCAGAGAGAGACAAACAGTCAGGTTGGTGTTGCAACCACTTAACTTCAGTACCTCCCCTCATCCATTTGCTTCCTAGTCCTAGAAGCAGCCAGTCCTACACCTTATCCGACGGGTGCAGCTCACTCACATCACAGGTGTCCTCCATCTCCATTGCATGACTGACCCCTGTTAATGCTTTCACCCCATCAGAGTTGCCTCTGGCCTCTCATCTGATTGTCCCCTCCCTTATTCTCTATATCACTGGGGGTTCTGACAGGAGGTTTCTACGGTCAACCAACCCTCATGTCGGGTCAACTGGATGGTGATGGGGCTAATGGACCCTTTATGGCAGGCACTGTGGCCCAGTACATATGCAGACATAGTCCCTCTGTGTCCCGTAAACCCCTGTTTATCCGTGACCCGGAGTTTTCTCCAGGGCAGCTGATATTGTTCCGGGTTAAGTCTTGACGGCCAGTTAGTTTGATGAGCATGAGCCTCAGGAATGTTAGTGGGCACAATAGCTCTCTGCTTCAGGGATAGGCAAGACTAACAGGCACCCTTCTTACTCAGGCTGCATAATTCCGAAATCTCATTGCTGTCAGGCCTTTACACTTCGCCTGGACAGCCACTCCATTAATCACGCGTGCGCCCCTGGGCATCATGTTGACTTTTCTTTCTGCGTCACATCCACCCAGTTCTGTAGGCCCGCCTCTTTCACTCTATCACGCCTGTCCCCTCCACCCAATGAGCCCTGCACCCACAGCCACACCATGCTCCCATGCCACAATCAGCTGACTAACACAGCGCTCCAAGAACTTTTGATACAACACAGAGGCATGTTTCAGGACCACACACTCCCTGCACCAACTGCCACCGCCAACCCCGCCCAGCATGCTCTGTTCCCTCGGACACCCTGGTGCTGGGAGGCCATGGTACCTGGTTCCCTTTTATTTTAAATTTAAAGTGACCGATTCCTTTTTTTCCAATGAAGCGGCAATTTAGCGTGGCCAATCCACTTACCCTGCGCATCTTTGGGTGGTGGGGGTGAGATCCATGCAGACACTGGGAGAATGTGCAAACTCTACACGGACATTGTCGGGACGGAGATCGAACCCGGGTCCTCGGCGCCGTGAGGCAGCAGTGCTAACTGCTGCGCCACTGCGCCGCCTGTCTTAAAAATCAGTAATTCCATTCTGAACAGCAATTCGCGCCCGCATGGCATCATGCCTGGGGGTGGGAAGCTTCAACGGGTTTTGAAGATTTGACTTTAAACCCGCCCAAGTACATTACAATACATTCAAATTGATGCAAATTAGGTTTGCACCCTTCCTGGGCGTGAACCTGATCACATTATCGTGGAGGGCCCGGGAAGATCGCACTCTGAAATCTCACCAACGCAAATCCCATTGTTAGCCTCTTGTGATATTTTGTGACCATTACGGTATTTGCGCCCGCAGCTAATGGGCCACTAAATCCTGCCCTTGAGCACAAAACCTACGTTAACATTCCAGTGCATTACTTGACAAGAGTGCAGCACTGTTGGAAGTGTCTTCTTTCGAATGAGAGATTCGACCACGGTCTCAAAGATCCCGTCTCCCTATTTGAAGAGCAGGTAAGCTCTCCCCAGTATTCTGATCATGTTCATCCCTTAACCGACATCACCAAAACATTACCAGATTATTACTGTTTGTGGGATCTTACGTGCGCAAAGTGGTTGCTGCGTTCCTTACATTACACTCGTAATGGGACATCCTGTGGTCTTACAAAGTTAAATAAGCACTTTCTTTCATTTATCCCTTCAAAAAGTAAGCCTAGGTATAGGACAGCGACAAATGAAACTGAATTTGGACATGCAGGCTGAGAGAAATGCCACATACATTTGGCCTTGCTGACAATCAGTGGGCAGCACGGTAGCATTGGGGATAGCACAATCGCTTCACAGCTCCAGGGTCCCAGGTTCGATTCCGGCTTGGGTCACTGTCTGTGCGCAGTCTGCACATCCTCCCCGCGTGTGCGTGGGTTTCGTCCGGGTGCTCCGGTTTCCTCCCACAGTCCAAAGATGTGCAGGTTAGGTGGATTGGCCATGATAAATTGCCCTTAGTGACCAAAATTGCCCTTAGTGTTGGGTGGGATTACTGGGTTATGGGGATAGGGTGGAGGTGTTGACCTTGGGTAGGGGGTAGGGTGCTATTTCCAAGAGCCGGTGCAGACTCGATGGGCCGAATGGCCTCCTTCTGCACTGTAAATTCTATGTAATTCTATGTAATCCATAAACAGGAGAACTGGAAATCACATAGTGGGATGGCCGATTTTACACATGCAGCCTGGAAGGCACTGAAGGTTCCTCTCAAACAGCACAGGATGGGTTAGACACCACATGAAACCTCATTAACCATGGAATGTGAATAGGAGTCCAAACCTGAGTAAGTACAGAATGTTCCACCTAACATAGGCGGCTTAGGACTGTAACAACAACATGATATGCCAAGCAAGCATACAGCAACATACTTTTGATTTAGGAGTGTAAAATATCCTTCATAAAAGTAGAGAAAAACATTGTTCTCTCACAGCCAGACATCTACCGTCCTCACTTGTATTTGAGAACCTGAGACATGCACAATGTTTGTTCGAGAGCTGTGTTTAATTCATTAGGTAATTTTACTTTGCCTCTGCCATTGAAAGCTTTTATGACTGGGTTTCAAAATGGATTCAAGATATTTATTTGTAGCATATTAATGATCAGGGTAAAAACATTGCTGACTATCCCTACAGAAGCAACCAAATAACTTACACACTTTTAAAAGTTTAGAAATGATTTCCCTGCTGGTTTAAGTTTATTCCTTCATTGTCACAGAGTCAAAATCCTGGGACACCCTCCCTCACAAGTGACTCATCAACATCTTCAGGGCAACTTGGGAAGGGCAACGATGATATTCACATCCCACAAATTAATCAAAAAAGTTTTGTACATTTTAAAGGTACCATGTTGAGTAGCCCTGTTGTCCAGCACCAGCCAATCAGTGCTCTGTGCTATGTGAAAGGCCACTAGACCATCAATCCAGTTTCCCCATACATAAAAGCTTTTAAGTTTTCATTTGTACATTTTGAAAAGTGCTGATTGGTGCATGAATGAGTTACCATGAGAGTGAGGGAGCTAACATATATTTAAAATTAATTTACAGGATGCATGCATCATTGGCTGGGCCAGCATTTATTACCCATCTCTAGTTGCCCTTTATAAGGTGGTGGTGATGAGCCACCTTTATGCACCGCTGGCGTCCCAGAGGTGTAGGTACACCCACAGTGCTGTTCGGGAGGGAATTCTGGATTTTGACCCAGCGACAAGGAAGGAACGGCGATATGTTTACAAGTCAGGATGGTGAGTGACTTGGAAGGTCACCCCCCTTGGGCAGCATGGTAGCACAGTGGTTGCCATTGGTGCTTCACAGTGCCAGGGTCCCAGGCTCGATTCCCTGCTTGGGTCACTGTCTGTGCGGAGTCTGCACGCTCTCCCCGTGTCTCCGGGTGCTCCGGTTTCCTCCCCCTAGTCCCGAAAGATGTGCTGTTAGGTGAATTGGACATTCTGAATTCTCATTCTGTGTACCCGAACAGGCGCTGCAGTGTGGCGACTAGGGGCATTTCACAGTAACTTCATTGCAGTGTTAATGTAAGCCTACTTGTGACAACAAAGATTATTAAATGGTAGTGGTCTTTCCATGCATCTGCTGCTCTTGTCCTAGGGGCTGGTTTAGCTCACTCGGCTAAATCGCTGACCAAGCAGGCCAGCAGCACGGTTCGATTCCCGTACCAGCCTCCCCGGACAGGCGCCGGAATGTGGCGACTAGGGTCTTTTCACAGTAACTTCATTGAAGCCTACTCGTGACAATAAGTGATTTTCATTTCATTTTCAGGTGGTAGTGGTCATGGGTTTACATAGAACATAGAACAGTACAGCACAGAACAGGCCCTTCGACCCTCGATGTTGTGCCGAGCAATGATCACCCTACTCAAACCCACGTATCCACCCTATACCCGTAACCCAACAACCCCCCCCCCCCCCCCCCCCCCCCAACCTTACTTTTCAGGACACTACGGGCAATTTAGCATGGCCAATCCACCTAACCCGCACATCTTTGGACTGTGGGAGGAAACCGGAGCACCCGGAGGAAACCCACACACACACGGGGAGGACGTGCAGACTCCGCACAGACAGTGACCCAGCCGGGAATCGAACCTGGGACCCTGGAGCTGTGAAGCATTTATGCTAACCACCATGCTACCGTGCTGCCCGTTTGGAAGGGGCTGCCTATGGATTATTGGTGAGTTGTTGTACAATAGAGGGGGTAGATACCCCGGGATACAGATACATAACATTGGCAGAAAACAAGGAATGGGGTTAAATGTCAACCACATCAGTTGCCAGTGATCAACACACAAGGATAAATTACAGAAAGTGCAGGCTAGCAGAAAGAAGCTGTAACATTGATTAAACTACAGCAACAACACTTCAAAAGATTATTCATTACCTGTGAAGCACTTTGGGACATTCTGATGATGTGCAAAGCTTTATATAAAGTTTGTCTTTATAAAACATTAGGCTATCAGATCACAGAAGAATTTAGATTCTTCTCCACAGGCAGAACCAGTGAAAACATCCTGGGATACTCCTATGCAGCTCGGAGAAGTTAATTTAAGAGTGGTGTCAGCAGTGGTCTCAGGTTAACTACAGGAAGCACACTGGCTTCAGGTTATGGTGTTTAATTGTCTGTGTCTTCCATAGTGGGTCCCTGGCCCTGGAAGTAAGAGTCATTTAGTTTGCCCCTGAAAAAGTGCACCTGAACAGGAATAAAGGTGCAATGGATCTTGTAATGATCCATATGCAGGAAAAGTCTGCAATTTCTTTTGCGAGGTGTCCCTTTACAACCAAAGTTCACTGCGGAGTATTCCGAAAGAGGGTGGATTGGTTTCCTGATTATGACAACACGAGGTTCCAAGCAATGCCAACATGACTTGAGGTTACCATGGGGGTCAACAGTTAAGCAGCAACGGTAAATAAAAAGCGAATTACAGTGTGGTTAAGTCGGCCAGTGTTTTCCATTTGGCGGTTCAGAACACAGAGAAGTTGTATAAAAGGGAACAAGCACGGTTCTCAGCAGTTTTATGTTTGGTAGTCTTCAAACATCCTGGTGTTGATGCAGGTCGGTGAAAATAGAGCAGCGACTGTTAGTGCGTGTGTTATGCCGCTAGAAAGAGCAGAGGGCTGAAGACAGGAAGGGAATGGGATTGGGGATCGGACAAGACCCATTGCTACTTTTTAAGTGTTGCCAGAGTCCAACAGACTGTTTAAAAGGATTGGAAAAGAAAGTCTCTGAGGATTCTGTGTCATCAAGACTGTACTTCCTCGAGGACTGCTGCCTGTTGCTAACGTGGAGTTGTGTGTCAATGATTTGTCGCATCAAGGGCACAAAGTTTAATTGCTTTAATTAATCTACTATAGTTTAATGATCATTGCTGAGAGAAGATTCACAAAACACTTACAATACACTACTGTCATTTATCATGAGATTATACTTTTCAATCATTCCCAAGTATTGTTCTTAATAATACGTTATGTGTTTTGTAATTATTCCGATATGTTTCCTCTCCAACCAGAAAAATGAGTTATTACATAATGTCTGCTCTACAGTCTCTATTTTTCTCTTGTGATGCTTTTACCACTTGTCGGGTCAGTAGTTCACAGAACATACAGTGCAAGACGCCATTTGGCCCATCGAGTCTGCACCGACCCACTCAAGACCTCACTTCCACCCTATCCCCGTAACCCAATAACCCCATCTAACCTTTTGGACACCAAGGGCAATTTAGCATGGCCAATCCACCTAACCTGCACGTCCTTTGACTGTGGGAAGAAACCGGAGCACCCGGAGGAAACCCACGCAGACACAGGGAGAACGTGCAGACTCCGCACAGACAGTGACCCAGCGGGGAATTGAACCTGGGACCGTGAAGCTGTGAACCACAGTGCTAGCCACAGTGCTGGATATCTTAGCGGACAAATTGCCTGGATTAATCAATAATTTAGGGAACACAAATTCAATTCTGACCAGATCGGTTTGAGAATTGGAATTCAATTTTTAAAATCTGTAAAGAAAAACCTGGCATCAGAAAAAAATAGCCATAAAACGGTCTGATTAATGTCCAGAAAACACACTGTGAACTCATCTTCCACTACCCTTGCCAATCTGATTCGTCCAATCTATATATAGATTAAAATCACCCACGATTATCACCATACCTTTCTCACCTGTCCTCATTATTCCTTCTTATATACCCCATCCTAGAATGTGGTTACTGTTAGCTGCCTATAACCTACTTCCACAAGTGACTTCCTACCTTTATCATTTCTCAGCACTACCTGAGCTGATTCTAGATCTTGATCTGGAGAACTATGGTCATCCCTCTCTTATATACAAATGCCATCCTTATTTGCAAAGCTACCCCACCACCTTTTCCTAGCTTCCTGTCCTTCCGAAATATCATGTAGCCTTGAATACTCCGGTCCCATCCAATGTCATTTTGTAGCCATCTCTCTGGCCGCCAGATCATACATATTTATTTCTATTTACACTCTCAATTCACGTTTTGTAATGAATGCATTAAGATACGGAGCCTTTAAGTTCTGTCCTTTTACTATTTTTGAAACCTCTAGCCTCATCTGCTGACTCACTCTTCCAAGTTTTTACGCATTGTCCCTTCCTGCCATGCTCTAATTATTGCTCATTGCTACCTTGCTCTCTTGCCTGGTCTTCGCTTTGTAATTTATCACATTTTCTCACATTTAATCCCTCACCCCTACTGTTTAGCTTAAAACCCTCTCAATCGCCCTAGTTTTACGACATTTCAGAACACTGAGTCCAACACTGTTCAGATGAAGGCCATCAGTACAGCTCCCACATCCTCCAATACTGATGCCATGAATCAAAACCTATTTCTCCCACAACAATATTTAAGCCATGTATTTAGCACTCGAATCGTTAGTTAGTGGCTCAGGTAATAATCCAGAGATTAATTGAGCCCCTAGCTACTCAAACTACCTAATCAGAATCTCTTCCCTAGTCTTGCCTATGATATTAGTAACAATGTGGACCATGACCACTGGTTCCTCCCCTCCCACTGTATCCTCCCTCGCCCACTGCAAGTTCATCTCCAGCCCTGAGCAGATTCCTGGCACCAGGCAGGACATCCAAGGCTTGGGGTACACTGTACTTTCCATGACTGAGGTGCAGGACAGGAGGGCAAAGCTAAAGGCAGACATGTCCTAGGCCCAGATGGACATTGCTGCAACCCTCGAAAGCTTGGTCCTCTCACAAATGGTTTTAGCTGAAGGCATCGATAGCATGGGCCAGGTGCAAACTGACCTTAGCTAGTCACAGATCGACATGACTCTGTCAGAGAGGGACAGGACTGAGGCTAAGAAGGACATGGCACACTCTCTGAGGAATATGGCCCAGTCACAGAGCTCCATGGCTGAGGGCACAACACCATGGTTCAGATGAGGGCAGGCCTCCTGGGGTGGCAGGGCCAGGTAATGGTGAGGGCTTCGGGGGGGGGGGGGGGGGGGCACCCAAAGATGTTCAGGGCAGGTAGATTGGCAACGCTAAATTGAGCCTTAATTCAAAAAAAATTAATTGGGTACTCTAAATTTATAAAAATAGCAAGAAAGGCCGAGGGAGAGAGAAGGAAGGAAGGTGGGGGGGCAGGGTGTGTGCAGGGAATAGGACAGAGGAGCTGCTGATATTTTGGCCTAATCAGTAAATCGAGAGGTGATGAAGGTGCCCCTGTGTGACGGTTCTGAATCACACATTCAGCAGCCAGCTGAGCCAGCTCCAGGTCTTCGCCTGGCTCCACGATGCGCATGACCCTCTGGTATTGGAGAGCCCCACCAGAGCAGTCCAGGCATCGGAACTGCATCATGAGGATGTTGATGCACTGCTCGATGACACTCCTGGTTGCTGAGTGAGCATCTTTATGACACCTCTCCATCTCAGTCTGGGGTCTCTGCACGTGTCATCAATCCATGACCTTAGCAAGTAGGTCTCGTCACTCACTAGCCAAGCCCTCACCAGAGGGAGTGCCTCACAGGTGCCGGGAACCTCCCATTGTGCCAGGATGTAATCTCACCGACTGCACATTCAGGGAATGGAAGCCCTTCCTGTTAATGAAGGGCACCCCCGTGTCAAGCCAGTGCTCTCAGTGAGACATGTGTGCCATCAATAACTCCCTGGAACTGGGGCATTCCAGAAATGGCAGCAAATGCAGCAGTCTGGGCATCCTTGTGGGCCTGGTCCAGGTTGAAGTTGATGTAAATAGATGCCTGGGCGCATAGGGCATCCATCACAACTTGGATGCACCGGAGCACAGACGATTCTGAGATCCCGCACAGGTCCCCACGCGAGCCCTGGAACGAGCGAGAGGTTGAGGGCCACCGTCAACTTGACAGCCACCGGGAGCAGGTGTCTTCCTCCTACACTCGCAGTGCCAGGTGCGCCACCACCTGGCACAGATGTCGCAGATCTCATTGACGGTCCAGCAGCTCCTCGAAGGACAAGCACTGACCGTGTAAACGTGGTCTGATGCAATGCCCCCTTCGCACCTCCTCCTCAGCCTGGTGGACGGCCGGCACTTGAGCCTCACTCAATGGGCTCTGCTGTTCTGGGACAGGCTCTTGTCATGCAGGGTCTTCACAGGGCTGGCCCTGGCGCTCGCACAACTATACATCCGCGACGGCATCAGCCTCCAGGTAGATAGCAAGCCTTGCTGGCTGAGTTCCAAAATCCATTTGTGGGTGTGGGAGGAGGGGAGAGAGAGAGATAAAGACTGTCACCAAGTTGAGCATTCCCTTGACCACCCTAAGCTACCAGACTACAGGGTCACCCTGGGTTGCACTGCTGCGCCACCCTCAGCATTTTGTGCCATCTCCCCCCCCCCCACATGATCAGGCGACCTCAGAGCTTTTCCAGGATACTGTCAGTAGCCAATGGTCTCAACAGTCAGGAGCATGTAAGTTACATCCAAAGTGAGGGTTGAAATGCGGTTACAGCAACAATGGGAGGTTCAGCCAGGGCACCCTGGTCCAGTGGGAGGGGCACCTAGTGTCCACACCCTTGGTACCAAGTTGCTTCCCGCTACTCGCAGAGTTCCAGGCATACACCCCCCCAGCAAGCCAGAATAAAGAGAAACACATCCTTGCTCCTACTCAAAGGCCATGGAGCCTGGGATCCATTTTGTAAAGACTCATACCAAATCATGCCCGTGTGACTCCTGGCTTTGAGGGGCAGAGCATACCGGGAAGGTGGAGAATCGGGCTTCCCACCCATTAATCACATTCAAATGTATTTAAATTGGCTTTTTCCATGATCCCTCCCAGGCGGGGCGGTGTAGTATGGCAACCGGTCTTGCGTCTGGAGCTAAGCCCGTTTTTTGGGGTACGCTCCATTCTCCAGTTATTTGGGATTCTCGATCGTGGCGGCGGGGAACGGAGAATTCCGGCCATTATGTTTTGTTGCTTTTTTTTTAAAAAGTGCAACAAATCTGAAACATTTTTTTCTCAAAACGTTTATAAACGTTTTGAGAAAAAAATGTTTCAGATTTGTTGCACTTTTTTAAAAAAAGCAACAAAACATAATATACCATATATATACCAACTGTTAAAGGCCAGAATGAGCTCAACGGACCGAATGGCTTACTCCTGTGCCCTAATCACATGACCAAGGACCTACCAGCACTCTACGAGTTAAGGTTTACAAACGTCAACATTGTAGCACAGATGTTAGCTTTCCGCCCTCTCCAACACTCAAATCTGCCAGCCACATCTGAGATCTGTCTGCACTAAACCACATCAATGGACATGGTACATTGCAGTGGGAAAGGGGCTGACAGGGGGTCAGCCGAAATTCTTTCAACTTTTTTTGTGCTGGGGTGGCGGGCAGAGAGAAAAGCCTGAATTGCAAAATTACAGTCATAAAGCCCCGCAGACAGCCGGCCTGCGGTATTCTCAACAGCGTTGCCGTTCTCTTTTCATGGGTTCCAAAAATAGAAGGTGGACAAATGGAAAACAAGCGCCTTTTTCTTTTTTAATAAGTCCTTTAATGGGAGACGGGCAACACACGGGGAAAAGTGTCTCAAGGGCTGCATTGCAAAAGCAGATTATGAGATCCAGAATTAGTCAACTGGTGAGAGAAATATTAGACAAGCTCTGACAACGTCAGGGATAATCTGCCTGCGTAGGAACAAAACAAATCAAATTGGGTTGCACCCTGCACCTAGCTACCAAGTTACCCAATTTGAAATGGGTTGCTTTGTTTGCTGCAACAATGCAGAGCACTTTACAACAAACTGGAGATTAATAATAATCTTTATAACGATAATCTTTATTAGTGTCACAAGTCGGCTTAAATTAATACTGAAATGAGGTTACTGTGAAAATCCCATAGTCGCCACACTCCGGCGCCTGTTCAGCTACAGAGGGACAATTCAGAATGTCCAATTCACCTAACAAGCACATCTTTCAAGGTTTGTGGGAGGAAACCGGAGCACCCGGAGGAAACCCACGCAGACACGGGGAGAACGTGCAGCTCCGGACAGACAGTGACCCAAGCCGAAAATCGAACCTGGGACCCTGGAGCTGTGAGACAACTGTGCTACCGTGCTGCAGTGCAGGGTGAGCAGTAGATATGGGGAAAGGGGGAAAATGGGAGAAATTAGGGTGGAGAACAGAAATTTCTGTTTCGAGAAGGTTTTTTAAAAAAAACACAGGGCAGGCAAAAAACCTGGCAGAGAATTCCAGACGGCAGGAATGTATTGGCTGAATAAACTGTCACCAACGCTGAAGCAGTGGGAGTAAGAAGTCAAATGCTAGAGGAGTGAGGGTCTGTGAGGAAACGTGAGGCGCAAAGGCAAACATTAGAGTGAGGCGAGGCCATGGTGAAATTTGAAAACAAAAACCAGAGGATTTACACCCTGTTCTTACTGTTTAAACAACAGTATGCCGCATTTTTATGCCGTCTGAATTACAGCCAGTAAAAGCTATGCTCACTTAGTCGTGCAGTGGATTAGATCTGCAATCAGGACAGAGTCAGAATCTTCCCAGGTTCTACACATATCAGAAAACAGAGGACAAAGAACAGCAGGAGGGAGGACAGGAAGGACTCAGAGCAAGAGCGTGAGAAAGGGGGGAGTTTGAGGAAGTAGGGAGCGCGAATAAAGGGGGAGTGAGGAACAAGTGGAGTATTTCCTCTGCTCAAAGGAATCAATAAACTTAAAATACATTCCCCAAGAACAAATAACTCAAGTGTAATTCTCACAGGGAGGCAATCTGCCTACCTGCACAGAATTAAAAATTGCAATTGAGATGTGAAACGTTTGACCAACACATCTGCAGAAGAGAGATTTACTGAAAAAGTCAGGTGTTCAGACAAAGATCTACAGTCAAGAAGTTGAAAAATATTTGACATATCTGTGGCAAAATTGAAATTCAAGTGATTCTTTCTTAAAAGTGCAAAGACAAATGATACCTAAAACGTTTGGGTGGTTGCCAAAACAAACATTCCAGTCCTTGATCTCAGTGCCATTGCCTCACTCATGTTGTGAATTTTTACATGACCATCACTGGGGATTACTTTGAAGCTCAAACATTGACAACACCCAGACCAATGGACAAATAAAATAATTAAAGGATCTCCGTGAACAGCAGATGAGGCAATACACATGGCAAAAGGCAGTACTTTTTTAAAAAAATTTAGATTACCCAATTATTTTTTTTCCAATTAAGGGGCAATTTAGCGTCGCCAATCCACCTACACTGCACATTTTTGGGTTGTGGGGGCGAAACCCACGCAGACACGGGGAGAATGTGCAAACTCCACACGGACAGTGACCCAGAGCCGGGATCGAACCTGGGACCTCAGCGCCGTGAAGCGGTTGTGCTAACCACTAGGCCACCGTGCTGCCCGCAAAAGGCAGTACTGGATGTGTTTCAACTTTACTGGAAGGAATAAGAGACCAACTGAAGTAAGAGGACATTTGCGGTTCAGCGATTGCAGTTACGTTTAAAGGTGGAAATGGGAATGGAACAGATGATGAACTCAATTAAACAGGATTTTCAGGAGGCGGGTGAAGGGGATGAAAGTATGCATGAAAGACATAAAGTGGCAAAACCTAGTTAAAGGGGAGCATATAGAGGGAAAACGATTGTCCCGAAAAACATTGACAACAAAGTAGGAGAGTAAAACCAACATGGTGTCAATAGAAGTCAAGCAAACCATGAGGGAGGAAGAAGGGTGGAAAGAGGTACAGGTGGCATAGTGGTTACTACTGCTTCCTCACGGTACCAGGCACCCGGGTTCGATTCCAGCCTTGGGTGACTGTGTGGGACACGTTCTCCCAGTATCTGCATGCATTTCCTCCGGTTTCCTCCCTCAGTCCAAGGATGTGCAGTTTAGGTGGGTTGGCCATACCACAGTGTCCCTCAAGTGTCCAAAGCTGTACCTGTTGGGTGGAGTTACAGGGATCGGACGGGGCACTGGGTCTGAGTGGGGAGCTCTTTCAGGGGGTCAATGCAAACTCAATTTGCCAAATGGCTGCCTTCTGCACTGTAGGGGTTCTACAGAAAGGGAGAACCACATTACCAAAAAAGGAGAATTGCCAGGAATCTGGCATAGGCAACAAATGTAGAGCATTTACCCATGGCAATTGAGCACTGGCATCTGGGATTCATGAAGTTGTTCAAGCATTTTCAAGTCACAAAGCAACAGAAGAAGTACATTTATATAGCATTTCATCATGTCCGAGAGTGTTATAGAGTGTTTTAATAAGCATTTTCCTATTTGATTTTGTGCATGGATGTGTTCAACAAAAGTGTGCTTGCACATGTGACATCATCGGGAGCCACAAGGAGCTCATGCATAGATGTTTAGCTCCTGCTGATGTCTGAAGCCAAACTATATTACTAGCTCAATGTTTTCTGAGGTAAAGAAGATTTAACCTTTACAACCCATAGACTACTTTTCTTGTGGTCAGGTTACCACATCCTTCTGACGATGAAGATTAAAAAGGACAAGAAAAATATCTGAGGTGCAGCGTGGCAATACAAAGTTTTGTACAGTGAGTAGCTAGTTAGCAACGCAATCACCAGCAATGGCTACGTTTGGGACTATCAGTGGGTTTGTGGAGGGGCATGAGGACTGGACTGAGCATGTGGAAGGGTTAGGATGCTTTTTCCTGGCAAATGGAATTGCAGACAAGGGTAAAAAGCGCTCAATTCTCCTGAGCATGTGGAGAAAAGATTTACAAGCTAATGAGGAATTTAGCAACACCACGGAAACCGGAGGACATTTCATTTGCAGAGTTAATTGCACTCGTTCACAATCATCAGCATCCTAAACTCTCAGTAGCTGTCCACGTTTTAAGTTCCAAAGTCATTTTCAAAAGGCAGGACAGTCTGTGGCTGCTTTTGTTGCTGAACTCCATCAATTCTCTGAGCACAGAGTTTGGGGCAGTGTTAGAGGACTTGCTCAGGGACAAATTGGTCTGTGGCATTAATGAAGATAGCTTGCAACGTTGTTTGTTGAGGGAAGTTACACTAACTTTCATGAAGTCTCCAGGAATTTCTTAGGGCATGGAAATGGCTGCCAACAGTGCAAAGGATATTCAAACGGCACATAGTGGGGCACAGATTGGTGCAGTGCATCAAGTCAGAAAAGAGCCAGCAAACAAAAAGATGAATACAGCGAACTGTTTCAGATGTGAAGGTACACAATATACCAATCACTGCAAGTTCAGGGAGGTGTGCCACAATTGCAACAAAAAGGGATATTTGGCTAAAAGGTGCATGAATGCTAAGAGCAAGTCAAAAGCTGGGCAAGGAAATTCAAATTCAAAGAAACCTCGGTCTGCTACTCATCACCTGGAAAGCACAGAGCAAAGACAGGAGTGCTCCTACAACATGTTCAATGTGAGTGAGGTGCACGCAGGGTCTATTTATTCTACAGTGGAGGTCAGTGGACAGTAACTTAAGATGGAGGTGGACACAGGAGCCTCTGCATTTGTCAATGGTGAAGAGACCTTCAAAAGGATTTGGGGCTCTAAGCAGGCACCAGCCCTTACTCAGGCAGGGAGCAACATTCAAACATACACTGGCGAGATTGTACTATTACTTGGAGCATTTGAGATGAACATTTTGCATAACAGCCAAGCAAGAACTTGGCTCCTGGTACTAAAAGGGCATGGGCCTAGTCTACTCGAGCGTGGCTGGCTCAGGTAAATTAAGTTGAACTGGAGTGAGATAAGGCACACACTAGTGACAGAAGATGTCACTGAGAAATATCCTGAGGTTTTCAAAGCTTAATGGGGTACATTGCGTGGCACTACAGTTAAGTTGTTTGTGGATCCCCAGCCCAGCATAGTGCCCCACGCCATGAAAGGCAAAGCGGAACTGGAGTTGGAGCGGCTGCAAAGGCAGGTAATCATTGACCCCATTCAGGTTTTGCACTGGACAGCTCTAATTGTACTGGTTCTTAAAAGTGATGGTATTACACGTATATGTGGAGATTACAAACTTGCCATTATCAGGTTTTCAAGCTGGACGCTTATTGATTGCAGAGGGTAGAAGATCGGTTTTCACCTCTGACAGGAGGCAAGATGTGCTCCAAACGTTATATGAGCCAAGACTACCAACAGCTCTTGTTAGAGCAGGACTCAAAACAATACGTCACAAACAGCGCCGACAAGGGTTTATTCAAATACAACAGTCTATTTTTTTGGGGTGTTTCCAGTCTGGCGAAAAGACAATGGACAATCTGTTGCAGTGGATCTTCTGTGTGGCAGTTTATTTGGATGATATCCTGATCACAGGGAAAACGGAGGAGGAGCACATCAACAGTCTGGATCAAGTGTTGGAGATTTTCAGAGACAGGTCTGCGTCTCAAGCGTGGAAAATGTATCTTCCAGGCACAGAGTGTGGAATATCTGGGTCACAGAATCACAGTGCAGAGTCTACCCTCCTGTGCAGTGGAGGAAAAGGTTTGAGCTATCAAGGAAGCTCCGAATCCCAAGTGTGTGTCCGAGCTCAGATTATTTCTGGCTTTAGTGAACTATCGCGAGGTTTCTGCCAGACCTTTCAACAGTGTTGGCACCGCTGTTTCTGTTGCTCCACAGAGATACCAAATGGTAGTGAGGGCCAGCACAAGAGAAAACTTTCAAGGACGTGAAAGCATTGCTACAATCAGCTAATCTGCTGGTTCACTTTGATCAGGACAAAGAGTTAATTCTGTCATGTGATGTCTCGCCTTGTGGCATTGGGGTAGCGCTCTCACATCTGATGGAGGACGGTTCAAATGAACCAGTGGATTGCCGACAACAACTGAGAAGAGATATTCGCAGCGAGACAAGGAAGGTCTAGCCACCATTTTTGCTACAAAACGTTTTCATCAATACCTTTATAGGCGTTCATTAACCATATGTATTGGGGCAGCATGGTGGCACAGTGGTTAGCACTGCTGCCTCATGGTACCGAGATCCCAGGTTGGATCCCGGCCCTGGGTCACTGTCCATGTGGAGTTTGCACATTCTCCCCGCGTTTGCGTGGGTTTCACCCCCACAACCTAAAGATGTTCAGGGTAGGTGAATTGGGCACACTGAATTGCCCCTTAATTGGAAAACAATGACTCCACATTTGTTTAAAAAAAACATATGTACAGATCACAAGCCATTCAGGAGCGCTTTAGCGAGTCCAGATGCATTCCTTCCATGGCCTCAATGAGATTACAATGCTGGGCTCTCACATCGTCAGCCCACCAGTACAACAGGGCAGGGAAGAACAGTACAAACACAGATGCTTCCCTTACTGGTTACGCCAACTAAGGCAGCATTTCCTCCGGAGACAATTTTCTTGCTTGAACAACTTTTAAATTCTCCTGTAAATGTCAAACAGATTAAACAGTGGATGGACAGGAATCCTGTTTTGTCCCGGGTGGAAGATTCCTTGTGCAGAGTTGACCTCCTGTTATAGATGTTGAGGAACTGAGACCATATGCAAAACGCAAGGATGAGCTGAGTGTGCAAAATGGTTTGTGATCTTTGGGGGTCTAGAGTGGTCATTCGTAAGTCGTAGATGAAGTCCATGAGACTCATTCTGATGCCTCCTGAATGAAAAGTTTCGTAAGATTGTACGTTTAGTGGCCACAAATGGATCCGGACTTGGAGAACAAGGTGAAATCCTGTTCTGCATGTGAAATAACCCAAGGGATGGCGCCGCCAGCATCACTCCGTCCATGGGTGTAGCCTGGTCTAGACTTCATGTGGACTTTACAGAACCCTTTATGGGTCATATGTTTCTAGTCATCCTGGATGCGGATTCTAAGTGGTTAGAAATGGACATCACGGGAGAGTTGGTGGAGGTGTTCCAGTTGCCATGGGGCAATGGGTTTAGGTATTTGCAAAATCAGCAACTTTGAGGAAGGAGCTGGCCATGTTTCCGAGGTTGCCACCCCCGTTGTTGCTTGAAAGGATTGCTTCTTGAGGGTGAGATAGGGGAGGGTAGGGTCTCCGATATTTATAGGGAGTTAATTGAGAGGGAGAGGGTCTCAGTGGAGGAGGTAAAATGAAAGTGGGAGGAGGACCCTGGGGGGGGTTATTCGAAGCGGGGGTATGGTGCAAGGCCCTGCGGAGGATAAAATCAACCTCCTCTCGTGCAAGATTTAGGCTAATTCAATTCAAAGAGTACATGACAGCTTCACGAATGAATCTTTTCTTTCCTGAGGTGGAGGATAAATGTGGGCCAGAAAACTCCACACACATTCTGATCTGGGCCGAAATTGGTGGAGTTTTGGGAGGCTTTTTCGGGGGTTATATCGGAGATTTTGGGGGTGAAGGTGGCTCCAATGGCGACATTACCTGTGCGTACTGCTTCTTTCCTTGCAATGTCGAATGGTTTAGCAAAGAGAGCTGTTCAGACAATGAAAGAAGAACTGAAAAGAATGACAGCCAGTTCTTTGGGACCAAGCTCTCACGGTTCTTGATTCAGTGCCGTATCACACCACAAACAACAACTGGACTTTGGCCAGCTGAAATGTTGATGGGTACGAAGCCAAAGTCTCATCTGGATCTGCTACATCCAGATGTCAGAGCGAGTAGGAAGGAGACAGGAAACGCAGAAGGAGAGGCATTTCAGTCCGGATGACTGTGTCTATGTCAGGAATTTTTTTCTTTTTTTTCTTTATCCAATTAAGGGACAATTTAGTATGGCCAATCCACATCTTTTGGTTGCAAGGGTGAGACCCACACAGATACGGGGAGAATGTGCAAACTCCATGCGGACAGGGCCGGGATTAATCCCGGTTCCTCAGTGCCGTGAGGCAGCAGTGCTAACCACTGCACCATCATGCCGCCAGGAATTTCAGCAGTAACCAACGATGGCAGCTTGGAGTTATTCTGCATTAAAGCGGTTCCTGTTGCTCACGGCCAGTGGACGCTATTCCGGGAGAGGTTGAGGTTTTCCTCTCACTAACAACAAGCCTACTTCTGCACCCTCATGTCCAGCTCAATTGAAGCAAGGCTCACCAGTGTCTACTGTGTCACCAGTGGTTCTACGATCACAATGTAGTCGCAAAGCGGCAATGGTAGCACAATGGTTAGCACTGGTGCTTCACAGTGCCAGAGTCCTGGGTTCAGTTCCCGCTTGGGTCACTATCTGTGTGGAATTTGCACGTTCTCCCCGTGATTGCATGGGTTTCCTCCACTGCGTGGGTTTCCTCCGGGTGCTCCGGTTTCCTCCCACAAGTCCCAAAAGACGTGCTTCTTAGGTGAATTGGATATTCTGAATTCTCCCTCTGTGTAGCCGAACAGGCGCCGGAATGTGGCAACTGGGGGGCTTTTCACAGTAACTTCATTGCAGTGTTAATGTAAGCCTACTTGTGACAATAAAGATTATTATTCGTTGTGACATGTGTATGATGTTTGTTGCCGTCTCTCCTCAAGGGGAATTTAAATTTAACGGGCGAGAAGTGTCATGGAGTGTTTCAATAGTGTTTTGATAAGCAGCTTCGTAATTGATTATGTGTATGGATGTCTTTAACAAAAGTGCACATGCACATTGGGATTGCGAACTGGCACGGGTTTGTGTACAGCTGCATTTAGCTGCTGCCTGAAGCCAAACTGTATTATCATCTCAATATTTTCTGAAGTAAAGAAGATTTCACGTTCGACTACCTTTCTTGTGGTCAAGTTACTACATCTTCAAATTACCACAGAGAGGAACACATCAACACATTTTGCAGTAATTGTTCATGTTGACAAATGTAACAGCTTTGCACACAGTAAACAGCAATGTGATGAAGGTTGGGGTTGCTGGTTGAGGATGGGGTGTTGCCCAGCACACTCATAGAACTCAATGTTCTTCTTCAAAATGGGACTTTTATACATCCACCTCAACAGGCAGACAGCCTTGAATTTGTGTCTCATTTGGAAAAACAGCACTTCCAACAATGCAGCACTGCCTGATTAATGTGCGGTCCTGATTAGCCACACGCAAATACATTTAGCTCCATGCTCTGAACATTTATTCTGTTTTTAGTTACCTTTTCTCTCTCAATTAGGTCCCCAAGGTCTCTTGTAACATTTGAGGGCTGATCATGTAACTTTTTCTCCTTTGCTCTTTAGTCAATGCAATAAACAAACTTCAACATCTTAATATGAAAGTAGAATGGCAACATTAAGTACAGGGTACATTCAATAAACTTAAAATGTAGTCACCATCTGAACATGCTGTCTTCAAATAGGTAACTTGTCTTAACTGGGCCAAGCTGGTCAGAGGTTAATCGCAGCCTCCGCATTACATCAGTAGATTAGAGGTTCCACCAGAATCTAAGCACATAATCTAAGTTGCATTTCAGTGTAGGGGTATGGAAGTGCTGCATCATTGGAGGGACTATCCTTTGAAACAGATGTGAAACCAAATCCCCATCTCTCTACTCAGACGGGCATGAAAAGATTCCAGTTGAAGAAAAGCAACAAATTCTAATGGCTGGACGAATAATCCAGAGACCCAGGGTAATGATCTGGGACATGGGTTTGAATCCCACCACGGCAGGTGGTGGAATTTAAACTCAATAAGATATCTGGAATTAAAAGTTTAATGATTACCATGAAACCATTGTCGATTGTCGTAAAAAACGCTTCTGGTTCACTAATGTCCTTTAGGGAAGGAAATCTACCTTCCTTACCTGGTCTGGCCAACATGTGACTCCAGATCCACAGCAACGTAGCTGACTCTCATGGCCTGGCGTATACCCCACTCTACCATTACCACCAAGCCAGGGATCAACCCTTGTTCAATGAATAGTGTGGGAGGGCATGCCAGGGGCAACACCAGGCATACCGAAAAATGAGATGTCAACCTGGTGAAGCTACAACACTGGACTACTCGTGTACCAAATAGCATAAGCAGCAAGCAATATACAGGGCTAAGCGTTTCCACAATGAACGCACCAGATCGAAGCTCTGCAGTCCTGCCATATTCAGCTGTGAACAATTAAACAACTCACTGGAGGGGGGAGGCTCCACATATATCCCATCCTCAATGATGGAGGAGCCCAACACACCTGTGCAAAAGACAAGGCTGAGGCATTCGCAACAAGTGCCGAGTGGATGCTCCATCTTGGTCGCCTCCTGAGGTCTCTAGCATCACTGATGTCAGTCTTCAGCCAACACGATACATTCCACGTGATATCAAGAAACAGCTGAAGGCACTGCATCGGCAAATGTTACGGGCCTTGACAGTATTCCGGCAATAGTAGGGAAGACTTGGTGCTCCAGAAAATGCCACGCTCCTAGCCAAGCTGTTCCAGTACAGCTACAACACTGGCATCTACCCAGCAATGTGGAAAATTGTCCACGTTTATGTCCTGTACACAAGATACATGACAAATCCAATCCAGCCAACAACTGCCCTATCAGTCTACTCTCCATCATCAACAAAGTGATGGAAGAAGCTTTCATTAGAGCTATCAAACAGCACTTACTCAGACATAACCAACTAACGGACGCTCAGTTAGGGTTCCGCCCGGTTCACTCAACTCCCAACCTCATTACAGCCTTGGTTCAAACACGGACAAAAGACCTGAATGCCAGAGGTGAGGTGAGGGTGATTGCCCTTGACATCAAGGCAGCATTTGACAGAGTATGGCATCAAGGAGCCCAAGCAAAGAAACACGCTATTGAGAGGGACCCTGCCACTCATGCTGGCAGAGGCCTCAATATCACTGATCCCTAAAAAGGAGAGTACAGGTCTGCAGACACATCTCACTCCTAAACATTGACACCAAAGCCCTGGCGAAGGACCTGGCAAAGTGATTGGAGAGTTGCATGCCAGAAGTAGCTGCGGAGGATCAGACAGGCTTCGTCAAGCACAGACAACTAAGGGCAAGCATCAGGCACCTGCTGAACGCGATCATGACCCCACCCAGGGAGGAAACACCAGAAGTAATCATCTCCCTGGACACAGAGAAGGCCTTTGACAGAGTCGAATGGAGGACCACATGGAGGTACTGGAACGGTTTGGGTTTGGACCAGGTTTCAACTGGTGGATGAAACTACTGTACAGTGCTCTCACAGTGAGCGTACGGACAAACGCCACCAGCTCTGAATACGTCCGGCTGCACAGAGGAATGAAGCAGGGATGCCCTTTATCCCCGCTGCTATCTGCCCTGGCAATCGAGCCACTGATATCGCTCTCAGATCAGCCAATGGGTGGAGAGGCATCTAGAGGGGAGACTGGGAGCACAGAGTCTCACTCGATGCGGATGGCCTGTTCCTCTACGTCTCAAACCACATGGAAGGAATAATGGAACTCGGAACTTCGGAAGTTTGGGGCCTTCTCAGGTTACAAACGTATCCTGAGCAAGAGCAAAATCTTCCCCGTGAACTCGAGGGATCGATCAGAGCTGTGGAAATTGCCAAAATTGTGGGGGGGGGAATGAGAGATCAGAAAGACTACTACAAAGAAAGAGGAACATGGGAGGCCTGGCCCTCACCAACCTCGTAATCTACCACTGGGCAGCTACTGCAGAATAAGTACAAGGATGGGTCGAAGAGCCAGGAGCGGAGTGGGTAAAAATGGAGAATTCCTGCATGGGGACATCCTTCCAAGCATTGGCCACAGCCTCACTCCCATTCCCCCAGCCAAGACGTCTAGTGGCAGTGGTCACACGGAGAACAAGGAACCAACTGAGACAGCACTTTGGTCTGACTGCCATGTCCACCATGGCCCCCATCTGCAAGAACCATAAGATTCCCCGCAAACCCCCACCCTTCCACTGTTGCTGGGTCAAAATTCTGGACCTTCCTCCCTAACAGCACTGTGGATGTACCTACAGCACAGGTACTGCAGCAGTTCAAGAAGGCAACTCATCAGCACCAACTTATGACGGGCAACTGGGGATGGGCAATAAATGCTGGTGTAGCCAGCGATGCCCAGATCGAGTAAATTAATTTTTTTTAAATCTCTTCTGCCAACATTTGTCCCTCTCAACAAGCAGAGGTAAAAAAGTATCTCATTGCCAATGTGAGACATTGCCGTGCACAAGGTGACTTTCATACTCGCCTACAAAATAGCCTGGCCTGCATGTTACAATAATGCAGTGAGAAATGTGATAGCGTGCTAAATATATTCATCGCCTTTCATTCTTCTCCCAGTAAATGTTGAAAATGTACATCACTCTATTCTGAACTGGAACAAATAAAAATCCTTATCTTCTACAAGAGCCCTGACATTTAAAGGTTTACTGTTATCACTAGGCACATATTGCAGCATCTGAGCCAGATGGGGAAAATATCAGAATTTAAACAGCCGTGCGGAAAGCCATGTACTGATAGCACAAAAATAGAACAAATTGCAAAAGATTCACGAGTATCATTTCAGATAGTTTTTTGTGACAATAAATATATGTAAAACCAAGGATTTCACATTATTCTATCTTGGAAACTAGACAAGAGTAGATTTTAAACTCAACTTCAGCAGCCTTTTCTTCTCTGCGTTTTGATGCCTTGCACCATTTCCTTGCTAAGAGAGGGGAGGTAAGCTGTTGCCAGGCCTCTTGACACTGCTGTGCATCCAGTCCCTGCAAACGACTGAGGAGAATCTCACTCCCACCGTACACCGAGGAAAGGTTGAGCAAGCTGGGCCGACAGCCAATGGAGTTTGGAAGAATAAGAGGTGATCTTATTGAAACATAGAAGATCCTGAGGGCACTTGACAGGGTGGATGCGGAGAGGATATCTCCCCTTATGCGGGTGTCTACAACTAAGGAACACAGTTTAAAGATTAGGGGTCTCCCACTTAAAACTGAGATGAGGAGACATTTTCTTCCCCTCAGAGGGTCGTTTTTCTGTGGAATTATCTCCCCTGAACAATGAGGTGGAGTCATTGAATAGATTTGTATGGGGTGCGTGCGGGGGTGGTTTGTGTGAGTGTGTGGGGGGGGGGGATTGTGTGTGGGAGGAGTGATTGCGTGGGGGTGGTGCGTATGGGGGGGGTGATGTGTGTGTGTGTGGCGGGTGATCGCGTGTGCGTGCATGTGTGTATGTGGCGTGCGGTATGCAGTCTGCCCGTGCGGTGGTGGTGTGCACATACGGGTGTGGTGTTTGCATCTGAGTGCGTGCAAGTGCGCCGTATGTGGTATGTGCTGTGCGGGCGTGTGTTTGTGTGGTGTGCGGTATGTGGTCTGCAGTGTGTGGTCAGTGGTGTGTGCGTGTGCGGTTTTGTGAGAGTGCGTTTGTGAGAGTGTGGCGTGTGCACGCACACACGAGTATGGTGTGCGCGCACGCTTGTGCGGTGTGTGGGCATGTGGGTGCGTACGTGTGTGGTGTGTGGATGGGATGTGCTCGGGTGGGGGTGTGCAGGGATGTACCCACAGGAAAGTGGAGTTCAGACTGGGGGAGGTCCCTGGGAAGTTAATGTGCTTTTGAAGCTGCAGTGTTGGTTTGTTTATCAACTTGGAGAAATGAGACCATTGCTGGGTGGATCCCAGAAAGGCAGAGAGGCAGTGAAAGTTTTTGGACAAGCTTTGGGAAAGAGAGGAGCCGAGGTCTGATCCGGCTACCACAGAGTCCACAAGTTAGTGCAGTTTTCTAGCCCAGTAAGATAGTTTTTTTTAAAAGGAAGAATATTCAAAGCAGAGCAGTCTTGTCTGAAGATAAGGAAGACGCTGAAACAACCTAGTTGGAGCAGCTATTTAAAGACATTGAGCTATAACCTGCAGGGGTTCTAACTGGAGCCAAATCTGTTTTATAAAGCAAGTATTACTCTATGCTCTGCTGATTTTTTAAGCTGGATTGAGAGCTGTAGGTTTCTTTTCTTGTTGTTTAATGGGAAATTGTATGAGGTAATTTTCCAGAGTGAGCTTAAATTTTAATATTGTATTCATAATAAAGTTTTCTTTTAGAAATACCAAAGCCCTATTGTTTTCCATGCAACCCCCGGAGCGAATCATTCTTTCCACACAGTCTTAAAATAAACTAAAATATTGGGGTTTCAGTTCAATATCTGAGCCACGGCTGGGATTGTAATACAATTCAATTCTATCATTGTGGGCACACATTTTACATGTGGTGGTGCAGTTAACTCGAGAGGCCCAGTTATTGTGGCAATGTGCACTCTCCTTCTCCAGCTGCATTGATCTGGTCTCTCTCTTAGTATCCTTGAGAAACTCGTGCCTGTTTGTTTCATGACATTATCACTCCATTTAGTCTTCTGCCTATCCACGCTATATTTTCCCTCTACTGTTCACTCCAGCGACTACTTCTACGTCCTGTCCACTTTATTTTTTTCATTATTCTGTGCCATGTTTTTACCTCTCAGCATTGTTCATGAATTTAACCCACAGCTCGATACCATCCAGGACCATACAGTCCACTTGATCAGCACCCTATCGACCAACTTAAAACATACCAAGATTGCAATGCATGCTGTCCTCAGAAGCACTGCAGCAACGGACCCAGGTTTCTTTGACAGCGTTTCCCAAACCAATTACCTCCACCGCCTCGAAAAACAAGGGAAGCGGGTGCGTAGGAACACTTTTCCTCAAGTTGTACTGGAACATATATCGCCGTTCCCTTATTGTCAATACAGCAAAATCCCAGAACTTTTCACCCAACGACACCGTGGCAGTTCCACGAATTCAGCTCACCACAACCAGCTGCTCCAGGGCAGCCAGGGATGGACAGTAAATGTTGGCCTGGCTAGTGACAGCCATGTCACAAGAACCAATATTTTTGAAAAACCATTTCGCTTGTGCAGACTTGCTACACACTCTTCCCTGCTCATCAACAAAACAAGGGCAGGAAGAGAGATGGGCCTTTTGACTTCTGTATCATTGAGCTTGTACTGCACATTCATCTGCAAGAGTCCTGTCAATTCCACACGTAGCTACATAGACAAGCAAGGCTGAACAGCAGCTATCCCCAGAAACCAACCGGCGAGAGGTTAGCTGTTCAAGTCAGTTTGCTCACTCCTATTTGGAAGCGCAGTAAGGGGACACAAAGTTATCCCCAATTTCAACAAAACATTTCAGCAGAGATACGCCAACAAGGGTTAGACAAATTGCACGGGCATAAAAACCAGAGACTGCATGTGAATTTGAACAAGTTGCTAATCTTTTTAAATAAATCCAGATCTGTGCTGCTTCTACAAGGAAACCACTTTAGAAGTGACCTCAAGTTGAACAGAAGCTTTGATGCTTTACCTTTCAGAGAGTTGGCGGATCTGCGGAATACCCATATATTTATGAAAATGTTCCAACACGTTCACCACTCCTTGCATGAGGTTAGCCACTTCTCCGTACTGTCTGCGGCGAGTCATAGCCCTGTAGAAATAAAATACCCATTCAAAGCTCCATGTTAACCTTCTCGAAAAAGTGTTTTTATTGGCATTTCATTATTTACATGAGTGTACATGGACCATAATGGGAAAAACATGGTCATCTAATAACGGAGAAAAACATAAACTAACCATAAATAACAGAGAATGAGAAAAACACATGAAATAAGCTAGCAAGTTAACGTATAAATATCAACACAGCTACTACAGCACAGAGTAACACCAGTTACTTCGATTGCCTCGATTGGTTATAGTGCACGAGGAGGCAGATGGCTTGATTCTCTGAGCCCCCTTTCATTTCTGTGTTTCCTGGGCCAACCTACCATTTGCATGTTGTGCCGATCTTTCATGTGCGGATGCCTGCATCCTTCAGTATGGAAGGCATATTTCCCTCTTTCCCCTCTATGGTGTGGGTGCTCTCCTCCGCTTCTTGCACCTCTACCTTACCTGTAAACCCCTCCCGGTCATGGACAAGTACTCAAAGAGGCCGGTGAATTTTTTTCCACGTATGGTAGGATCTCTCCTCAGACACCCTAATTGTGAATTTTATTCTAGGTCGGAGAGCCAGTCTGAGGCTCTGGTTGGTGCAGCTGACCTCCATCTGAGAAGCCTCCGCTGGGCAATCAGGGAGGTGAAGGCCAGGGCGTCAGCACCTTCTCCCCCCCCCCCCCCCCCCCCCCCCCCAAAATAAAGAATTCTGGATGCTCCAATACCCCAAAAGCCACCGCAAACAGACATGGCTCCATCTCCACCCAACGACCCGGGACATAGTCTCGAAGAAGGCGGTCCAGAACGAGTCTGGGGCAGGACCCGAACATGTCGGTGTGGTTGGCTGGACTCCCCACACCACCAGACAACGCTTGCACTTATCTTCCACCTCCGGGAAGAATCCGCTCGCCCGTGTCCAGATTAGGTGTGCATTGTGCACCACCTTTAGCTGTGTTAGGCTTAGCCCTGCGCATGAGGAAGTTGATCCTGTGCAGTGCCCCGATCCAGAGTCCTCCCCCTATCTCCATGCCCAGCTTCTCCCCCCCCATTTCCGTTGCGTTTCATCCCGTGGGGCCCTTACCTCTTGCAAAGGTCGTCCTTGTATGTCGCCACACTCATCTCCCCCTGGCCAGTCCGGTGCAAGCATCCGGTGTCCAGCAAACTGGGGAACGCCTTGGTCTCTTTGCGGAGAAGAGTCTCACAGCTGCAGGTATCGAAGCTTCTTCCCTTTCAGGAGTTGGAGCTTCTCTGATAATTCCCTCAAGGTTACTACTCTACCATCCACATACATGTCCCTCACCGTCAGTACCCCCATTCTCTTTCCATGTCTTAGAACATAGAACATAGAGTAAAGATGGAGGCCATTCGGCCCATCGAGTCTGCACCGACCCAATTCAGCCCTCACTTCCACCCTATTCCCGTAACCCAATAACCCATCCTACCCTTTTTGGTCACTAAGAGCAATTCAGCATGGCCAATCCACTTAACCTGCATGTCTTTGGACTGTGGGAGGAAACCGGAGCACCAGTAGGAAACCCACGCAAACACGGGGAGAACATGCAGACGCCACACAGACAGTGACCAGCGGGTAATCGAACCTGGGACCCTGGCGCTGTGAAGCCACAGTGCTATCCACTTGTGCTACCGTGCTGCCCGTACGTGTCTTGAACTTGGCATCTATCCTTACCGGTGTAAGTTTATGGTTCTTGCAGATGGGGGCCGCAACAGACATACCACTGAGTTTAAAGTGGTGCCTGAACTGATTCCAGATCCTGAATGTGGCTACTACCACCGGGCATCTCGAATATGTTTTTGGGGGGGCCGGGAGTGAGGCGGTGACCAGTGCCCAGAGAGACGTCCCTATACAGGAGGCCTCCTTCACCTGGACCCATTTCGTCTCCGGTTCTCCCAAGCACCCCTGAACACTCTCTGCATTTGCTGCCCAGTGATAGATTGGGAGGTTTGGCAGGGCTAGGCCTCCAATGTGTCGCCCTCTTTGAAGAACGGCTACCCGTACCCTAGGATTCTTTCCTGCCCAGACAAAGGCCATGATTAGTTTGTCAACCCTGGTGAAGAAAGATTTGAGGGCGAAGATTGAAAGTGTTCTGAATAAGAAGAGGAACATTGACAATACGTTCATTTTTATCGCCTCACCCTTCCTGCAAGGGATAGTGGGAGTGAATCCAATCCTATCAGATCCCTCTTCACCTCATCCACCAAACTGGCCAGGTTCCATTGGGCAGACGCAGCATGGGTTCATAAAGGGCAGGTCATGCCTAACTAATTTAGTGGAATTTTTTGAGGACATTACCAGTGCAGTAGATAACGGGGAGCCAATTAATGTGGTATATCTGGATTTCCAGAAAGCTTTTGACAAGGTGCCACACAAAAGGTTGCTGCATAAGATAAAGATGCATGGCATTAAGGGTAAAGTAGTAGCATGGATAGAGGATTGGTTAATTAATAGAAAGCAAAGAGTGGGGATTAATGGGTGTTTCTCTGGTTGGCAATTAGTAGCTAGTGGTGTCCCTCAGGGATCAGTGTTGGGCCCACAATTGTTCACAATTTACATAGATGGTTTGGAGTTGGGGGCCAAGTGCAATGTGTCCAAGTTTGCAGACGACACTAAGATGAGTGGTAAAGCGAATAGTGCAGAGGATACCGGAAGTCTGCAGAGGGATTTGGATAGGTTAAGTGAATGGGCTAGGGTCTGGCAGATGGAATACAATGGGCCAGATGGCCTACTCCTGCTCCTAGTTCTTATGTTCCACTTATGGAACTGCATCTAGTTGTGAGCTATCTGTATCCCCAGGTACCTGAATTTGGTTTGGACCAGTTTAAATGGCAGCACCTCCAGCTCCGCTCCTCAACCCTTGGGGGTTCACCGGGAAGATTGAGTTTGTGACCGGAGAAGTCTCCGAACACCCTCCATTATCTTGCCCATGCTGGCCAGGGAGCTTGACACGTAGAGGAGTAGGTCATCCACATAGAGTGACACTGTGTGCTACCTGCCCCCCCCCCCCCCCCCCCCACCCACTCCGAATGCGTGTTCAGCCCTTCGCTGAAGTGGCTCAACTGTCAGTGTGAACAGCAGCAGGGTCAGTGGGCACCCCTGCCTTGTTGCTCTGTTCAGCTGGAAATATTCAGAGCTGGTGGCATTCATCCACAGGCTCACAATGGGAGCACTATACAAAAGTTTCACCCATGAGGTGAAACCTGATTAGTTTAGGGAACTTTTCACCCTTTTGGTGGGGTTGAAGGTTTACTCAGAGGTTCCTAGATGAGAGCCACCTTTTGTGCGACCCCCCAGCTCATGGCCGCCACTGGCAGTCCCCCTACGTTTACTTTGTTCCTAATTTCGGAGTACCATAAACGTGATCCCAACATTGGATTCCAATGATATTCTAATGTAACGGTGTTAGTGATTAGGGTTTCACAATATTGCAATGCACCCATGTGCCACTGTCTAGATACTGGCTTCTTTCTGGTCTGTCGTCAGGATAACTGTGTTTTTACAAAAATGAAAGTATCATAGATGCTAGATAATTGTCAATTTTAAAACTGGGGTTTTCAGATTTATCTAAACCATATTAAGGGGTATGGAACAAAGGCGGGTTTATGAATTTACGTCACAGATCAGCCAGAACCTCTTCGACTAGCAGAACAGGCTTGAGGGTGTAAATGACCTTCTCCAGTTCCCATGTTCCTAACAAGATGTTTTCCTTAAACAAATCCTACAAAAGAACCACGGGGATTAATAGGTTTGCATGATGTGGTTACTTCAATAGAGTGCAAACTGCTTGAAACCAATTCACCATGTCAGCTGTGGTGTGACTGAAACAGCACACTGAATTACAAGATTCTGAGTTCAAGTCCCATCCCAGGGTTTGAGCATAAAAATCAAGGTCAACACTCAGTACTGAGGGGGTATTACACGGTCAGGGGTGCTGTCGTTCAGATGAGATGTTAAGACAAGGCCCCATTTGCATGCTTGGGTGGATGTAAAAGATCCCTGTGGCACTATTTTGAGGAGCAAGTGAGTTATCCTCGGTGTCCTGGTCAATATTTATCCCTCAATCAACATCACTAGGGCAGCACGGTAGCATAGTCGCTTTACTGCGCCAGGGTTCCAGGTTCGATTCCCAGCTTGGGTCACTGTCTGTGCGGAGTCTGCACATTCTCCCCGTGTCTGCGCGGATTTCCTCCGGGTGCTCCGGTTTCCTCCCACAAGTCCCAAAAGACGTGCTGTTAGGTGAATTGGACATTCTGAATTCTCCCTCTGTGTACCCAAACAGGCGGCGGATGTGGCGACTAGGGGCTTTTCACAGTAACTTCATTGCAGTGTTAATGTAAGCCTACTTGTGACAATAAAGATTGTACAAAAAAAAGTTTATCTGGTCATTATCACGGTACATTGAGTGAATTTGCTGTGCGCAAATATCTGCCTATATAAAAATCAATGACTATCCTTGAGACAGGCAGTGGTTGTGAAAAGCACTGTATAAATAAAGACTTTCACTTAATTACCCATTCCCTATCTTGTCATCCATAATCAAGAAGCTTATTAACAAGCATCTACGATGTTGTTCAATTAAGAATTTATATAGCTCTAAATATTTGTGCTCTGATAATAATTTGAGCTAACTATTCCTATTTAAGCTGCAAAATAACAACATCAACACTTGGAGTGCAGTGATCATGCAGATATTCATCTAATGCCCTGTCACGGCAAAGCTGTCCATTATGGAGTTACATTCCACTCCAACCATTGCTCTACTAAGTGAAGACAGTGCCTGATGGAGTGCTAGGCTTTACATGCTACAAGGTTTCCTTTCAGCTTGTGCTGTACTAGCTGATTGCAGCCAGTGCAAGATTTGGGGAACTGTAAATTGGCCTTTGCAAAGAAGGGAGATGATAATCCAGAACTCTGGCTGAAAAGAAGTGCAACATGCTTCTTTGGGTGGAACATATGTCCCATGGGGTGGAGTCTGACTTGACTATTGAGGCTAGACGGCTGAATTACCTTACCAACCTTGAGCTCCCACCTGGATGAAGTGGAGAAGGACTGCAAAATCCAATGGAACCATAAACTAACAGTGATCAACATCTTTGGGAGGGGAGAGAGCAGAAATTATATTCTACATTCTTTATGATACATTCCCTTGGAATACTTGAAAAATTATTTCACATGGGTGGCATGGTGGCACAGTGGTTAGCACTGCTGCCTCACAGCGCCAGGGACATGGGTTGAACTGCAGTCTTGGGTCACTGTCTGTGTGGGGATTGTAAGTTCTCCCCATGTCTGCATGGGTATCCGGGTGCTCCAGTTTCCTACCACAGTCCAAAGATGTGCAAGTTTGATGGATTGGCCATGCTAAAATGTCCCTTAGTGTCCAGGGATGCACAAGTTAGGTTACAGGGGAGTAGACCTCAGTAGAATGCTCTTTCAGAGGGTTCATGCAGACTCGATGGGCCGAATGGCCTCCTTCTGCGCTATTGAGATTCTATGGTACTATGTACATATGTAAAAGATCCACACAATTTCCTCACATGGCTTCATATGCTTACTGAGATTAAATGGAATCCATTGTCCATTGTGCTCAAATGACCCTCTGTTTTTCTTTTTTTTTCTTTTAAAATTTAGAGTACACAATTATTTTTTCCAATTAAGGGGCAATTTAGCGTGGCCAATCCACCTACCCTGCACATCTTTGGGTTGTGGAGGTGAAACCCACGCAGACACGGGGAGAATGTGCAAACTCCGCACGGACAGTGACCCAGGGCCGGGATTGAACCTGGGTCCTCAGCGCCATAGGCAGCAGTGCTAACCACTGAGCCACCGTGCCGCCCTGACACTCTGTTTTTCAACTCCAGTTCCCCAAATCTCACCATGGCTACAGTCAGTTAGTTCAGCACAAGCTGAAATAGAACCTTATGGTTTGTATAGTCAAGCATTACATTGGGCACTGCCTTCACTTAATAGAGCACTACTGTATCAGTGAACAGTATCTTTCCTGTTTCCAAGCTGACAACCTGAGAAATACTTTTTAGGATCAATTATTTGTCCCATACCTACTGACATGGCGATACACTTAAAACACTTCTGCATCGTAAACCATAACACAGGCCTTCTTCTGATGACTACTTACTCCAAAGAGTCGACTCCACCTGCAAGCATATGCAGGTGATTGAGCGTGGTGATGGACGTAGTGAGGTGGCGTTTTGCATGATCAAGTTGTTTGATATCTCGTGTGATTTCCTTGACCTGAAGAAGAACATTTCACAAGGTCATCTCCAGCCAAAGTGTGTTCTCTCATGATGTAGCATTGCTTTCAAGCTAATGTGGGTCAAATCATATTAAGGCTGTGCAACATTAACAGTTGCAATCAAAATTCTTAACATTACAAAGTTCATGACAAAAATACAAACACAGGATTAGTGATATGACATTCATTTACATGCTTCAAATAAGCCGCATTATGTCTTCTTTTCAAGAGCCCACGGATCCACTATAAAAGGCTCCAAGTTGATTTTGGCAGCAATAAACATTCTTTACCTCAAGGCTCATCTTTTTCAATACTCTTCTCACCATCCTCCTGAATTCTTCCTGAATACGTCCAAAACCCTTCTGCCCAAATCCTGCTCTTGTGCTATTTTCACTGACCCATCAGCTCAGTTCATGCTGACCTCTCCTGGCTCTGGTTATACCAAATTCTAAAGCTTCACCCCGATATACAAATCCTTCCACTGCTTTGTCCACCACCCAAAGTCATCTAGCACCTTTGCAACATCCTCCACCTCACATCTGGTGGTGCTCTGACTTTGGACTTATGGGGTATTCCCCTCGTGTGGCATTCCTCACATTCGGCCATCTTGACCCCACCTTCGGGAACTCCCTTCTCAAGTCTCTTATTTTTAAAAAAATTTATGGTACCCAATTAATTTTTTCCAATGAAGGGGCAATTTTAGCATGGTCCATCCACCTAGCCTGCACATCTTTGTGTTGTGGGGGCGAAACCCACGCAAACACGGGGAGAATGTGCAAACTCCACACGAACCGTGACCCAGAGCCGGGATCGAACCTGGGACCTCGGCGCCGTGAGGCAGCAGGGCTAACGCATTGTGCCACCGTGCTGTCCTTTCAAGCCTTGTTACCTTGTTGACTTCTTTCCCCACTTTAAAAAAAAACTCTTCTAGAAGACTATTTTTCTGATGGCCATCTGAAAAATATACCATTACCCTACTTTTGAATTCCAGTATTCTTGAAATATTATTCCCACGTTTAGCTCTAGCTCTGCTAATGGAGCATTTCAAACTTAAATCATCAAAACAATCTCTTCAGCACCATACATACCATCTGTTCCGATTTCTCGGCTTTGTCCTTAATGTCTTTGATCTTGGCAAAGAGTTGCTGAATGGCTTTTTGCGCTTCTTCCAAAGCCTGTACAAGAAGAGTGGTAAAGGTTTAGTACACGGGCATTGAGCAGAGATGTGGGCAATCTAGGAGTGGACATTGCTGAAAAGAGCCAACGGCAATCCCTCCAACTCTGCTTTAGCAATAATCCATCACATGTTTTCACAGAGTTTGGTCAGTAAAGTTAAAAGAGCAAAAGATCTAAATGTTTAAGCTGTTACGTCTGCCTCAAGAATCCACTGGTGTTTGTGTTCCAAGTTCAAGACCAATTAATCAGCACGGTAGCATTGTGGATAGCACAATTGCTTCACAGCTCCAGGGTCCCAGGTTCGATTCCAGCTTGGGTCACTGTCTGTGCGGAGTCTGCACATCCTCCCCGTGTCTGCGTGGGTTTCCTCCGGGTGCTCCGGTTTCCTCCCACAGTCCAAAGATGTGCAGGTTAGGTGGATTGGCTATGATAAATTGCCCTGAGTGTCCAAAATTGCCCTTAGTGTTGGGTGGGGTTACTGGGTTATGGGGATAGGGTGGAGGTGTTGACCTCGGGTAGGGTGCTCTTTCCAAGAATCGCTGCAGTCTCGATGGGCCGAGTGGCCTCCTTCAGCACTGTAAATTCTATGATAATGAAAGATTCCTTTTTTCAAAATGATTGGAACAAACTCTGTCTGTTCCTGGTAATTGTGTGCCCAATGGTACATTCTAACTAATCAGCATCCTGCATTATCCTCCTCCAGTAAAGACGTCTGTAAAATTTCGTGGACCAACATATTTTTCAGGGATTCCTCAATCTTTGGGGTCTTTGGAACGCTCTTCCTCAACAGGTAGTGGAAGCAGATGGCGAGATTCTCCGCAAATGCGGAGAGTCGTAAAGGCTGCCGTGAAACTGGCCGTGTTTCACGGCAGCCTTCACGCCCGGTCCCGGGACCCGATTCTCTCCCTCCCCCCCCCCCCCAAATCGGGGCTAGGAGCGGGACCCAGGGAATCACGGCATCGCTGCCTTAACGACCTCGTTACGGCCGCGCGGCAAGCCGGCTCCAACCCGCGCATGCGCGGGTGACGTCATCACGCCATTGACGGAACCTGCGCATGCGTGGTTCCGCATTTCTCCACAGCGGAGAATCGCGCCCAGAGTCTTTGAATATTTTTAAGGCAGAGGTGGGTCGGTGGCAGAACAGGCTTGAGGGGCCGAGTGGCCCACAACTGCTCCTTGTTCATAAATTTACATTATGTTGCAACTTCAACCTGTACCGAACAAACTCAATGTTTGTTAATAATGTAGTGTTAGAAATTCAACTGTCCATGATGAAAAGGCATTGACCAGAGAGAGAAAGAAACGTCACACTGAAAGATCAGGTGGGTGGCACACTAGCACAGTGGTTGGCACTGATGCTTCACAGCGCCAGGGACCCAGGTTCGATTCCTGGCTTGGGTGACTGTCTATGCAGAGTCTGCACGTTCTCCCAGTGTCTGTGTGGGTTTCTTCCGGATGCTCCGGTTTCCTCCCGCAAGTCCCGAAAGACGTGCTGTTGGGTGAATTGGACATTCTGAATTCTCTGTGTACGTGAACAGACGCCGGAATGTGGCGACTAGGAGATTTTCACAGCAACTTCATTGCAGTGTTAATGTAAGCCTCCTTGTGACACTAATAAAGATGATAGAAAGAAACTAGAGTCCACAGAGATTATTACAATAGATTCTGAATGACGCAAGAGGTCATTTTTTCTTGCAAAAAAACCACTTACATAAAATTGAAAAGCATCATAATATTATGTACTGCGCAATAAAGTTCTACTGCAAAAATGATGCTCCCAAAAAAAAGTTTGATAAATATTCCACCCCCCCTGAGCCTGTATAAAACTGATCTGATAATGGTGTCTTTTTGACAAGAAGAAAGCACTTGTTGGAATTGTGTTTCGGAATGGAGGATTGACGCGGTTACCAAAATGTTTAAGCATGCAATATTACTTGCTAAACAAATTCTCAATGTTACTGAGTTACAAATAGCCAACTCTTGTTTAGAAAAAGCTATAGTGCTCGCCTCTTAACATTGATAGTGCTAGAAATGGATGTTAAAGCTTTCAAAGTTCCGGTGGTGTTTATGAAACTTGGAAGAATTTTATAACCTCAATTATCTTTTAAAAAGCAAAGCTTTGTGACTTCAGGCTGCCATATCGAGGAACTACAGCAGAAGGGGTGAAGAGATAAGAAATGGAAACACGCAATCTCAAGCCAATCACAGTGGCCATGGGCCAAGCAAAGTAAGGCAATTCCTTGCAGGAAAAAAATAGAAGGAAAGCATGCACCCAGGGAGGATTTCAACATTCCCTTCACAAAGTAAAGTGCCTCGGATTAGTACCACTCCACCACTAATCACAGAATCCCCATGGTGCAGGGGGAGGTCATTTGGCCCATCACGTTTGCACCAATCCTTCGAAAGAGCGCCCCACCCAGGTCCACTCCCCCACTCCACACTATTACAATAACCCCACCTAATCTTTGGACACTGAGGGACAATTTAGCATGGTCAATCCACCCATGGCACGGTAGCATAGTGGTTAGCACTGTGGCTTCACAGCACCAGGGTCCCAGGTTCAATTCCCCGCTGGGTCACTGTCTGTGTGGAGTCTGCACGTTCTCCCAGTGTCTGCGTGGGTTTCCTCCGGGTACTCCGGTATCCTTCCACAGTCCAAAGATGTGCAGGTTAGGTGGATTGGCCATGATAAATTGCCTTTAACTGTCCAAAAAGGTTGAGGAGGGGTTCTGGGGAAGGGTGGAAGTGAGGGCTTAAGTGAGTCGGTGCAGACCTGATGAGCCAAATGGCCTCCGTCTGCACTCTATGTTCTATGTTCTAAGCTGCGCATCTTCGAACCGGTGGGAGGAAACCGGAGAACCCAGAAGAAACCCAGGCAGACATGGGGAGAACGTGCAGACTTCGCACAATCATCCACTGTCATAAATAGAATCCGGATCACAGTGGGATTTTACTGTCCTGCCAAAATCTATGGGCCTTTGGGTGGTTCGCCTGCCCTGCTGCCAGGGACGCCAACGCGAGGGGTCGAATTCAGTGGGACCAGAAGATCTCTGCAGTGGGAGGATCCAGAAAATCCCGCCCGAAGTCTCCCAATGGTTTCCGAACCACTCTGCCGCCCCAAATATCGGAAATTCGATTGGGAAGAGACTTGAGAAATTTCAAAACGCACGGCCACCATTCTGAGAAACTACGACGAACAAATACTTGTCTTGCACTCAGGCAGCTGCTAGTGGAAAAGCTGCAGGTGAAAATCCACATCCTACTATCCGATAGCGCAGCCCATTTAAGGCATGTTTACCATGTTCAATTCTGCTGGATTGACACAATTCTTCTAGATGGAAGCATACATAGCTTGATAATAGGAATGACTGATGTGCTCTCTTGAATCCCTATCTGATTGTGGTGTGCAACCAAATCCTATCACGTTGGTAAGGACCGAGAGTTCCCCCAGCAACCCGGGTCACTGTCCGTGTGGAGTTTGCATATTCTCCCCGTGTCTGCATGGGTCTCACCCCTACAGCCCAAAAAGATGTGCAGGGTAGGTGAATTGGCCTCACTAAATTGCCCCTTAATTGGAAAAAAGAATTGGGTACCCTAAATTTATTTTTTAAAAGTTTGGCATATTGTGGGGTGGCACAGTGGTTAGCACTGCTGCCTCACTGCGCCGAGGACCCGGGTATGATCCAGGCCACGGGTCACTGACCATGTGGAGTTTCCACATCCCCCCCCCCAATGTCTGCGTAGGCTCACCCCCCACAACCCAAAGATGTGCAGGCTAGGTGGATTGGCCATGCTAAATTGCCCCTTAATTGGGGAGAAAAAAAAAGAATGAGGTACTTTAAAAAAAAATTTAAAGTTTGGCACATTCGTACAAATCAAACCAACTTCACAATACAATTTTGGCAATGAAATTCAGCACCCAAAGGGTTAAAATAATTGCCTGAATTTCCAATATCCTCTTGCTTGGTTGAATCTGTAATAAATAAAAAGGAATCCCTTGGCTCTGTTTCAGATTTCTGTTATTAATTAGCTGCAATAATTTTTATTTGATGTTATTTACGTTTGGCTGCAGTGGTCTAATTACTGACAGTCCGGCTTCCAATAGCGTCTGAATCCAGAAAGATCACTGAGCAAAGTCCTTTCTTCAATAACTGGAGCTGAAACGGCAATCGGTGGAAAACGGATGCTGTTTCTTTCCAGTCTAAACACGGTCAACCACTACTTCAGAATTCAAAGTTCCACCGGTTTCCAGGTTTGGGGGAAAATTAAATCCCTGCCTTTCTCTGTTGCTTGTTCATGGAACCCAATCCAAAATGAATCAGAAATATCTTACAACGCTACTCTTTATAGCAAAACTACAAAACACATCCGCTACCGTGGTCAGTGGGGAGGAGTTTTAAAACAAATAAAAAAAGGTCCCCCCACCCCAAAGAAAAACTGTACGAGAGGATCCAGCTATTATATATTATTAAGCATTTTAAGGGCACAACATTATATTTCCCTGCTACTCTTTGTGGCTGAATGGACTTGCCCATGGAAACATGTTGACAGAATTAACTCCTTTCCTATGAAACAGAAAGTTAATTATTACAGGATCGCGAGTATGCCCAAAGTGCACATTTTGAACAGTGACCAGGAATGTCAACAGCTAAGGCCAGCTGGCTGTGGAATTCAGCAAATTCACTAGACCTCAAACCCAGATGGCTGTCACTCACACAACAACAAATAGTGCTGTTGTGTCTCGAATACTAAATCACTACAGTATTAGACATATGCTCCTTATTGAAGGATTCCAGAGAAAATGGCAAGCTTGAGAGCTGAATACATATTCACAAAACTTTGATGCAGGATTAGGCTAACTGGCTGATAAGAAACCAAACGTAAAACAAGTCTCACTCTGTTGATAATGATTACACTTAAACAAGCGTCCATTGAATGTTTTGATGTTTATGGACAAAGGTAAGGTTTCATGCAAAAAGCCTATATTGTCACATCTGCTCCTTTGTTCAATATTTTTTTAAAAATCTATATGATCCCAAATATAAATCTTCAAAATGGCACACTTCTAACAAAGCAGTTCATTAAAATGATTCATGTACTTATTTTAACTATTGTCAGGAGTTTGTTGAAGGCCTGCCCTTTTGAATTCCAGCCAGATAAAAGATGTTTAATTAACTTCAACGCCACATGGCTAGAATAAGTAGACGTTCATTCAATGATTGACAAAGTCACTTAGACTTTGAAAATTCGTGGGGCGGCACGGTGCCCGCCCCGGGTCACTGTCCGTGCGGAGTTTGCACATTCTCCCCGTGTCTGCGTGGGTCTCACCCCCACAACCCTACGGTGCGCAAGATAGGTTGATTGACCAAGCTAAATTGCCCCTTAATTGGAAAAAAAACATGATTTGGGTACTTCAAATTTAAAAAAGGACTTTGAAAATTCATCTACCATGTTACATAGAATGCAAGGGGTGGAAACAGGCCATGTAGCTCAATTGGTCTACATCATCTAACTGTACCAATACCGCCTTTAATATTCTTCCTAAGCTTTTCCAAAGCCTGCCTATCACACCACCTCAAAAGGGGACAACTTGGGAGTTGGGACAAACTCATTATCCAGAGTAGCAGCAAGATCTGGTAGATGTAGCCATGGACACCTTGGCCACTGAACGGGCTAAGTTATGATAATGTAGGTTTTTTTAATTAGGCACCATTAAATAAATGGTATGTTTTGCAAACCTCAACAGATGGCAGATCAGAATTCTCATCAGCTTTACGGTGATTATGTGATTACGGTGATCAAATGAAGTATCTTTTAGGGTAGGTTCAAATTAGGTTTGATTGGCACTTTCTTTTTACGGTTAACAGCGATAGAGATCTGCTTTTCTGCCATTTTCTAGAAGTATTTTGCAAGCTAACCAGTTCAGATTGGAGGATGGCCGCAGCCTTTGAAGTAAATAGTTAGACCAGTTAACTCATGTATATTATGTAAGGATAGTGCTTATATCATAATTTCACAAACTATCTACTAATTCTACTAGATGATCAACCAGCTACGCTTAACCACTATATAAACATACATTTTATTAGTGCTACTGTTTGCCTAGTCATTTACTACTCAAAAAAATGTATTAAGTAGCTAAAGCCAAAGTCTAAACAGTGCTATATTAGCTTCATCTTAAAATGAGGAAGAGAATCAAATGAAGATATGGGATTAAATCAATATCTGAAACTAAATTAGAGAAGGTTTCCTGTTCGTTCCTTGATCACGTTCTGAATTTCCCTATATACTTGGGGTCAGTGAAAAAACAGAGGAATCAAGGACCAGCTATGAGAATAGTCTGAATCACTAAAGCCAAACCAGCAAGAACATAGGGACGAAACCAAGAACTCAATGGTTACCACTGAACTGTCAGAACAGACCAACGCAGTGCAATAATGGGAGGCTGGTCCACATGGCACAATCAGATCTCTCAAAAGGCAATTTATTATTAATACGTTCAGTCCACCTTCCAGAGTGTTGCTGAAAACCAAGTGGAACCTTCAGGTCAAGCAGAGTTAGAGGCAAATAGCAAACGTTGGAGAACTTTGGGAATTGGCCAGAGTTGGTTGAAACATGGAACGTCCTATGCAGTACAAGTTGGGAGTCCGGAGATGCAAAACTCATGCACAGGAACTCTACCAAGTTTGGATCCCTGCACAAGTTTAAAGAGACAATTTCATTGAAAAGGTGTGGGTTGGAATTGGGAAGAAGTTGTCATGTTTGTCACACTTTTGTGTCAAGAGGATATAAAGTGTTGTAGACAGAAAGTGGATGGAGATGTAAGAAATGCAGCACATTATAAATAGATAGATGCGGCATTCAACCATGAGTCCCTACTTTCCCCCACAACCATTTCCAGTTCACATTTGGACCACCATTGTAGGGTAACCTTGGTTGGAATCCAAAAGCAATGCACGCAATTTCATAGCCAAAGGGTTCCTTGCATTCTTAAGTGCCAACAGATTTGACGTTCAGTAGTCTTCATCATTCCCCCTATATTACTGAATAACATACACCGTACCACAGCCCAGCCATAGAAGTGTCAGCTTGTACCAGCAGGTTTTGGCCTGATCCCAGGGGACAAATGCCAATTTTGATCCTAGGCAGCAGTTAGATTTTTTTATCAGTGAAAGTGATTGGAAAAGTGAAGATATTTAGCAACTGACAACACGGGAGAAGCGATCAAAAACCCTGCAGGCATGTCTGAAATCTGGAAAAATGAGACAAGAAGCTTGCAAAAGAAACCCAATTCTCAAAACCCCACCCACAGCAACAGAAATCGAGGCACACAGACTGCTAGAGGCACACAAAGAAAAACTGCTCATCAACCCCCCCCCCCCCCCTCCCCACACCCACCCCACCCAGTTAGCAGCCTCCACAGGTGCAAAAAGAATGCTAAGCAAGAATGGCAGTGCAAAGAAGTACTTAACAAGAATCCACATCAAAGCAGCCAACTGAACAGAATACAAGATGCATAATTACAATTGAAAAAAAGTTACATTGTGATATGCTTACGGAGGATGCTCTGCTGTAAGTTATTTTTACACTTGAAGAATTTAAAAGTTAACCACATTAATCACATACCAAATTTAATGTGTGCGGCTTTTGATTTGAACAGAAGCAACCTGCCAATCACAGTAGCAGTCTTTGACTGTCAACAAATTACTCCTTGCGCCCATCACCAATTACAACCCAGGGCAATGGTGGTCAACGAGCTCCTCACCACATGTGGCTAATTGGGAACTTCGATGCGAGTAACTGCATTCCTGACTACAGTACTACATCATAAAATGACTGGCAGACTCTGTTGTGTTGGACTTGTTATATCAATATTCACATTCCCATGCTGTTTTGATGCAGGGACATTTGAGGACCTTTTTGTACATTTGTCCGTTACATGGCATGACAGATAACAGTGCGAATGTCTGTTTATTTGATTGTTACGTGTGCTTTGCTTCTTAGTTTTTGCGTAATGGTTATCTTGTTAAAATAGTGTTATATGAGCGAAAACACCGTATTTCAGCATCATAGGAACCAACATTGTGACATGGAGAGAGGAGCTGTCATCCTGGTCAGCTAGATAATCAGAATAATCATTCTAGGTCATCAGAAGAAAGTAAGTCCAACCAATCTACTCCAACCACTGGAGCAGATTTCTCATTTCTGTGGAAACGATCATGGTTACTTTCCTCAAGCTGCTCTCCCACACCTACTTAAGATTTACCTGACCAGGCAAACGGGCCTAAGCTTAATGTTTCATCTAAAAATTAGCACCATCTACTATGCTGCATTGCCTCAGCCATGCATTGATGTGACAGGAAAGATAATATGCTGAGTCCATGACCTTCTGGTGCAACCTTGTGTTCTTCCACACAAGACTTTTCACTCTTGGCTAGCTCCAATCTGTTCTGGATGCTGCCAAATGCACTTTGCTTTGATGGACATAATTGCTTCTCATGGTTACTGCCTCTGCTCCCCTCATCCTTCAGAATTCCTCTGCTACCATTTTGCTGCATTTGGTTAGGCTAGATCTTCAAGCTCCAACTCTTAATCCATTCCTTACCGTCTTACTGTTGTTGCCAGGGCTAAATCTCTGCAGGTTTATGGTCAACTCCCCTCTGTCGCCCTCTGATTCCACTGGACAAATCCTACTAACACCTCCACTGAAAACCCCTCAAGATCCTAGATCCACTCTGTAATGACTTAGACCAGGCCTTTGGCTAATTGGAATACGAGTTCCCTGATTCGTGGGTCAATCAGGGAACCTCTTCTTTGTATATAACAGGAGTGTCAGATCCTCTGCACTACCAGTGTAGACCGCAAGCTGAATGCATATAGTCCTACTGCAGTTGGTTTTGTTAATAAAAGGGATTCTGGTGAAGGGACTTCTGCTTCCATGGAGTTATTACACATTCTCTCCCTTCAAATTACTTAAAACTGGACATTTACTCATGGACTGCTTTGGTATGTTGCCTTACCTCTAATATAAAACAAATACTCTCCTAACTGAGAACTGCATCCACTGTAGTCTCGGGAAGGGTCATTTTCACCTCACCGACCTGGAGGGAAGCTGACAGTATTGGATTGGTTGCCCAATTTACCTCTCACTCCATCAACACAAATTATGCATTTGGTTTTTTTCCCCCGATAATGCAGGATATCCTGTAGAGTAAGTTGCTTTACTTCCAAGTTACCTGTACAAATTTCACAAGTTTTTTTTAAAAAATGAAGTTTAAAGGGAGATGGGGAACTAATTTGACACCAAGATGGTCAAAGAATAATAACCTTGAACTTTAATTGGAGCTGGGGAAGGAATGCTCCTTCCACGGTGTGGAAAAATACTTAGTGAGCACTAGAGCACCAGTGACCCAGCCTGCTCAGTGTGCACAGGAAATGCATTCCACTGAGTGGGATTTTCCACATTCTCAAGGTAAAGGAGCGAGACAGCCACAAGCCATAGCCAACACCTAAGAATGTCTGACTACCACGCTCCCACTTCTGACTGCAGCACGAAAATAAAGCAATCCTTTCTGTTCTTAATGTGCATCTGGGTATGAAGAAACATGCAGACAACCATTTTTTCTTTCTGGAACTACTCACAAGATGAGATATATTTGTTCTTACTCGCTGTAATATTAGATCCCTCGGTGCAAACCTCTTGACCTTCTGGTTTCAAAAGCATTATATTTCTTGAGTTCCTGCATGCCACATACTCTTCACTATGTTGTTTGGAATCTACTTCCAATTTTAAATGGCTGGGCACTACAAAGAGCCAGCCATTATAAACACCGCATTTTCCAGAAAGAATGGTACCCAGAGACAAAGAATCTTTTTTTTTTTTTGCAAGTCTGAATGTGGAACATTTCTTCCAACCAAAATTCAACTTCAATTTCGTTCCCCAACAAATGTTTCCACGCTACCGCTCTTGCCATTTCCTACACTGTCACTGATGATTTAGGTGGGCAGGAAGTATAAAGCATAGCCAGGCAGCAAGGCTTTAGGAAGGGATACAGTTTCACCAGGGAGCTGAGAGCAGGGATTCTAGCCATGAAGCTACTGACCCGACAGCCACTCTGCCCCATTTCTCTCTTTCCATCAGCAGCTCCTCCGTCCTTCCAAAAAAAAAGTCAATGAAGTTGACATAATTGACTCCAACAGACAGCCTCCTCGCAAACTGCGTGAGATTTCAAAGAAACATAAATCAAAGGAAATGTCTGTAACCTTGTACTACAAAAACAGACCCACTCCCTGTTATCCCAATTTATGAATTGGAACCTGTACAGAAAATAAAAGCCAACTTGTAGCCGTCAAGAGTATCAGATTCAGAAGACACATCATAATTTCATTTGCATTGGCTACTTGTACCTTTGTTGAAAATAAAGTCAAATTTGTATATTTGTCCTATGAGATGACAGGAAGAAATAAAAACCTTTACTTTTAAAAAAAGAAACTACACAGATCAAATTATTTGAGGTTCAGATAAGCTACCAGAACACATTTGGTTTTAGTTAATTGTGAAATTTGGAAAACTGGCAAAGAATGGACACAGCTTCTTGAGACGTAAAACCTGTATGCACAGCGGAGACTCGGTAAACTTTGATCCCAGAGTTACTGAGGATTAGACGTAAATGTATAATGATTTTTCCGACGTTAAGCTGCACTCTTCAGTTGCGATTGTGGGAAGTCACCTCTACAACCATGTTGTCCAGTGATGAACCGGTCTTACCGGTCCCTGCTCTGTATTGATCGGTATTATATTCAATAAATCTTTGAGAGTTTTTGTTTGCACTCAAAGGGGATATGGTGTTCCACGTGTGCCCCACATACATTCAGGTTCAGATCGAGCAGAAATCAAATGTAGGGTAAACCGCTCCACAATTCCATCACGTAACCGAAACCTAAACTCAGACAAGGATAGCATACTCCGCCACTGATACTTCTAGTCATCTGGGGTTTCTCTGAATAAGACTGTCAATGTTTTCTAAACAGTGCAGAATCACGAGCAGTTTTATTGCTGTGCACTTGTACCAACTGAAGCTCAGCTGAAGTCATATCATAATGCATCTCGAGGTACGAGGACAGCACGGTAGCATAGTGGTTAGCACTGTTACTTCACAGTTCCAGGGTCCCAGGTTCGATTCCCGGCTTAGGTCACTGTGTGTGTGGAGTCTGCACGTTCTCCCTGTGTCTACGCGGGTTTCCTCTGGGTGCTCCGGTTGACGTCCCACAAGTCCCAAAAGACGTGCTGTTAGGTGAATTGGACATTCTGAATTCTCCCTCGGTGTACCCGAACAGGTGCTGGAATGTGGCGACTAAGGGATTTTCACAGTAACTTCATTGCGGTGTTAATGTAAGCCAACTTGTGACAATGAAGATTATTAAAAAGGAAAAAAAAAAGAGACTTTCACCCCTTAGTTGAATAAAATTCAGCGTTGTAACTTGCTCTACTATGCGGCGCCCTGCTTTTATGGGCAATAAGGGCCATCAGTAAGTTGGTGTGAGTGATTGCATGACGTCTAACCTGCACGCAACTTCAAGGCCTGCTGTGAACAGGGCCTTTATCTCAATGACATCAAAAATTTCCTACGTTCATACCAGATTCCCCTGCATATAGCAGTAAAATTCTCTTCTTTTTAAAAAAAATTTAGATTACCCAATTATTTTTTCCAATTAAGGGGCAATTTAGTGTGGCCAATCCACCTACCCTGCACATTTTTGGGTTGTGGGGACGAAACCCACACAGATACGGGGAGAATGTGCAAACTCCACATGGACAGTGAACCAGAGCCGGGATCGAACCTGGGACCTCAGCGCCGTGAGGCAGCTGTGCTAACTACTAGGCCACCATGCTGCCCTCGTAAAATTCTCTTTTTGATGGGCAAGAGGATGTTGAGAAAATTGGCTATCTTCATTTATCAAAATGTAAGATTTATACAGAAAGTTCAAAGACTAGAAATCCAGATTATATTTTCTAACTTTAATTGTAATGGATGTTATATACAGATCAAGATTCTGGTGCATTGTCAATAATTTAGATGGACTACATTTCCGTACCTACGACAAAATAGCCACACCACTGTATTATGAAAGTCTTGTAAAAAAATATATATTTTTTCACCCCTCCCTCCCTTCTCTGTTGTGGTCTCCCTACATTGAGCATCTTTGTCAGTCAGCAGTTACAACTGCAGCTATTCTCCACAGATTTTTCCTAAGTGCCAATGAGTCCAAAGATGTGCAGGAGGATTGGTCATGCAAAGTTGCCCTTAGTGTCCAAAGATGTGGAGGTTAGGTGGGGTTACAAAGATAGGGTGGGAGAGTGGGCCTAGGAGGGTTTTTTTTTTTTAAAAAGAGGGTCTGTGCAGGCTCCATAGAACTCCTTCAACGCAGAAGAATGCCATTCAGTCATCGAATATGCACCGCCCCTCTGAAAGAGCACTAAGCCAACTCTCCAGGCTTATCCCCGTAACCCCCACCCCTGCACATCGTTGGACTGTGGGAGGAAACCGGAGCACCCGGAGGAAACCCACGCAGACATGGGGAGAAAGTGGAAACTCCACACAAGACAGTCACCCAAGGCCAGAATTGAACCCGGGTCCCTGGTGCTGTGAGGCAGCAATGCTAACAACTGTGCCACCGCCTCGATGGGCCCTATGGCCACCTTCTGCACTGTACGGATTCTATGAGATTCCATGAAACAGCAAGCACAGTGGTAACACAATGCTTGAGCAGACTAACACTTTAAAAAAGCAACTGCATTTTATAATGAAGCATTATGAAAATTTGAGAATACTTCAACAGTGGTTAATTTAATTCCATTGCTTCTAAAAATGCTTCATGTTAACCAGTCATCTGTGGGGATCTGGTGTTTAGAAGAATCATTAACGAAAAGTAACAGGGTGTTAAAAGATATGTTGAAAGAGATGCAACCACCTTGTCAGCATTGAATTTATTTAAGTAACTTGCCACTATTTTACTCCTGTTATACACTATTGTGCAAGATTATTTTTTTTATAACATTGTTTTCCAGATTTGTGGCTCATCACAACCTTCCAACTAAAAGGCTTCATGAAGTTTTAATGCTTGTGTACAACATTGAAAAGTGGCATCTGGCTTTCATGAGAAAGCTCAAATTAAATGATCGGGTTACATGTGTTAGGTGGTCTTTGGACAATACACTGCAGACATGATCTTGCACATGTTTCAGGACACTGGATATTCCTCATATTGGGATGCTTAATTCAATCATTTGGTCAAGATGAGAATATATCAAACTTTGATTTATAAAACTACCCGATTGCTTGATTTGCAAATTTACTGTCTGATGCAGAACAGTGCCGAAAGTTTCAGGTTAAAATGTCACTACATGTTCAGTTAGCTAACGTCAGTACAATTACCCATGGGCATGGGAACGGAATGGGTGTTTCACTATTCACTCAGTACAACTATAAGCACAAGTATGCAGACATAGGCAAGTGACAAGTAAAGCTCGGTTACCAAGTGTCAGCTATGGTTCAGAGGGTTGCCTTTAAGTCAGAAGAATTGAGAATTCAAGTGCCATTTTAAAAACTTGGGCACTAAATCTAATGCTGCCACTCCAATGTCATACAGGCATTGGATTTTGGATGAAATGCTAAAATGAGGGCCCATCTACTCTCTCAGCTGTGCAGGCAAGATCCCACAGCACAATTTCAAAGACAGCTATCCCAGGTGTCCTGGCCATTATTTAACCTTCACGCAATGCCACTAAAACAGCAATGTAGTCATTAACACCATGACGTTTGTGGGAATTTGATTTGTGCAATTTGGCTGCCGTGTTTCCTACATTACCACAATAACTACACTTCAAAACTTCTCAGTTGATTGGAAAGCACATATAGACATCCTGAGTTTGTGAAAGGCACTGCATAAATGCAAGCCATTCTTTCTTTTCCTGAATCTGGTCAGTCGTATATATGTTGGTGTAGTACAAGGGTCTGGCACATACAAGGAAAGAGACAGAATATTAGCCAGATGAGGATTCCCTTAACCACTGTTGCTCGTTATGCTTTTCCTTAATTTGCTCTGTTTTAATTACCTTTGCTCAAGAGTCGCCAGGTATCTTTCTGATACCACCACAAGGTTCAAAGCCGAATACTGATCAATGACTCAATACGCCAGTTAATAAGTTTGAAATCAATGCACATTTATTTACACACACAGTCAATTATTACTCATGCACAAACTCTACTCACTAAACTACAACTAAAAGCCTATACTTAGCTTCGGGGGCCCACTCAGTCAGAGGAACAATGGCCGTTGTCCAGTTCTGATACTGCTGGCTTCGAACTGGTATAGAATAGTAGCTAGGTGCGCCTATCTCGTAGCGTGCGTTGACCTTAGACTTACTTGGCTGGTGCTTGGCGGCCTCTCGTCGCTGAGAGCCAAATGCCAAGGTGAAGATGGAGAAAATAAGAGAATAAGAGAGCAAACTGACCTTGGGGACTCTGCTTTATACACCAAGGGGTTTCGCGCCCTTCTGGGCGGACCTTGGACCATGTCCCAATCGTTTGTATCGATTCTCTCCAATAACGGGGTCATTCCCCAATCGCTGGGCAGGCTCTAGGTAACCGTTGGCCTTCATTTGTTTTAGTCTCCACTGGCGCCGGGGAGTCTGTCCTGGTACCGATTGTTTCAATGTTTCTATTTGTCCCGGGAGATAGCTCATTACTATGCTAATGGCTTGTAGTTTCAGTTCTGTCTGGGCTCTGCAGGTTCCAATCCACAGGAAACCTTGTACCTGCTTGTTTTTCTAGTGCTGTCCCTTTTTCCCTGTACTCTTTGTGAGTATCCATTTTGGAATTGGGAGGTGGCCACCCCAGGTGGCTACACCATCCAAAGTCACCAGGTTACATGGTCACCCTCATTTGTACTGTTACGCCACTCTCCCTCTCCCATCCTTCACCCAGCCCCTTCGATATTTTGTCATCCGCACTGCACCCCTGACCCCATTCGTTAATGGCACCTGGCATGTGATGTGAGGATCCTCTATCCTCACCACCCATTCCTGACAACCCTAGTCAGCAATAGGCTCTGTAACCCCTATCCTGTTTCCCCCAGTGGGTTGCCTCACTGGTGGGCCGTGTGTTTTACCAGCAGCAGGGCAGCAACTGGTTGTGTGGTGGAGACGGTCAATTGTGTGCTGCCAGCTGCCTCCACGCTTAGAGGCTTGTGTGCAGGCAGGTTCTACAGATGGGGGTGAGCAAGGGAAGTGTACATTTGCTGGGACCTAAACTGCAGTGATGTGGGGCCTGGGTGTGACACACATGTTGTGACAGGGAACTGGTCAAGTTTCCTGGCAAGATTTGGCTGGACAGGCAGGGTTTGCAGACTACCTTCTCGGATCCCTTCAACAGCCATGGCACCCAGGCCCCTCTTGTAAATACTTGCACCAATTCACCCCGGTATGACTCCCGCCGGAAGGGTGGAGCATCACGGAGAGGTGGAGCATTCAATGGGACTGAAGACAGTACACCCACACAGTAATGTAAGAGAGCACATTATCCGCACCCAGTGTCATTCTATTGTTGGACAGAGCCGTGTGTACCAGGAATCATGGAGACAGCTCCCTTTACTGTATATTGTTCTTAAGTGTTAACGGTCGTACAACTACGAAGACTTCTTCAAACCTACCGAACTGTAACCAACAGCCTACAACAGTTGACACGGAGAAGGACGAGCATGCCATTCATTTCACGATTTCCAGCTTGCAGTTTCACAGCTTCACCAATAGATGCATTTGCTGAACACTGGAGCCCATGCTCATCTTGGTCCAGAGAGGGTGGAGATATCGACTTCAAGGGAGGATTATCCCTCCTCCCAAACCCATTGGATTTTCCTGGGCAGTTTGGCCCCACTGATCTCTGCAGTGATTTGCATTTCCCACAGGGATTTGCCACAATACTCTTGTGTGTGCTGGGATTTGTATCTGAAGTCTCTTGCAGCAACTCAGACTAATTTATCACAGATCGACTGGGACATGCTGCACATGGTGGCTAACACGCCCTTCTCTTGACAGGAATAATACCAGAAGGATTACTAGCCCTGTGCACTAAAAGAGTTGATTTGCTTTAAAGGATTTAAAAATACATAAGCCGAAGTTTCAAATGTCACATTTTAATTTCCTAATAATCACTCCAATGTTAATTTGTCCTCACAAGAGATGAAATGTCTGGTTCAAATGTTGCTGGGCAACAGTTGAACTCCTCCTCACCTTTAACCTGTAATTTCCACATATCCATTCCAAAAGTAATGGTATTAGTGACAAACACTCGATATGTCAACTATCGCCATCTGGTTCTTATTCACAGCAAAAACATAATCTACAATAGACCAAACTGAAAAGGTGGACGCTACTCTTGATGGTTTCCGAATCCAATTTCAAAAGACATGTCATTAATAGGTCATGGTCGCAATGCGCTCAGTTTAGAACTTTTGCTTCAAAACATACATTCCCCGAATATTTCTCCCGCACTTTCATTCAAATAAATATTGCTTCAATTAAATTGAATAAAAATATAACTTAATCTGGCCTCTTAAGGTATCTTAAATGAAAAGCAAGTAATATGACTTTAGCAAAATCGTTTGAAAACAAAACATGCAGCAATTGCAACAGGCGAGAGGGAGTTTTTCATTTTTAAAAAAAACCATTCAGACCAAACCTCTTTCCAGAAGTGTTAACTTATTGCGGTTGGAAATTTTGACAAAATCTAGGTGATTCTGCATGCGAGCACGGAAGAATTTTGAAGCAATTGTGAATTTTATCTGTTTCAACAACAATGCTGCAAATCTGCAGATTAAACGGGTAATATTCTTTATCTCGTTTTAATCCCAATTTGAGCCTCACGCTGACTATGAATAGTGTCATTTCTGTTACCAACGGGCAACATTACAGTGAGTATCTCAATGCAGATCTGATCTGCACAAGTTAGCTGCCAATCTGCAATTGCTGCCAGCTATGTGTTAAATTGCTCCAGTTTGAGATCCGTCCAATCTCCTGCTCATTATTTGCTGGAATGAAACTAAGATTGGTTCCACTTCAGTTCCATTCCCATTCTCCAGTCTGGCCTCTTTACACTGCCAATGAAGCTGTTAGAATGTAGCCTGGTCAGCCACTGGCTCCTCACAGCCCCAGCTTCATTCCTTTGTGAAACTATAACGGCTCCAGTTATTTTCCAGTCAGCCTACCGTAGCAGAACGCCAACGCAATGGATACTTCCCTGTAAGAGCATTATCCTTCATTTATATACCCCATTCAACCATAGGGCATCAGGAAGATAAATCACCAGCAATAAAGCGTGACACATCAAAACAAAGGAAATCAAATCACAAGATATGAGCATATTTAACTTCAGACCCGTCCCCCCCCCCCCCCGAATTTTGGGGTGAGACCGACGCAAACACGGGGAGAATGTGCAAACTCCACACCGACAGTGACCCGGGGCCGGGATCGGACCCGGGTCCTCGGCGGCATGCGGCGGCAGTGCTAACCACTGCGCCCCTGTGCCGCCCTATCAAATTTAAATCTGCACAACGTTTCACCCATCTTCTCCAGAATCAGTTCATTACAGTACTGGAGCAACTATCTTATCTTACATTCCATGGTTTACATCCAGCGCTAGATGCCTCATTCAGTTCCATGTTTTGGTGATGCCAGCAGCTCAGGAACTGTTGTGTTTCTCAGTTTGTACATTTTACGTTCACTTTTAATTACCCTCCATTCTGTTTATGACTAGATATGTAGTTTTCCTTTTCGCAAGCTATTTTTCTTTTTTTTTTTAAACTTGCCTTCTCTGCAACTACTTGGGAGAGGCAGAAAGGGTGAGAAATTCCCTCCAATCTCATCATGCTTGACCGTGATCAATTTTTATATTCGTGTCCTCAAAGCTGCTTTTATAAGACCATAAGACATAGAAGCAGAATTAGGCCACTCGACCCATTAAGTCTGCTCCGCCATTCAATCATGGTTGATATTTTTCTCATCCCCATTCTCCTGCCTTCTCTCCATGACCCTTGATCCCCTTATTAATCAAGAAACTATCTATCTCTTGTCTTAAAGACACTCAGTGAATTGGCCTCCACAGCCTTCTGCGGCAAAGAGTTACACAGATTCACCACCCTCTGGCTTAAGAAATTCCCCCTCATCTCTGTTTTAAAAGATCGTCCCTTTAGTCTGAGATTGTGTCCTCTAGTTCTAGTGTTTCCTACAAGTGGAAACATCCTCTCCATTTCCACTCTATCCAGGCCTCGCAGTATCCTGTAAGTTTCAATAAGATCCCCCCTCATTCTTCTAAACTCCAACAAGTACAGATCCAGAGTCCTCAACCGTTCCTCATTTGACCCGCTCTTCATTCCAGGGATCATTCTTGTGAACCTCCTCTGGACCCTTTCCAAGGCCAGCATATCCTTCCTTAGATACGCAGCCCAAAACTGCCCACAATACTCCAAATGGGATCTGACCAGAGCCTTATTTAGCCTCAGAAGTACATCCCTGCTCTTGTATTCTAGCCCTCTCGACACGAATGCTAACATTGCATTTGGCTTCCTAACTGCCGACTGAACCTGCACGTTAACCTTAAGAGACTCTTGAACAAGGACTCCCAGGTCTCTTTGTGCTTCTGATTTCCTGAGCATTTCCCCATTTAGAAAATAGTCTATGCCTCCATTCCTCCTTGCAATGTGCATAACCTCACACTTTTCCACATATGACGGCCCAGATGGTGGGAGAATTAGCCAACTGTGACATTCGCCCAAACTTAGCTTTGTGGAGTGCAACTGGCCACCTTATAATCTGAGCACACCGTGCAACCATACGTTTTGCTAGTGCCCGACAAGCTACAATATATTTTTGCTGTGTCCATATGCGGATAAGACAGAATCGTGGTGTGTGCCTGTGTGTCTCTGGATGTCAAAGTTACCATCCAAATTAACACTGCCTCCACTACCCTCCCCACAAAGACTGGCAGCAGTCCGGTTAATTTCCTCTTTTTTTTTTAGTTGAACTCCAATTATTGAAAAGCTCACATTTAGAACCTGTAGTCATTTTTCAAAAGTTGCTGCTGAAATCAATGAGAAAAATATCTTAAAGACAAATTACAACTCGGCAGGCTGTTTAGAATCCCAATCTTCAGACGACTGAACCACCGCATACCTTCTTTATAAAAAGAACAATTGTCCCTTTACTATCTGCAAACCATGCATATCCTGAAAATAACATAATGCTTTCCAGGTTACAATAACACCCCCTGGCATTGTGTTCACAATAAAACTTCTGTGACCCTTAAACCACAATGACCACTATTGAGAGAGATTCAAAATGGTCTTTTATATGCAGAAGTTATAAGTTTCGAGTTGTTCCACACAGGCCCTACTCCAATCTATCGCACTGATTTTTTTAAATTATTAGAACATCCCTTAGATTATCATGGTCATCTTTACTTCTAGGAAATTGAAGAATAATTTCCCCTTCGCATCCATTGTTTTTATAAAACTGCATTTAAACAAAGTTCATTTTCCACATAGTGAGCGTGATTTAATGGGAAAATTTCGGTGTCATTTTGGGCCCGATTGGCAGAGTGTTTCTTGATGGCCGCATTGACGAGTTGCGTCCCGTATTTAAAGGCACTTAGTGCCGGAAATGAGCCCCTCATTAGCTTCTCACCATTATTGGCTCCCGTGCCGTCTTATTCACCAAACTCATGCCTCAGCAAGGGGAGCTGCTATTAACCATTCCCTCGCCACTCATTTAAGTCAATGAGCAAGCATGGTAAGGCGCAGACCTGCTCACCGCTTTGGGGTGCCAACCTGGCAAGTCTTTTCAACGTTGTGGCTGCGAGATGGGACATCCTGTTCCCCCGAGGGTCACCAATACCACCTGGGAGTCAGTGGCAGCGGCTGTCAGTGGGTGGGGGCAGCGGCTGTCAGTGGGTGGGGACCACGGCAGAGGGCCTCAATATCATGTCCTGGTTGCTGAGGGGCATGATGCAAGTGGACATTGCCAGGGCAAGGCAGAGCATGGGCCAGTCACTGAGGACCATCACGGAAGGCATCAACACCATGGTTTCAGACAATGGGAAGCCACCAGGCCTGGCAGAGCCAGGTGACGCAGAGACCTCCGAAGCGCACTCTGGCTGCCCCTCCATTCCATGGAGACCCCAGGGCCCTACAGGCACAGTCAGGGAGGACGACGTGCTGGAGGCCAACACGGTCTGCTACCAAGAAGACAACAGTGGTCTCCAGTTCTTCAAAATCCCTTGCACCCGACAACGACGCATCAAGGGTAGTGGGCAGAACGGGGCAGCACGCGATGCCACCAGTAGGTCAGTCAGGGTCCTCGGCTCCAGGTCCTCCACAGGGCACAAAAGGCAGCAGGCTGCCTCCACCTCTGATGTGCATCCTGGAGGCACACCTAGACCTAGCAGTAGAACACGTCAGATCAAGAAGATTGAGGATTACTGAGTGGACACGGGGTAGGGTGGGTCACACTCTGCTGCCAGGGGCAATGAAAATGTCCAATGTCCACTATTAAAACATGATCCACCTGATACATGTGAAGCTTCTGTCACATCAATCTTCACAGCAGGCCTGCCTGCACCCCCACCCTCTGTCGCCCTCCGCGCCCCTCAGTGGTCTAAGGTCAAAGGCCCCCCAATGCAGACCCCCATTCAGAGGATATGTGGGAGTGCGCTGTCAGTAGGTCCTGCAGGGTCTTCTTGCTTCAAACCAGATTGCCGCCTGGACTCATACGTCCACCTGAGCCCAGTGTTCCAGGTATTTAGAAAAATGTGTCCTTCTTTCCGGCTACAGAAAAAAAAGGAACCAGCAACCACAGCCTCCAGGTATTTGCAGCCACAAGCAGCAAATATACCCTGCAGCTGTGAAGTGCTCTCACAAATAACAAGGCCACTTCCTTATTAGCAATAGCCTTCAGCTGTGAAGCTTGAGGCTGCTCACAGTCAAAAAGAGTTAAGACCATAAGACATAAGAGCAGAATTAGGCCACTGAGCCCATCAAGTCAGCTCTGCCATTGAATCATGGCTGACATTTTTCTCATCCCCATTCTTCTGCCTTCTCCCCATAACCCCTGATCCCCTTATTGATCAAAAACCTATCTATCTCTGTCTTAAAGACACTCAGTGAATTGGCCCCCACAGCCTTCTGCGGCAAAGAGTTCCACAGATTCACCACCCTCTGGCTTAAGAAATTCCCCCTCATCTCTGTTTTAAAAGATCGTCCCTTTAGTCTGAGATTGTGTCCTCTAGTTCTAGTGTTTCCTACAAGTGGAAACATCCTCTCCATGTCCACTCTATCCAGGCCTCGCAGTATCCTGTAAGTTTCAATAAGATCCCCCCTCATTCTTCTAAACTCCAACAAGTACAGATCCAGAGTCCACAACCGTTCCTCATATGACAAGCTCTTCTTTCCAGGGCTGTGTCCTGGATGTTTTTGATAGGACAGACAGACAGCAGCTGTAGTTTCCTCTGTTATGGGTATCCACAATGTTTAAAGATGGCTTGAAGGCCTCATGGACAAAAAGCCCCACAGCCACCCCCCCCTCCCCATTCTGACCCCTGACCTGAAACCACTCGCCGAGCATTGTGGCCTGCATGTCTGAAAACGCAAATGCTACTCACTTCCTCAGTTCACGAGTTTTTGCACCAGCTTCACATTTTGGAAACGGAGTACTAAACGACTCCTGCGTGATGTCACGATTTTTAGGGTGGGGAGTGGGGGCTAACTGGTGTTGGGCCCACCAACCTTGGATGCTGTGAAGATCGGGAAACCGGCCCAACATGGATTATGTGACTCAATCGGGATTTAAAAGGTGGGCTCGTAAGGAGTTCCTGCTGTGAAGGTATGTAAGGCAGGAAGTGCATGGAGGTGCTGCATCACATGGAGGGGACGTCAATCAATAGTCAGAAATCTGAAGAAGTCGTGTGAACTCGAAACGTTAACACCCTCTCTCCACAGATGAGACCAGACCTGCTGAGTTTTTCCAAAGTTTCCTGTTTTTCCAACATTCACAACCAACTGTATTAGTTGTCCGACGAGTTGCTGACACTGGAAGAGATGGCCCATCATTGGCTTTCCTTAGGAAAAAAACACTCATCGCTGCCATAGTGATGAAGGAGCGCACTCTACCAAGTTAAGGCTGGAAATGCTTCACAAGACAGCCATGGAGATGGCAGCTTCTTGGCAATGTCAACTGCTCACAATCTTCCGTACTGACTCACGATCGTATTATGCCTTAGAGGATGACTGATATACACCACATTTGGCACAATCCTTTGTCATTCCACCTACCCTCATTCCGCCCATCTCTCAGGGTGTGGTCATGCACTTGGCCAGGACTCGCACAGCTACACACAGTAAAAAATCTTACAGCACCAGGTTAACCTGAATTCTTACTGTGCCCACCCCAGTCCAACGCCGGCATCTCCACATCATAGCTACACACCAACATGGCACAACAGTATGACTGTTGGGTAGCTGGGTAGTTTGTGGCCATTTGGATGTTACAGGAACTAAATTGGTGCATTCATCCAAAGTAGACCCATTGCCACCACCTGCCACATTTGCACCCCCACCATGACCACCAACATTAGGCACCGATGAGGTAGAGAATATGGTTTGTGTATTGATGTCAGTTCACTGAGCAGAAGGTAAAGCTGCTAAGAGGGCGAGTGTAAAGATTAGGTTGTATGAAAAGGATGGAATAATTAGGGTAAGAAGGAAATGGCATTTGCTCTCACAATGTGAAGGGTTATGTACTTGTGTCTCACACAGGTCCCAATGCACTTGCTCACAGTGCCTGCCCCTAACCTCAGGCCACCTTATCCCTCAGGCATTGGGATCTTGATACCATCCGGGGCAAACTATCTACCACCTTTAAACATTCCCACCACTGATGCATAGGGGCAGTAGTGTGTGCCATCTACAAGATTCACTGCAGAAACTCACCAAGACTTCTCCAAAATCACCTTCCAAACCCATGACCTCGACCACCGAGAAGGCCAATGCAGATGCAAAACACCACAGCCTGCAAGCCCTCCAAGTCACTCACCATCCTGACTTGAAACTATATTAGCACTCCTGCACTGCCGCTGTGCCAAAATCCTGGAACTCCGTCGCCAACAGCACTGTGGATGCATCTACACCACATGGACTGCAGCGATTCAAGAAGGCCACTCACCACCATCCTCTCAAGGGGAATTAGGGAACGGTAATTAAAATGCTGTCTCAGCCAGCAATGCCAACGTCCCGTGAAAGACACAAATGGCTGAAGCATCAATATTAACTTGCATTTACATACAACCTTTAATGTGGTGAAACAGCTCAAACAAAATCTGGCACAGAGCCACCAAAAGAGACTTTGGGATAGATGACCAAAAGCCTGGTTGGAGGTAGTTTATAAGGAGGGGCGAGAGAGGTAGGGAGGCAGAGAGGTTAAAGGAGGAATTCCAGAGCTTGGGGCCTCCCCACCTGAAGGCTTGGCTGCCAATGCTGGAGCAACTAAAATCAGCAATGGGCAAAGGGACCAGAAATGGAGGAGCACTTGGTTCTTGGAGGGTGCAGGGTTGGACAAGATTAGAGATAGAGAGGGCTGGAACCATGAAAACAAGGCTGAAATTTTCAGAATCGAGACACTCCCAAATCAGGACGAAACGCAGGTCAGCGAGCACAAGGGAATAGGTGATCAGGCCTTTATACAAGTTCGTTTACAGGAGCAGAGTTTTGAATGAACTCACGTTTACGGAGGGTGGAAGATGGGAGGCCAGCCAAGAGAGCACTGAAATAGCCATGTCTAAAGGTAACAAGGTCATGGTTGAGGGCTTCAGTAGCTAGTGAGCTGAGGCAGGGATGGAGTGAGGTGATGTTAAGGTGAAGATGAGCGGGCATGTTGATGGAGTGGATGTATAACTGAAACATTAACTTCGGCTGATGGAGCAGAAATTGATATATATGATAAGTGGTGTAGGAGCAGACATTGCATGCTGGGACATATCACTGGAGGAGATCATGGTTGCAGGAAGACGTCAGACCACGTAGAGATCCAAAAATGAGAATCAACGTCAATTTCTGAGACACAGAGAGACAGTGAAGCTCAGCAACAACTGTGTGATGGCAATGTGGGTGACAGAGTGGGCCACGGCATATAGATGACTTGCAGTTTATTAAGCAAGAGTACACCCATACTTGTAATTTGGGTTATTTAACAAGAAACAAATCAAGTGCAAGCAGGCTGTTCAATGGTGGCATTGTTCGAGGCCTGGGACCAGACAACCTGCGTCCCTGATCAATATTAATACATGGCACAGTGGCAGCTGGTGTGAGAGTATAAAACAGTGAAAATAAGAATGCAAAATGGGAAGGGAATAACAAGTTTTTCTAAAGGCAAACAACAAAATCTTGGGTAACAGCGCAAACCGAGGGAAAACAGCAGTCATGTCTATAACAAAAGCAGCGGTGCAATGGTTATCAAGCTCTGCTAGTGTTGTCGAAATTGGTGGCTTCATGGTAAGTTGTGAAACTGAATAATTAATTTGTGGATCAGGACCAGCAAGTAGATGACTGCGAAAAAACGCTGAATTCTTGTAACAATCAAACTGGTTCATGATATCCTTCAAGGAAGGGAATCTGCCGCGGTGATTGATTCTTAATATCCTTGAGGCAACCAAGCAACTCACCCAATTGTAATAGCAATCAAAGGCATCAAGGAGTGGGTAATAAATGTCGGCTAATCAAGGTCAATTAAATTGCAATGGCATTTGTGGGGTTTTTTTTAAATACTAGTTTGCCATCAGTGTAAATTGAACTTTAGAGGTTATAATGTTAGCATGTGGGCAGCACGGTGGCACAGTGGTTAGCATTGCTGCCGACGGCGCTGAGGACTCGGGTTTGAATCCCGGCCCTGGATCACTGTCCTTGTGGAGTTTGCACATTCTCCCCGTGTTTGCGTGGGTTTCGCCCCCACAATCTAAAAATGTGCAAGCTAGGTGGATGGGCCATGTTAAATTGCCCCTTAATTGGAAAAAATAATACTCTAAATTTATTTTTAAGAAGAAGAAAAAAAAATGTTAGACTGACGTTTTTTTTGAATTATTGCAGGGCGAGAACGTGAAACTAGCACAAACACCAGTGGGAACAAAAAAATTAACTGTCTGTTCCTGACATCAGGACTTGAAAACCCGTTTATTCATCACTCCAAAACCAAATAGAACGTTGTCACCTCACAGTTAATTCAACAATGGAAGCTCTGTTCGGAGTGAAAGCCACATCTGGAAGCAGTAACATGTGTGAAGACAGTCCAGTAAACTGATCCGCTCCTCGTTTGTTTTTTCTCGGTCCCACTTCCTGCGGGATTTACACTACTTCCCGGGATGGTACAGTTATCAGGCTCAGAAAGGAATCTCAAACAGCTTTTGTACTGACTACAACCTGACCCATCCACAGATGCACTGCAGCCCCTGCCTGTCATTCTATTTAAGTTTGAATAAGGCAAGATCGCCAATGCCCTCTCTGGGAGTTTGCAGAGTTGTACGAGGGCCACTGCATCAGCCATTGGGAAGGTTTGCTCTTTGATATAGACGTGATAACTGCTGACACGTGAATTGATGTGATACGGCTTTGTGGGAGGGAATTTCTTTCAAATTCCACGTGATAATTTTCATCGCTGTGCATCTCTAGTTACAAACTGATGCAATCCTACCTTGGCCCTTTAAATTGTGGCAGTCTGGGCCACAGAGCTACAGCTCTCCACGCTACATTATCAAGCAGTTAAAGGCCAGCTCTGATATGAAAAATGAACATGACAATCTTACTTCCCTAATCCCAAAGACAAAATCTTACCTTCTCCTGTCTAACATATGATTAATAAGCATTGTAAAGGATCAGGACAGGGTGACATTTATACTTTCCAACGCTGTGGGAGTCCATTGTTTATTATGCTAAAGCACCGTAGACATAAATTATACAATCGTTCTTAAATTTGAATTTTGAAGCCAATTCCAAATTGGGCACATTTCCAATATTGACCTGACAATGTCTGTACCCACACGGGCACTTCAAAGCACAAAATTTACCATTCACATGGTGAGGTGATCCTTCCTGTCTGTGAGGAGTCTACACGTTCTCCCCATGTGTGTGGGGGTTTCCTCCGGTTTCCTCCCACAGTCCAAAGATGTGCGGGTTAGGTGGATTGGCCATGATAAATTTTCCTTCGTGTCCAAAAAGGTTAGGAGGGGTTATTGGGTTACGGGGATAGGGTGGAAGTGAGGGCTTAATGTGGGTTGGTGCAGACTCGATGGGCCGAATGGCCTTCCTCTGCACTGTATGTTGTGTGTACATGGGCTTGTGCAAACCAGAGTTACACAGCCATCCGCAAATTCACGTACTTCCCTCATGCCCTCAGCTGCCAGGAGTTTAATTCCTCACGCCAAAGCACAGACAGCAGTAGGACAGCGTTATAACCCACATGAAACTTATGGGGACAGACCAATTAGCCTCCTCGCGAGCCTCGTGGAATACGAGCTTCCGTGCTGGACGAAATGGGCCCCTGCATAAAAGCCGGCCCAGATGGGAGCCGAGTATGGGTAGTCCCGGCTGGGACCTGGCATGTACTGTGTATATAGTTTACTACGTAATAAAATAAGTTTCTTTAGGCCTCTCATTTTGGACTCCCTGTGGCCACTAAAGACAGCACCACAAGTGACAAACACCAAGAACATTAGCAGGCCTTTTACACCTTATCCGGAATCCTCAGTAATAAGGGATGCAATTTAACTGGAAAATAATTTATGTCCAGTTTTGGGCGCGTTTAGCTATTTCTTTTGGACTCGGGAAGTTTCTCTCCACTGAAGCCACACTTAAGAGTCGTTAAGGCTCCTCGCACATCGGGGTGCCCTTTTGTCTAGCTGCCCCGATCTCTCTCTCTCTCTCTCTCTCTCTCTTCCCCCCCCCCCCCCCCCCCCCCCCCCCCCCCCCCCCCCGCCCCCGCCCCTTCAGCTCCCCCTCACCCCAGTAAAAACCCCCTGGGGCCCGATTCCTGGGAGTGCCAACCTGGCACCTGGGCACCCTGGTAATGTCCCTGTCAACCTGACAGTGTTACCTGAGCACCCTGGCAGTGCCAAGATGCCATGAATGCCGGATTCTCCTGCCGTCATATGCTGGGTTATTCAGCAATAAGAGAACCACACCGTGAAGCCAAGAGCAGCAGCAGCAAGCAATTTGCAGCAAAACTAGAAAATCAGGAATGGCATCCCAGATGAATTTTTCCTTTTTAGCTTGGGGGCATCACCATAGGAACATAGGATGTAGGAGCAGAAGTAGGCAATTCAGCCCTTTGAGCCTGCTCCGCCATTCAATCAGATCATGGCTGATCTCTTCCCGATCTCAAATCCATCTCGCTCAGATTCCACTGTAGTATGGGGCAGCGAGTTCCACAAATTCACCACCCTCGGGGAGAAGTAGTTCCTCCTCATCTCAGCTCTAAATCTACCGCCTCTAAACCTATATCCATGTCCACTTGTTCTGGATTTCTCCACAAGGGGGAACATTTGGTCTACGTTTACTTTATCAATTCCTTTTAGTATTTTATATACCTTGATCAGAGCGCCTCTCCTTCTTATAAACTCCACCGAATGTTAGTCCAAACAGTTTAATCTCTCCTCATATGTCAACCCTTTAACCCCAGAATCAATCCAGTGAACCTCCTCTGAACTGCCTCCAATGCCATCACATCTTTCCTCAAATAAGGAGACCAAAACTGGACACAATACTCCAGATGTGGTCTCGCCAACACCTGATACAATTGCAATAACACTTCTCCACTTTATACTCCAATCCTTTTGTAATAAACGCTGGTGTTCCATTTGCCTTTTTAATTACATGCTGTACCTGCATACCGACTTCCTGCGATTCACGAACAAAGACACCCAGATCCCTCTGCCCAGATGCATCTTGAACCTTCTTTCCATTTAGATAATAATTTGCCTTTTGATTTTTTCAGCCAAATGGATAACCTCATGCTTATCAACATTAAACTCCATCTGCCAAACTTTGGCCCAATCTCCTAACCTATCCAAAGCCGTCTGCACAATCTTCATCTCCTCTTCACTGCCTGCTTTCCCACCTATTTTAGTATCGTTAAAGTCATCACATTACTGTCACTAACATCAGCTAATTTTGCACAGATCAGAGTGTGTGTGTGTATTTTTATATATATGCACACGCACACATATAACTGCTACAAATGAATTCAGCTTTTCTTTGCTTAGTGATGGTATTATGTCACATGTTACAATATCTCACATTGTCCTTTGAAAGCACACAAAATATGGAAACAATTAAACTATTTCCACACTTTTCTTGGCATTTTGTCACTTACATATATTTTTTTAAAATTAGGCTATAAATATTTATAGCCTGCTCTCTATTGCTTAATCGGCTTTCTTTCTTTTTAAACACTTCTAGGTTATGGCTACTGGCGAAGCGAAGGAGTGGTTCTCCCAGACGGCTTCACCGGTTCCCCGTCTCACCAAAAACAAGGTTCCAGTTAAATGCACTAACGTTATGAGCAGATCGGCAGATACGGCAGATCGAAATGCTTAGATTGAAAGAGCGGCTTCTAATAAATATAGGGTTGCGTGCACGTGCAAAGGGAGCTCAGTGTTCCCAAAACGTGTCTTGCAACAGGCGGAGAAATAACAAAGAGCAATGACAGGGGACAGTGCTCGTACCACTGTCCTGTAACCAGACAAGCAAGGGGGAAAAAGGCCTGTAGAGTTTTGTATTTCATTCTAACAAACGCAAGCTTGCATATTTGCACAAAGGAATTTAAAACTACCGGATGCTCCCTGTTTTAATAATAGGTCCCCAAATAGGAAAACCTTTCAGTATCTGTTTTTTGCACTGGCATTCTTATAGAATATGAGCATCTCCATATGGATGAGGGAACTGCACTCGTCTCAAAGGTTTAGACGAGATCAGAACACTTTGACTAAATTACAGCCTTAAAATCACTTATATGCAGCCAGCAGGAGAGAGAAGGCTGATGGTTAACATTCTGCAGATGAGCTACATGGGTCCTTCAGCCCCAGAAAGCAACTTGTAGGAAGAATTCTTGCTGATCGGTATAGTTAAAAGCCTTGCATCTTGCACATGCTCTTGACTGTGGGCTAATGACTGCCCTAGCTGAAATAGAGATTTAGCCATTATCCAACTGCTGAGATGTGAGTCAATAAAAACCAACTGGATTCAAACAGCTAGTTTTAGTCATGTTAATAGCAGAAAATATACAAGCAAATTGTTCATTTTTTTTAAAAATCAAATAGCTGGAATGACTACTTTAAAAATGTTGTAAAGTTGGTGTGATCGGCATCTTCAATTTGTCTCCTGGTTAAAAATTAGCCTTTAAACCAACATTTGAACAAAATGCATATTCTTATTCAGTTACCACTTGGAGACATAGAACATAGAACATACAGCACAGAACTGGCCCTTCGGCCCTCAATGTTGTGCCGAGCCATGATCACCCTACTCAAACCCACGTATCCACCCTATACCCGTAACTACGGGCAATTTAGCATGGCCAATCCACCTAACCCGCACATCTTTGGACTGTGGGAGGAAACCGGAGCACCCGGAGGAAACCCACGCACACAGGGGGAGGACGTGCAGACTCCACACAGACAGTGACCCAGCCGGGAATCGAACCTGGGACCCTGGAGCTGTGAAGCATTTATGCTAACCACCATGCTACCCTGCCCTGAGGATTAGGGATCAAACGAGGTTGGGAAAGAAGGAGTTCTCCATTTCCTCACATGTGCACTGGGTTTATTCCTGCATTGACTTTTTCATAGTGGGTAAGGTGCTGCTCCCTGGGATGGTAGGGTTGGAATATTCGGCGTTTTCCAAATCTGACCATGCTCCACACTATGTGGATTTGTGGTTGGAGGGGGGTTGCTAGCGATCCCCGTGGAGGTTGGATGTGACATTGCTAGCAGATAAAGGGGCATGCGAGAGGATAGCCATTGCTATCGGAGCGTAGGTGGAACTTAATAAGAGTGATGTCTCACCTTCCACGTTCTGGGAGGCATTAAAGAAGGCGATTAGTGGGGAGCTGATCTTGATTAAGGCTCACATGGATAAGGCAGGAAGAACAGAGAGACAGAAGTTGGCAGAGGCTATTCTAGTGTGGACTGGTAATACTCAGCTCCCTCCCCCCCTCTTTGATGGATAAGGTAGTGTCTTTGGATGAGGTAGGGAAGGGAAGATCTCTGATATTTATGGGCCGTTGATGGAGAGAGGGATGGCTTTGCTGGAGGAGATAAAGAGAAAATGGGAGAAGAGTTGGGCTGTACATTTGATGGAGGCCCTACACAGGGTAAACTCTACCTCATGTGCAAGGATGAGCCTAATCCAGTTTAAAGTGATGCTCAGAGCACACATGATTAAAACATGCATGAATGAGTTTTTTCCCCAGAGGTGGAGGACCGATGCGAGCGTTTTCCAAGGGGGGCTGGCAAACCACTTGCACATGTTTTGGTGTTGCCCTAAATTAGGGAAGTTCTGGGAGTACTCTTTCGAGAATATCTCAAAGTTTGGGGGTAACGGTTGCGCCGTTCCCGTGGGTGGCAATATCTGGGGTTTCAGATAAACCAGAGCTGCAGGAGGGAATGGACTGATGATTTGGTTTTTGCCCATCTGATAGCCTGGAGGAAACTCTGCTAAGGTGCGGGTATCGGAGCCGTCTAGAGCAACGATTTGGGTGGGGGAACCTATCAGAATTTTTGCATCTGGAGAAAATTAAGTATGCCATTAAGGGGTCGGAGGAGGAGGGGTTCTGTTCGAGGTGGAGACTGTTTATCTACTTCTTTAAGAACTGGTAGTCATCAGAAAGTGGGGGGGGGGGATGTTTGCACAAAAGGGGGACATATGGGGTGGGTTGTTTGTTTATTGCAAAAATTGTATGAAGTTAAGTGATTATTGTGTATATTGTAAAATCGGAAATGTTCTGAATAAAAATATATATATATTTTTAAAAGAGTTACCTCTTGAAGAACTTTTATACAGCCATGAAGGAGTCCACACCAAGTAGTTCAAAGAAACTTTGTTTATTTGCAATAACTATTATATATATATTACACAGTAGATCCCAACTGGATCTGCCTTGTGCCAAACTGGGTGGCTTTATATACTGTACATCTGTTTATCCTTTAGAGATGCCTAGCCCTTTAAGGGGGAGCTTGTATTCTGCAAGGTTCACGGGGAAGTTAATTGTTTCCACCCAGTAAGGTATTTGCAGGTTATAACAAGAACCCTCATGATGTGTCAGGAGCAGGATGACCAATTTGGCGTGTGGAGAGTCATACTGGACTTCAAACATTTAACCCTGTTTTTCTCTCCAAAGATGCTAACAGACCTGCTTATTTTTTCCAGCTCTGTTTATATTATGCTCAATTCACTGTATTTGGTTTGATTACCAATTGGACATTATTAACCACTTCAGCTCCAATGCTTTGCTTCCAACCAATAGGCTGCAGTTCACACTGCCTCATTTTGGCTCCACCTACCAATTCTGTTTAGTTGCTACAACTGAACCCCACCCATGCATGCCACAGTTCCATCTGACCCATTTCCCTTGGGTCCTTCAGTGGCCTGATCCTGATCCCCCTGGAACCATTCGCACTCCAACACAACCGAAGGTGCTTTAAAATGCTTCTTACTCCACCCGTTTACTCACTGAGTATAGTGGAAGGGACGAACTCTGCTAATTAGTGTGAAACCACAGGTCAAGAGACCTTGGAGCAGGAACAAATTAGATCTGGTCAGGGTGAGTGGATTGCAAACAGATGTGGTCAGATGGAAGATGACTGGGAAACACTCTGGATTGTGCATCATGTATTGTGAAAGTCTCCTACTTGCACGCCTCATGAGCCTTTCAGGCCACTTTGTCAGCCTGTTAGCTGACTCAGCCACACTAATACCTGTTGATGGGCTTGTTCACTTGCTTGTCTGAACAAAGCCTACCTGTCAGCTTTCCTGACTCAGGTGCTCCCTGGCCCACGTGTTAACCTACGTGCCTGCAGTGTGCAAATGATTCCTCGCCCTGCCTGCATAGTTGCAAGTCCAGTTTGAGGGCTTCCCAATCCATCCCAAGTCGTTCTACCAAAATGTGAAAAATGAAAGGAAAGGCTGGACAAGATGAAGAAAGGGAAAGAATGAATGCCAAGGAAATAAGAAAAAGTGACAATTGAAAGAAAGCGTAACAAAAGAGGAGGACAAGAGAAACAAGTGAAGGAGGACATGTAAGAGGCAGGAGAGATAGAAGAAATGGCAAGAAACTGAGAGGCTGACAAACAATTACATAGAACATACAGTGCAGAAAGTGGCCATTCGGCCCATCGAGTCTGCACCATCCCACTTCAGCCCTCACTTCCATCCTATCCCTGCAACCCAATAACCCCTCCTAACCTTTTTGGTCACTAAGGGCAATTTATCATGGCCAATCCACCTAACCTGCACGTCTTTGGACTGTGGGAGGAAACCGGAGCACCCGGAGGAAACCCACGCAGACACGATGAGAACGTGCAGACTCCGCACAAATAGTGACCAACGGGGAATCGAACCTGGGACCCTGGCGCTGTGAAGCCACAGTGCTATCCACTTGTGCTACCGTGCTGCCCTGTAAAAACACAAATAGACCAATTCTGGTTCAGAACTCAAGGTTTTGTGCCAACCACATTAGGAGTACTCACCCGTGACCCTCCCAACATATGTTTTGGTTATTTTGATCATGTTTGCGCCCTTCGGTTGCATTCATTCTGTTTCCTTCTAAAGATATCTTCACAACTTCATATGGCACACCTTCTATGCCTTTTTGGTTACTCCTGAACCTTTTGTCTCTCATCTTCATCAACTCTGCTGTGCTCCAGTGAGGTGCTGCTTATGTTCTGTTACTAATGTGACCTGAGGTACTACACATAAGGGGTGGGAAATAAATTCCCATCTCCCACAGTCTTTTGTAAAAAAAAACCTCCAAAAGGTTGTTCATGGTTGAATCCAGTTTAACACAAATAAGACAATCAAACAAACAGACCATCCATGAGCGACAACTGATCCTATCCTCCGTCATGTCAGTTTGCAGCTATTGACTCAGGCATGACTAAATAGGGAACTTCAAGCATAACACAGATTATAAAAGAGGACCAATCGAGAAATGTGGTTTTATACCTGTCGGCCATCTTGTCCAACATTAGTCTGTCCTCTCACTACGGTTCGAATGTCATCATCCAATCGCCTGGCAAACGAAAATACAAGGTTATAAAAACATCTATACAATGTAGGCAAGTGACTTTGGGTAGTCCCAAGAGATGCTACACTTTGTGAAATGCATTTTGTCGGCAAAGTACTGCAACCTTGCACAAAAAATCCTGAAAAATGCCAGTTTCAGAATGGATGATTGAGAACAAACCATTTGCCTGGACTGATAATAAACTTAAATCAATGCAACCGAATGCAGGCCTGGTCCGACCTTCAAGATATCTGCCATTAGGGCAGCACGGTGGTGCAAGTGGTTAGTACTGTTGCCTCATGGCACCGAGGTTTTCGGGGCTCTGGGTGGAGTCCGTGTGGGGTTTGCACATTCTCCCAGTGTTTGCGTGGGTTTCGTTCCCACAACCCAAAAGATGTGGATTGGTAGGTGGATTGGCCACGCTAAGTTGCCCCTTAATTGGAAAAAATTAATTGGATACACTAAATTTTTTAAAAAGGTATCTACCATCAAGCTATATCATTTTTTTCAGTCACAGTTCACTTCAATGGTGATTCCATTTTCTGTTCGCCTTGAGAGAGAAAGATTGATAACTAAATGAATTCAAATTTATAATGCACAGGAGAAAAATCGCAAATTACCGTTAATGGATTGTTCTGCTAATGCCAATTCGGGGGAACTACAGATTTGAGCCAGGGAAGTGGGACAGAAATTTTCAGAAATGGGAGGAGATGGGGATTAAGACACTAAAAGATTTATTTCTTGGGAGTCGGTTTACAGGATTGAAGGAGCTGGAAGCGAAGTATGGGCTGGAGCAGGGGGAAATGTTTAGATACATGCCGGTTCAGGATTTTGCCAGAAAGGAGATACAGAGCTTCCCGGTGGAGCCGGCCTCCACATTGCTGGAGGATTTGCTGACAACAGGGGGACTGGAGAAGAGGGTAATGTCGGTGGTTTACGGAGCTATTTTGGAAGAGGAGAAGGCACCACTGGAAGGGATCAAGGCAAAGTAGGTGGAAGAGTTGGGAGAGGGTATGGAGGAGGGGTTCTGGTGTGAGGTGCTCCGGAGAGTGAACTCCTCCACCTCGTGCGCGAGGTTGGGCTGCTACAACTGAAGGTGGTACATAGAGCACACCTTACAAGGGCGAGGATGAGCCGGCTCTTTGAGGGGTAGAAGGTGTGTGTGAACATTGTGGGGGGGGGGGCCCGCAAATCACATTCATATATTTTGGTCTTGTACAAAGCTAGAGGATTACTAGAAGGAGGTTTTTAGGGTAATTTCTAAAGTGGTGCATGTGAAACTGGACCCGTGCCCTCGGGAGGCCATATTCAGGATGTCGGACAAGCCAGTAGGGAACGGGTGAGCAGGCAGATGTTGAAGCCTTCGCCTTATTGATCGTCCGAAGGCGGATCCAGATGGGATGGAGAGCGGCCGCTCCACCCTGTGCCCTGGCATGGGGACCTGTTGGAATTCTTGACTCTTGAGAAGGTTAAGTTTTGAACTGAGGGGAAGAATGGAGGGGTTCTACAATTCATGGGCGTTATTCAACATGCACTTTCAAGAACTGGATAGCATCGAACATTAGTTGGGGGGGGGGGGGGGGGGAAGAGAGTTGGAAGAGTTGGGGAGGGGGACTCAATGCGTCAATAGTGACTATGGGTGATTCCTGATTCCCTTTTGTTATTTGTTTATGTTAACATGCAGGTTAATGTTTGGGGTTTGGTGGGAGGATGGGATTGTTGTTGTTGATATAGGGATTGACATATTTGTTACTGCTAATTGTTTATTGTTGGTGGGTGCAAACTTGGGAGAAAATGAGAGAAAGGAGGAGAATAAAAATATGTTTTTTTTTTAAAATGATGGTTTTGGTACAATCACTTCAGGAAACATAAAAGGGAGGCATGAGGTGAGAAAATGAACTTCTAAAAATTAAACAGGACACAAGACAGTGACCACTGCATTCACAAATCTAGATGAACTTTTAACTGATTGCAACCTACAAGAAAGAAGTACATAAATAATTATATACAAATATTCAACTGCGACAGCATCAAGAATTCTTTGGTGTCAGCCTTAACTAAACACTTGATTGGCTGCAAAGTGCGTATTGAGGTCGTGAAAGGCACAATATTGAGGTTACATTACCTTGTTTAAGGGTTGAGCTCAATTCAATGGCGTTCACACTAAAATAACTATAAATACTTCTTTAGTGGGGCAGCACAGTGGTCAGCACTGCTGCCTCACGGCGCCGAGGTCCCAGGTTCCATCCCGGCCCTGGGTCACTGTCCGTGTGGACTTTGCACATTCTCCCCGTGTTTGCGGGATTTTACCCCCACAACTAAGGTGTGCAGGGTAGGTGCATAGGCCACACTAAAAAATTGCCACTTAATTGGAAAATATGAATTGGGAACGCTAAATTTTTTAAAAACTTTTTTTTAAAAATCAGTGGTTAAAAAAAATTAATTGCAAGAACTGTTTAACTTTTTATTTCAATCCGATTAAGATTGTTCATCATGAAGAAGGGACTGATGAGAAAACACTTTCAAAACAGAGTTAAAGTTATACACACACTTGGTTTTAATAAATTTAGAGTACCCAATTATTTATTTTTCCAATTCAGGGGCAATTTAGCGTGGCCAATTCACCTACCCTGCATATCTTTGGGTTGTGGGGGTGAGACCCACGCAGACACGGGGAGAATGTGCAAACGCCACACGGACAGTGACCCAGGATTTGAACCCGGGTCCTCGGCACCGCAGTCCCAGTGATAACCACTGCGCCACCGTGCTGCCCTTACACACACACACACACACACACACACACACACACACACACACACACACACACACACACACACACACACAGGAATTAGGAATGGAATCCTTTCTTACTTTAGCACCCAGTGTCACCATTAATCAGTCAGAGGTCAGGTGTAGCACCATATTTAAGTTACCCTTCCGCCTGCTTCAATAACATTTTTAACCTTCAATTTCAGAACAGCTGGCCGATCTTGCAGCATTTCATTTTCCCATTCCAGCCATCTTGTAGCCTCAATTGAGTCAAGGCTTCTAACCGGTGCTAAATTATGGGCAATGGAAAACGGTGGCTTTTGGCCCGTTGGGATCTTGGCTGAAACAGGCCAAACTGATGACAATGCAAGATCCATGCAGCCAGCAGGAAAAGGCTTGTATCCCACCAGTAGAGACAGATTGCAGCAAGAGGTCAAGAAAATCTCTCATAACACACTCTCCCCAAGCATAACATTTAGACATATAGTTTGGTGCTATTCCTAAATGATTTATGTCAGAAGAGTATTGAAAGAAGGAAGCACTCGTATCCTAAAGATTTCTTGCAGTGGTGGAATGCAATATTGTACAGTCAACTGGGTGCGTAGGTGGAAACAGGATACCGGTGCAAAGACTGTATGCTCCCTTGTGAAGCTAATAGATAAAGCAATAGAATTTATGGTTTGGCTTGATCGTAAGAAGCAACATAATCCTATAGGACTTTATTTTTAAATCATGTGTCTTGCGCTTAAATTCTTCACAATTCAAACAAATTAGTGATGATTACAGTTCAATATGCTACTGTTTTCACATGAATTTATGTAGACGGCTATAAGTATCCGGACCTCAAAAACAAATTTTTAACGATCCAAGTTTATGAAATGTGGGTAAAATTCCAAGAGCAAAAATTTGAAGATTGATCCAAAAAGAAGTTTCACAAAGCAGAGCAACTGACAACCAGAATTAACTTCAAACATGTATTCTGGACTAAATGAAAAATCAAAAACAGGTGGTTATTGGATGAGTCTTTGGCTCGGGGAAGCCTCATTTGATAATGATAGCACTAACGCTGAAGGCAATTTCTGAAACTTTCAACCTTTTGTATCGTTGACACCAGAAACTAGTATCCACTTCCTTTAACTCATTTGGCCAGGTTCCTCTGATTCTTGCTGTAGAGATATCCAAGTTTGTTGCATAGGATACTTTGGAATTCTACATGTAGGGCATTGGAGGGGGGTGGGCGAAGGGAGTAAGGGCGGCAGGAATAAAAGGCACATCAGCCCCAACTAGAATACTGATAAATTACATATCTCCTAAATCTTACAACCAAAACTCAAGAGTGCCCAGCTAATCTCAGCTGTGCGGAAACGCCCACTGTAACCTGCCCTGCACATTTCTGGACACAGTAAGGAGCAATTCAGCATGGCCAATAAACTCCGCTGACTCCTGATCTCAGCTGTACAGGAGGGAATTAAAATCTACGGTCTGCCACTTCCAAGTACACAGTTGTGCATTTGGCAGAAGCACTGCCAGAAGATCAAAGCAGGTTAGGCTCTTAATGTATGTGCAGCCCGAGGAGGAATTAGAATTGTTTTCTGCACAAAAATAACCTTTCGGCTAACTTTTTAGAATGGTAAAGTCAGAAAAAGATGCAAGGTCCATACGTTATGGCAAAAATTGCGATTGGACCAATTTCACAAATAGCAATGAATATCCAACAGGCCAATAAGGGTCACAAGTGTAAATCATAGTTCAGACCTTTAACAGTTTCCAAAATGTATGTATATTAATACGTGCACAGTTTGGGAAAGCGGTGGCATAGTGGTATTGTCACTGGACCAGTAGTCCACAGATCCAGAGTAATGGCAGATGGTGAAATTTAAATTCAATAAAAATCTGACCTTAAAACCATTGTCGATTGTTGTAAAAACCCATCTGGTTCACTAATGCCCTTTGGGAAAGAAAATCTGCCATCCTTGCCTGGTCTGGCCTACGTGTGATTCCAGACCCGTAGCAATGTGGTTGGCTCTCAGATGGCCTCTGAAATGGCCTAGCAATCCAAGGGCCATTAGGGATGGGCAATAAATGCTGGCCCAGCCAACGACGCCCAGATCCCCCAAACGAATATTTTTTAAAGTTTCAACCACAGGTGTGCAGAAGCAAATGGTGCTGACTAATGGTTTAGTTCATGTGAAGAGACAGGGGAGACACATATTTCATTCAAGCGAAGTTACAATAATAGAAAAATAACATAAGATAACAGCACATGCAAAACCCATCAACAATCTAGAGATCTGTATGTGTTGGCTGTGTCTTTCGTTTTCCTCAGATATACCAAAGATCAGCATTTTCAGTGAGGGATAAAAGGGTGCAACAGCATTGCCAACACACCAGTAGTCAAAGGACGGCAGCCACAGGAATTATTTTCAACACATCAAGCATTTGACCAGCTAAAAAAGGAGCACTAAGGAAGCTCTGATTGCAATGTCCAGAAATGCAAATCAAAGGCACTGAAATCAAGGTGGATCATGAAAATACGAACACCGGAATTAGGAGAAGGCCTTTCAGCAGCTTGAGCCTGCTTTGTTATTTGATAAGATTTTGGCTGATCCGATTGTGGGCTCAGCGCCACAATCCCCCCCTCCCCTCCCCCCCCCCCCCCCCCCCCGCCCCGCCGCCCCCAGATAACCTTTGACTCCCCTTGTTAGATAGGAATCTCTCTACCTCCCCCTTTAAAGTATTAATTGACCCTGCCTCCGCCACTCTCTGGGGAAGAGAGTTTTAGGATTTACAATCCTCAGGGAAAAAATGTCTTTTAATCTCCGTCTTAAATGGGAGATCCCTTATTTTTAAACTGTGCCCCTTAGTTCTATTCTCTCCCACGAGTGAGGACAACCTTCCAGCATCCAGCCTGTCAAATCCCCTCAGGGTCTTATATGCTTCAATAAAATCACCTCTCAATCTTCTAGATTCCAATGGCTGCAGTCCCGGCCTTTCCTCATAAGATAACCCCCCGCATCCAATGCACCAGTCAAGTGAACCTTCTCTGAACTGCTTCAAACACACCTATATCCTTTCTTAAAGAAGGGGACCAAAACCGTACACTGTACTCTAGATGTACTCTCGCCAATGTCCTGTACAACTGTAGCAAAACTACTCTACTTTTGTAAGACCGTAAGATGCAGGAGCAGAAGTAGGCTCCTTATCATGTCTGCTCCACCATACAATGAGATCATGGGCTGATCTTTTTTTAAATAAACTTAGAGTGCCCAATTCTTTTTTTCCCCAGTTAAGGAGCAATTTAGCGCGAGCGATTCACCTACCCAGCACATCTTTTTGGGTTGTGGGGGCGAGACCCACGCAGACACGGGGGAAAATGTGCAAACTCCACACAGACCGTGAGCTGGGCTGGGCCGGGATCGAACTCGGGTCCTCGGCACCGTGAGGCAGCAGTGCTAACCACCTTGCTGCCCTTGACTGATCTGATACAAAACTCAACTCCACTTTCCCAATTATTTTCAACCTTTGACTCCCCTTGTTAGACAAGACTCTCTCTACCTCGCCCTTAAAAATATTCATTGACCCTGCCTCCGCCGCTCTCCGGGGAAAAGAGTTTTAAGATTTACGATCCTCAAGGGAATCCCCATGACCTTTGATTCCCTTACTGATTGAAAATCTGTCCATCTCAGCTTTGAACATATTTAACGACCCAACCTCTACATACCTCGGCAGTAAAGAATTCCACAGATTCACTACTCTCCAAGAGAAGACATTTCTCCTCAGGCTGGATTTACCGGCTGTTGACGCCATGGGGAAATTCCAGTCCCATGCCAGCGCACGGGTTTCCTGGCGATGAGGGGTACTGTCACCGGGAAATTCCGTTGACAACAGTGGGGTCGGTAGATCCCGCTGGTGAGCCGCCTCCACCGCCGGAAAACACGCAGCGGGGTGATCGCTAAATCCCGCCCCTCATGTCTTAAATGTGTAACAACTTACTCTGCAATTATGCCCTCTGGTCCGAGACTCTCCCAAAATAAATATCCTCTCTGCAGCTACGCTATCAATCCCCCGTCCGCCACGAGCGCAAATGGCAGCATGAGCGCAAAACCTTGCAGGAGTCGGGAAACGAGATTCTCATCAGCGAGAACTCGTTTCCTGATTTTCCCCGCCCCTTGGTGGTGGCATAATGAAGTTCCTGCCCCAAAGGGCGAGAACCTCATTGTCATGCATCTAAACAAACTTTAATATAGTTAATATGCCACATGATCTCCCCCCCTCCGTCACTTGATATTCATACCTCACCGACGTGTAGTTTAGAACAGGTATATAAAGGTGTGAATGAGTCGAGGGGATCACCCCGGGAATGCAAAGGTGATTATAGCCCCCAGGGGGAGAGGGACATGCCCAGGCAGTGCCCTGGAATTGCCTCCGGCAAAGGTTGGCACTGCACCTTGGCAGAGTCCATCCAGCAGTGCTAATGTGTGCTGGGGAAACTGCCAGGGCGGACTCTCTGTGGGGAGTGGGGTTGTCCTCCATTTCCCTGGGGGTTGCTGTGGGGAGTTTATTTTTAGTTCAGATCGGGGAGCCTCTTTAAAGGGCACCCTGATCACTGTGGTCTACCAGGCCCCTCCTCACCAGTGACACCTTAAACCATGCCCCCAAATTTATTTTGCTCAGAACGTTAGAAGACTTTCTCCAAAAACTCGACACTCCGATTTTCAGTTAAAGCTTGAACTCTGATAAATTATGGGAAAATTCCGCCCATGATTTTACCTCCGATATACTGAGCTCTTTGTAGTATCATTTGATGAGACACTTTGTCAAATGCCTTCTGGAAATCTAAGTACAGTACATCCACATGTTCCCCTTTACCCAAGTTACTTCCTCAAAGAACTCAAATAAATGAGTCAAACATGATTTCCCTGTCAGAAAACTACGCTGACTCTGTCTGATTACATTGAGATTTTCTAAGTGTTCCACTATAACCTCCTTAGTAATAGATTACAACAATTTCTATACAACAGCTGCTAAGCTAACTGGCCTATTGTATTCACTAATCTGATGGGGCCTTTCTAGAATCTAGGGAATTTTGGAATATTAAAACCAATGCATCTACTATCTCAGCAGACACTTCTCTTAAGACTTTAGGATGTAGTCCATCAGGACCTGGCGGCTTGTCAGTTTTTAGGCCTAATCATTTTCGCAGTACCCCTTCCTTGGTGATTGTAATTGTTTTACGTTCCTCCCTCACTTTCACCTCCTGATTCATAATTATTTCTGGAATATTATTTGAATCCTCTACAGTGAAGACAGACACAAAATATCTGTTCAATTCATCTACCATTTCCTTATTTTCTATTATTAGTTCTCCATTCCCACTCTCTACAGGACCAACACTCACTTAACTTTATTTATTTTTAAGATACATGTAGAAACTCTTACTACCTGCTTTTCTTTCTAGCTAACTTTCTCTCGTACTCTAAGTGCTCTCTCCTTATTGTTTAGTCATTCTTCGATGTTCTTTACATTCCGCCCAATCATCTGACCTGCCTCTCAACTCTGCGGAATATTCAACCTGATACTATCTTTAACTCCTTTAGTTAGCCACAGATGGTGTGCCATCCTTATAGTCTTTCTTTCAAAATGGAATGCATCTTTTGTGTAATATAGAAATATAGAGAAATACAGCACAGAACAGGCCCTTCGGCCCACGATGTTGCGCCGAACTTTTGTCCTAGGTAATCTGAAAGGTCTTAAATGTCCACCGCAGCATGGCTACTGACCTATCCCTTAACCTAATTTCCCAGTTCACTTTAGCCAACTCTTGTCTTCATGACTTCATAATTGTCCTTATTTAAGTTTGAAACATTATTCTTAAATCATCTCCTCTCTCCTTCAAACTTCATGGAAATTCAGTCATATTATGATCACTGCTACCTCGAGGCACCTTCACTATGAGGTTGTTAATAAATCCTGTCTCATTGCACATTGCCAGATCTAGTATACCCTGCTTCCTTGTTGGTGCTAAAACATGCTGCTCTAAGAAACCCAAGAACACCTCACGGTAGCATGGTGGTTAGCATCAATGCTTCACAGCTCCAGGGTCCCAGGTTCGATTCCCGGCTGGGTCACTGTCTGTGTGGAGTCTGCACGTCCTCCCCGTGTGTGCGTGGGTTTCCTCCGGGTGCTCCGGTTTCCTCCCACAGTCCAAAGATGTGCGGGTTAGGTGGATTGGCCATGCTAAATTGCCCGTAGTGTAAGGTTAATGGGGGGATTGTTGGGTTGCGGGTTACGTGGGTTTAAGTGGGGTGATCATGGCTCGGCACAACATTGAGGGCCGAAGGGCCTGTTCTGTGCTGTACTGTTCTATGTTCTATGTTCTAACACAAACCCACTTTCAAAAATATTCCATGGACAGTTGTCAGAGAATAGGAATGCTTATTTTATATAGAATATATAAAATATAGAATATATAGAATATATAAAATAATGTATAATATATAAAATAAATATTGATTCAGCAAAATATGCTCATCAAATTTTGGGTCATAATGTTTTGAGGATTTCACTCTAAATATTCCCCAAAGACCATTATCTCAGCGAATTTAGTGAGAAGGAGGGGTTGATGAGCCAACCTTGGACAGAATTCTCCCATGCCCCTGCCAATGGGTTCAATGGCGGGTGAGAATTCAGTAGGAGGCCCAAAGAAAAATCGGTTTTATGCCAGTGCGAACTTCCTGTGGGATCTCCTTCCTTGGCAGATCAGGAACGCCACTGGAGGCTGTTGTGAACTCCATTTGCATCCCGTCAACGGCAAAGCACATTAAGAACAAATTGGCATGCAGTTGTCCGGTCTCACATGCACAATGCCTGGGGCTGCCTCCAGAGTTCAGAATGGGGGTTTCCAGCAACCCTGGAGGTCCATCTTCTTGCCTCAATGTTCCTTGGATGGCACGGTGATGCTGTGGTCAGCACTGCTGCCTCACGGCAACAAGGACCTGGGTTCGATCCTGGCCCCGATCACTGTCCATGTGGAGTTTAAACATTCTCCCCGTGTCTGCGTGGGTCTCACCCCCTCAACCCAAAGATGTGCAGGATAGATGAATTGGTCACGCTAAATTGCCACTTAATTGGAAAAATGTTAAAAAGTACTCAAAAGAAAAGAAAGTCCATCTTCAGGCCTCAGAGTGCTCCTGGAGATCTATCTTAATTTTCAGGGGATCCACCTTCTTTCTTGTGGGTCAGTGATGCTGGACAGGTTTTCAACATGGCGCATGGACAGGATGGTGGACTATAAACCATCAGGCCTGCCCCACCACACTATGGAACATGGCGCAAAGCATCCAGTTCCATAATTAATGAGGTCAGGCCTGAAAATTTGGCATGTTTTCTCTCTGGCCTCAACAAGGGGAAGCACTCCGCCTTCCCGTCCCGTGGCTTAATTCCAGAATAGGGGAATTCTGCTCCTTGTCACTGTAATCTAGATTTACTAGATATAGCACATGCTGCCTAAAGATCTCCTGAACTTCTTGTGCCAGAACACAATCACACGATGACCTAGAATTTAAACTGCTCTGGAACCCTGTTCCTTACTCCTTACGTGGTTATATTCTAAAATGAAGCTTGGATTTGAAAAATGGGTTAAAGGGATATGGGGAACAAGTAGGGAAGGAGGTGGATTTGAGACCAGGAAGAGATCAGCCATGATCTGATTGAATGGTAGAGCAGGTTCGAAGGGTTCTGGGGCAGCAGGGTAGCATGGTGGTTAGCATCAATGCTTCACAGCTCCAGGGTCCCAGGTTCGATTCCCGGCTGGGTCACTGTCTGTGTGGAGTCTGCATGTCCTCCCCCTGTGTGCGTGGGTTTCCTCCGGGTGCTCCGGTTTCCTCCCACAGTCCAAAGATGTGCGGGTTAGGTGGATTGGCCATGCTAAATTGCCCGTAGTGTCCTAATAAAAGTAAGGTTAAGGGGGGGTTGTTGGGTTACGGGTATAGGGTGGATACGTGGGTTTGAGTAGGGTGATCATGGCTCGGCACAACATTGAGGGCCGAAGGGCCTGTTCTGTGCTGTACTGTTCTATGTTCTACGGTTGAATTGCCTACTTCTGCTCCTAATTCCTCTGTTCCTGGATAGCCTTGTATTAAAGACAGCTCCAGACAGTCTTGCTGCCTTGCAACTCAATGTACAGCTGCAAATTCCTTTGAAAATATCTTGGAACAAAAATTGTATTTCGTGTAACTACATTTCGGCAATCAGCCATTCATGAGCTTCCAAGTTCCAAGTTTATCTCTTGTGCACATGGTAATCACTAGCACACTCTGAACCACAAATTGTAGAATTTTGGGACATCCATATTAATCCAGCTATCAGCGATGCTGCAGGACACGGTGGCACCAATAAATCCGCATTCAACAGACATAATAAATCACCTTTTCTATTCCAAGGGAAGAATCTAATTTCACATTAACCAAAGCCTATAATTTATCTGACTATTATGTGCATTGATGAATTAGCTAGTATTGTTTAATTTCAACCCTATGCACTGTGACCAGAACAATAAACAATCCTCTATGAGCAAAAATGCTTCAATTTCTTCACAAGGATAACCACTTCCTCAAATACAACATAATAAAGCAGGCTTTGTGTAGACTGAAGTGACAGAATGTCATGCCTTTAAGATTCAAGAGTCGGTAATCCCATCTGAAAATGTTTCAAGCTCGGGTCAGGTGGAAATTGATAATTTTGGGGTGCAGAAGTGGCATGGGTAGGTGGGCAGAAATCGTGGACAGTAGACTTGGCAATGTATTTTGTTCAAGTTTCGGCAGAACGTCACCTTTATCACTTAGAAGGTTGAGGAGATGATTCATCCGATTTTATGTTCCCTCAGAGAGAGCGGCAGGACGAGAGACTGCAAGATCACAGCGGAGGGGGATTTAAGTTAAACAGGAAAACCTCTCTGTAGATTAGAATATAAATTGCCGACTGAAACAGAGTTTAGGCAATGTTGCTTTTCGCATTTTGAAGGAACATTTCCCTCCGGGATACCCTTCTTCACTCCTCCATCACCTCATCCTCTTCCCACATCACCTTCCTATGCAATCGCAGACGGTGTAACACCTACCCCTTTACCTCGTCTCTGCTCACCATCCCAAGGCCTAAAACACTCTTTTCAAGTAAGGCAGTGCCTCACGCTCTGGTCTATTGCATTCGCTGCTCCCAACGTGGCCTACTCTACATTGGGGAGACTAAACGCAGACTGGGTGATTGCTTTGCAGGACACCTCCGGTCCGTCCGCAAGCAAGACCCAGACCTTCCTGTCGCTGCCATTTCAACTCACCCCCCTCCGCCCCCCCGCTCTCACGTCCACATGTCCATCCTTGGCCTGCGACAATGTTACAGTGAAGGCCAGCGCAAACTGGAGGAACGGCACCTCATCTTCCAATTAGGCACTTTACAGCCTTCCGGACTTCAACTTCAGACTGTGAACTCTCTCCTCCACCTTCACCCCATCTTTATTCCCATCCATTTATTTTCATTTCTTCCTTTGATCTGTTTTTCCCTCACCATTGTTGTCCCTTCCCCCACCCACTCCACTTGGGTCATCTGTTCCTAGCTGCCCTTTGACACACTGCTCACCGTCCTAATCTCTTTATCTGCCACTATTAGCCCCCTTCTTAGCCTTAATCACCTCCAATTACATTCCTTTCGTCTTTCTGTCCACAACATCTTTGTCAATCTCCACCTATCGCTGTGCCCCAATCCAGCCCTAGCACTCCACGCCTCCCCAATATAAATCTGACCCTATTTCCAGTTCTCTCCGGCTTCGACAAAGAATCATCCAGACTCGAAACGTTAGCTCCCTTCTCCCTCCACAGATGCTGTCAGACCTGCTGTGATTGGCCAGTATTTTTGTTTTTTTGTTTCAAATTCCAGCATCTACAGTAATTTGCTTTCAATTTAGTTTAGTACAAGAAAAGTCTTACGGTTGAAATCTTGTTGTATGATCCTTCCAGCCGGTCACTGAAAATTTGAATATCTTTCTGACAGTCGATTTAGATTTATTGTCACGTGTACCAAGTGGGAGTGAAAAATCCAGGCAGATTAGGCAGTTGTCGGTCTAGGTGGGACCAGAACAACAGAGAGGGCTGATGTGTGTACGGACTCCCAAAATGTGTTTGATAAAGTGCCACATAATAGACTTGTCAGCAAAGTTGAAGCCCATGGAATAACTGGGACAGTGGCAGAATGAATTTGATGCTCACTGAGTGAAAAAATGCAGGGAGCAGTGGTGAACCGTCGTCTTTTGAGATGGAGGAAGGTTCACAGTTCGCTTCCCCAAGGATCATCTTAGGACCACTGCTTTTCTTGATTTTTATTAATGACTTAGACTTGTGTGTATAGGGACTTTACAGGAGAATTATAAATCAGGATATGATAACAAGCCACATAAAGAGATATTAGGTCAGAAAACAAAGAGGTAGGTTTAAAGAAATGTCTTACAAGAGGAATGTGAGGAAGAGCGGTGGATTGGATTGGATTTGTTTATTGTCACGTGTATCGAGGTACAGTGAAAAGTATTTCTCTGCGAGCAGCTCAACAGATCAGTAAGTACATGAAAAAAAAGGAAATAAAAGAAAATACATAATAGGGCAACACAAGGTACACAATGTAACTACATAAAAACCGGCATCGGGTGAAGCATACAGGGGTGTAGTGCTAATGAGGTCAGTCCGTAAGAGGGTCGTTTAGGAGTCTGGTAACAACGCGGAAGAAGCTGTTTTTGAGTCTGTCCGTGCGTGTTCTCAGACTTTTGTATCTCCTGCCCGATGGGAGATGTTGGAAGAGTGAGTAAGCCGGGTGGGAGGGGTCTTTGATTATGCTGCCCACTTTCCCCAGGCAGCAGGAGGCGTAGATGGAGTCAATGGATGGGAGGCAGGTTCGTGTGATGAACTGGGCTGTGTTCACAACTCTCTGAAGTTTCTTGCGGTCTTGGGTCGAGGGTATTCCACAAGTTTTATGCCCATGCAGTTGAAGGTGCAGCCACCAATGGTGGAGCAATTAAAATTGGGGATACTTGCAAGGTCAGAATTAGAGGAGCACAGATATCTTGGGAGGGTTGCGAGGCTGGAGAAGATTTCAGAGATATGGAGGAGCGAGACCATGGAAGGTCCTGAAAATAAGAATGAGAATTTTTAAATCAAGATGCTGCTTGACCGGGTGCCTCGGGGTGATAGCGGAACTGGACCTCGTGCGAGTTGAGACATATGCAGCAGAAATTTGGATGATCTCTCCTAGTTTACAATAAGTAGAATGTGGGAGAGCAGCCAACAGTGCATTGGAATGGTCATGTCCAGAGGTAACAAAATGTGTTTCAGCAGCAGGTGAGCTGAGGCAGGGGCCAGGTCATGGATGTGGAAATTGCCAGTCTTAATAAAAGGTGCAACTGAGAGGTTAGAAGCTCATCTCAGGGTCAAATGTGACATCAAATTAGCTTAGCCTCAGACTGTTGCCAGGGGAGAAGATTGCAGTCAGTAACTAGGCAACATAATTTTAGATGCAGATAAATTTTGGAAAAGTACAAGCAGGAAGGTGCTCTTCAGATAAGTGATCAACAATTGCGGGGAGAGTTGCAATTTGCCTAAGACTATTTTTAAGTTGCAGGAGATTGTAACTGAGTCTCTATGATCAGGTGAATTGAAAGGGATAGGAAGTACCCTGATCCAAATCATTCATTTGCAACCAGGCATTTATTTTTCAATGCAATTTGTGTATTTTTGCTGCTTTAGACACCCACACTGCAAATACCAGAGACACTGCATCTCTCTTACACAAAAAATGATTGTTTAGCTGTGGTTACTCTTTCTTCCTTATGCTTTTTGTTAAAAAGTCTTCTGATGGAAAGTTGTCAAATTACTTCCCTGCATTAGAAGCCTAAAAGAATAGGAAAGTGCCTCCGTTTAGAGCTTTCATACACAAGAAATTATGTAGCTACTGCTTTCAAAAGGCAGGCACAGATCCTTTGTAAAATGGAAAGTAAATCTGTCAGCACCTCTTGAGCACTGAGGCAATGCCAACACAAGCAATGCTGACTGATAAATGTATGCAAGACCTGAGCACAAACAGAATTCCAATCTGCACTAATTCACTTTCTGAAGCCTACGCCTTGCAAATCTTCTTTGGCAAACCAAGGTAACCAAGACATTATATGCTCCACAAACTGATTTGTTATTCTTGAAAGAGTCACTTTGATCTGTTTGCAGTGCCTAATTAAGGAGATACAAACACGTCCACCATTTCTCCACCATGTTAATATTCTTGTGATGGCTTCAAGTTATGGCTGAATCAGATTTTTTTTCAGCTGTTTGTTGGACTGCCAGAATTTCCACACGCAACACAGACTAAATGGGCTTGAAACAGCAGTTGTGATTTTTACAAAAAACAAATCTTGAGTTGATTTTCAAAATATAACACACACCAGGTGCTCACACTGAAAAAGCTCAATTTTAAAAAGAGGGTGTTAAATAAAAGTCACCTTTATACAGGAAATGCTTCTAACTGGTAGTGTTAAATCCACATTACATGCAATTCAAGTGAAAAATTACAATCATAATTCCACAAAATCCTTGTTGACTTTCTTAATGATTTTCAAGCGATAGAATTAAGATTTTTCTTTTTTCAACAGGAATTACAGTAAAGCTCAAATTTTGACTATCATTTCTTTATTACTGAAATTAAAATACTTTTTATTTTGCCTTAATCTGGCAGCATCATACAACAGTTTGCAGTTCGAGAAAAGGCCACTAAAAAAACATAAAAAGAGACGAACATACTACTGAATGATCGTGGAAAATGATGCAAATTAATATAAAAAGTAGAGCCTTGGAATGTAAACTGTCAAAAATCTATTATATATCCTGAAATTATACTTACATTTGTCTTTAGAAGGGTCATATCAATTGTAATTTAATAACTAGGTTTGGCTTTGAATGTGTAAATTAACAGTAAAGAAGACAATAATGGTAGAATGGAGGGCAGCACGGTGGCACAGTTGATTAGCCCTGTTGCCTCATGGCGCCGAGGTCCCAGGTTCGATCCCGGCTCTGGGTCACTATCTGTGTGGAGTTTGCACATTCTCCCCATGTTTGTGTGGGTTTCACCCCCACAACCCAAAAGATGTGCAGAGTAGGTGAATTGGCCACGCTAAATTGCCCGTCAATTGAAAAAAGAAATGAATTGGGTACTCTAAATTTATTTTAAAGAAATAATGGTACAAAGGAGTGGAACTTTCCAGGATCAGATGGCTTCCATTCCAGAGTATTAAAGGAGGTAGGTGAAAACACTGGCGATGCCCTGACTGTAATCTTCCCAAGCTCCTTCAATTGAGGAATTGGTCCTTTCGACTGGAGAATCACCACTATTTATGAAAGGTGGGGGGTGACTAAAGTATTGGACAGGAGAATATCTATGGATGTTATTCATATGAATTTCTGGAAAGCATTTGATAAAGTTCCTCATGAGAAACTAAAATTGAAGTTCATGGAACTGACAGCAAATTATTGCCTGGCTAGGAAATTTGCTGAGGAACAGGAGACAGAAAGTAGAGATAATAATAATCTTTATTGTCCCAAGTAGGCTTACATTTACACTGCAATGAAGTTACTGTGAAAAGTCCCTAGTTGTCACATTCTGACACCGGTTCAGGTACACAAAGTGAGAATTCAGAATGTCCAAATCACCTAACAGCACATCTTTTGGGACCTGTGGGAAGAAACCGGATACCGGAGGAAAGTCACGCAGACACAGGGAGAACGTGCAGACTCCACACAATGACCCAAGCCAGGAATCAAACCTGGGACCCTGGAGCTGTGAAGCAACAATGTGCTACCATGCTACGCACAATAGGCAGATACTCTAATTGGTAGGGTGAGTGGTATCACAAGGATCTGTGTTGTGATAGAAAGCCACAAATTAAAGTTTGATGAAATCATGAAAAGAGGTGGCATCGTAAGCAGTGTGGACATCTGCATAAAATTACCAAAAAACATTGATAGATTAAGTGAAAGCTCAAAACAGTGACACATATATGTGAATGTAGCCAAATAAGAGGTCATCCACTTTGTGCCTAATGGGGTAGAACAGAGTTCTTTCTAATTGGTGAAAAGTTGAAACCACTGGAGATCCAAATAAATAGATCAGAAAAATGGACAAGTACAGGAAATAATCAGAAAGGCAATTAGAATGCTGGCCTTGTAGCTAGTGGACTAGAATACAAGTGGTTGGAAGTTCTGCCAGAACCATGCAAAGCTCTGGTTAGATCAACCCTGGAGTACTATTAGTTCTGGGCACGAAATCGCAGGAAGAATATATTGGCCTTTGAAGAAATGCAGCGTAGATTCACCAGAAAAACACCAGGGGCGAGATTCTCCGCAAATGCGGAGAATCGTAAAGGCTGCCGTGGGACAGGCCGTGACCCACGGCAGCCTTCACGCCCACTTCCGGGGCCAATTCTCCCCCCAGGGCGGGGCTAGGAGCGCGGCCCCGTGCATCACGGCGGCGCGGCCTTGACGACGGTCGTCAAGGCTGCACGTCAAGCGTCACGCCGGCTGACGCGGCCGATGACGTCAGCCACGCATGCGCAGGTTGGACAAGGCCAACCCGTGCATGCGCAGTTGGCGTCTTGTCCCTCAGCCGCCCCGCAAGACGTGGTGGCTTGATCTTGCGGGGCGGCGGAGGGAAAAGAGTGCATCCTTACAGACGCACGGCCCCCTTGGCACGGCCATGGTACTGCCGTGCCAATCGGGCCCCCAGATGCCCCAAACGGGCATTTGGCACCTGTTTCACGACGGCAGCGAGCAGGTGTGTTTGCTGCCGTGCTGAAACAGGCATGAGGCCCGGGGGGGGGGGAGATAATAGCGGGAGGGCGTGAAAAATGTAGGGAGGCCCTCCCGCTATTCTCCCACCCAGCGTGGGGGGGGCAGAGAATCGCACCCCAGGACTCTGGATTAAAGTGAGGGGTTGGTTTAGCACAGTGGGCTAAATCGCTGAGTTGTACTGCAGAACAATGCCAGCAGCGGCGCGGGTTCAATTCCCGTACTGGCCTCCCCAAACAGGCGCCAGAATGTGGCGACTCCGGGCTTTTCCCAGTAACTTCATTGAAGTCTACTTGTGACAATAGCATTATTATTACTTGTTGCATTCTTTGGAATTTAGGGGTGTAATGGATGATCTGATCAAAGTTTTCAAATATTAAGTTGTCTGAATAGCTTTTCTCTATATGCTTTATTTCTGTTAATTGTGAGTCTGTGAGGAGGCATAGTATAAAAAGTAAAGCCAGGCCTTACAAGAGTTGAGGTTAGGAAACACGTCCACGTGTATAGGGTGCTAAGAGTTCAGAGCTTCCCTTCCGCAAATGTCAACCAATGCGAGATCAGTTATTAATTTTAAATCCGAGGCTGATAAGGTTTTTGTTAACAAAAGGTTTAGAGATATGGGCAAGGCCATGGAGTTAGTTCACAGACCAGCCATTAAATGGTGGAACAAGCTCACGGGGTTAAATTGCCTGCCCTGTTCCTATATTCCTAGGTGATAATGTTGAAATGGGATACTTTGTAGATATTGTACCTTTTGTATGACGTCCACGGCTTTTTGTAAAATAAATTGCTGTATTAATTTGCCTTATGAAGACACTCAAACATCTTGAACAGTTCGGCACACAAAGTATTTGAAAGTAAACCTCATGTGGGGACATGGTGGTGTGGCGGCAATGTCACTGGACAAGTAATCCAGAGGCCCAGGTTAATGTTTTGGAGAATTGGGTTCAAATCCCACCACAGCAGCTGGTGGAATTGAAAGCCACCCTCAGTGCTTGTCAAAAAAATATCACCTATTTGTCATAAAATCCATCCAAATCTCCACGGTCATTTAGGGAAGGAAATCTGCCATCCGGGCCTGCGTGTAACTCCACTCGGAAATGGCTAAGCAAGCCACTCAGTTCAAGGACAGTCAGGGATGAGAAACAAATACTGGCTTTGCCAATGGTGCCCACATCCCATGGAATAATAAAAAAGTGCTGCAACCTGCCTTGAACGCAGCAAAGTCCTCCAAACAACTATTTGTGCACTTGCAAATTGTTGCAAGGTAATCGCAAGAACGGCAAGATTAATGTTTGACACACCCACATTTCATTAGCTGTTTGAGCACATTTATAATTCCCTGCACAATACGCACTGTAAACAGCTACGGTCCATGAATTATACTGCAGCCATCTGTGCTAACAAAAGCATACTTTAAGTGTGCAAGTGATGCACCCTACTGGGCTGTTCCTGCAACACTTCATTCAAGCATTTATCACCTGCCATTCAAATTTCAATTTACTCATGTGATTAACGGAATTCAACGAACAGAAAAAAGGTTAGCTGGACTCGAAAACAATAACCAGAACAGTTTCGGTAGCACTGAAGTTTGTGGTGATCGGCCTTCAGCTAAGACAGTGTTGAAGGTAATAAAGGAATTATTAAGGTTCAGTAGATGGCCTGGAATAGGGCGAGGCATACGATGTTATAGAGGTGGAAGGAGTTGGTCTTTAGGGTGGAGAGGATACGAGATTGGAAGCTCTGCACGGTGAAATAAGATGCTGTTGCCAGCAATTTGGTTCAGCCTGAGACAGCTGCCAGGGATGGGCACGGAATTGGGAGCTTTTGGCGGGGTTCAACAATGGGGCTTCAGTGCTCCCAGCATGTAACTAAGAAATAATAATAATAATCTTTATTATTGTCACAAGTACGCTTATATTAACACTGCAATGAAGTTACTGTGAAAATCCCCTAGTCGCCACACTCCGGCGCCTGTTCAGGTACACTGGGGGAGAATTCAGAAAGTCCAATTCACCTAACAAACACGTCTTTCGGGACTTGTGGGAGGAAAGCGAACACCCGGAGGAAACCCACGCAGGCACAGGGAGAACGTGCAGACTCCGCACAAACAGTGACCCAAGCCGGGAATAGAACCTGGGACCCTGGAGCTGTGAAGCAACAGTGCTACCCACTGTGCTACCGGGGGCTACAGTCAACAAGTGGTGAATTTTCCAACAAATATTATTTTACTCGGGAAATGGTGGAAGGGTTTTAAGAGGTCAGCAAGTGAACTACTTAACACAGAACCCAGCCGTTACCATTTTATTTTAGTCATGGTATTGCCCTACCTGGCCCAGGTTTATTTCTGGTCAACAATAATCTCCAAGGTGTTGAAGTTAAGGAACTCAGAAACAGTTGTGCAAAGAGATGGCAGGGATTTCTCCTTTTGCTATCTAATGCTATAATCATTTCCAGTCCTTATTTCCAAAACTAGATGTTTTCCTGGTTCTGCTGTATACTGACATGGACTTTTTTAAAAATCTACCCCACACCTAGCCTCCCGTTCATCCGCCTGCTTCCACTGCTCTGCATTGGGCCCTAGTGCCCTAGGGCTGAACATTCTTGCATGGCCTCAAACCAACAGACTCCCAACCCAAAATCTCCATTACACGAGCCCCAGGTTTCTGTTTTCCTCCCTCCCTTCGTCTCATCATCGGCCACAGCTTTAGCTGCTCAAAAACCACCAGCAGGAATTTTCTTCCCAAATTTCCCTGCCTCACTACCTCCTTCTCCTTTGACGCCTTCTTTAAAACCCAGTTCTTCAACCAGTCATCCCTCCTAAAGTCCCCCTTTTTAGCTGTGACCATTTTTTAAAGCCCTGGTTATTTTACTACGATATTAGTGCAATGTAAATGGAGTTGCTGATGTTGAAAAGCTGATAAGGGAAAACTAAGTAGAGGTTGGTAAAGGTGATAACAACAGTGGAAATGTTGCTGAAATATGTTATCACTCACTGAAAGTATGTGAGCACTGGTACAAGTACAGATTGATAAAAGCCAGCATAGTTCTGGTAACTCATGACTAACAAGCCTAATAAAAGCTCCTTCACAGAATTGCAGAGTTTCCCAACAAAGGAAAACAAACCAATGTCGCATTCACAGATTTTCATGAGCCATGAGCAAAATAAATTGTCAATTAAAATTATGATGCAGAATTAGAAGCAACCTATTCACCTGGATAGGAAGTTGATAGTGAAGCAAGGGCAGAGAATCAGGAAAAATGGGAATTTTTTAGGGCAGTACTTTGCATTGGTGGGAAGCTGCAAATGGTGACCCCCAAGAATCAGTGCTGAGGCTCCAACCTTCCACCTCATCAACAAATAACCAGGAATTGGGAACAGAGAGAAATCCATTCAAGATATCAAATGACAGCACAGAGTGCTGCTGAAAAAGAGACATGCCTTCACAAGTCTTTTGTGTTGCACACATCAGGTCTGATTCTCAAGAATACCAACTATAAAGCGAACAACACTTCAAACTGTATGACAAGAGAGTACTGATTGGTTGGCAAGTAGACTCTGAATGATAAAGGTGTTGCCATGGAGGCTGCACCAGCGAACAGCTAACTGCCAGACTTTTGTTTAAATTCAAACCAGGCAGGTCGACTGATTGCTCAAAGCATTGGTATGGGGAGTGAATGGCCCTCAAGCTTTCGTTTAGTTGAAAAAGACACACTGCATGGACATGTTTCAATATATTTATACACACACACACGCACAAGATGAAAATCTTCAACAATATGTCTCTTTATTTCCAGCAATGTCAAACAATATTAAGTTGGACGATTTGGCTTCATATAACACAGGAGGCTATTTAACCAACTTTCCCTGTGTCAGCTCTTTCAAATAACTACCTAATTAGTCCCACTCTCCTGTTTTTTTTAATGTATTCTTTCATGGGATTTAAGAGGGCACTTACAAGCCAACCATATTGCTATGGGTTAGAAGTCAAATGTAGTCCAGAACTGGGTAAGGATGGCAGATTTCCTTCCCTAAAGGGAATCCCTGAATCAATGGGTTTTTACGTCATAATGGCCATCGTAGTTGCATGGCACCATCATTAGGACTAGCTTCATAACGTCAGACTTATTAACTCAATTCAAATTTCACCAGCTGCTGTGGTGGGATTGGAACCCTATAGCATTAGCCTGGGCCTCTGGATTTTTTAATCCAGTGATAGTACCACTGTCTATCCTCCCCACCCCCTTCCATATTGCTGCCGAGGATGTCAAAGGGATGGGTTTTAAGGAAGAGGCAGGAGTTGGCGTAGAACTTCAGCATGTCAGAATAAGACACAGCCAGCAATGGTAGGGTGATGATGAGAGGTTGGTGGTGCGGTGAGGAGCCGGGGCTGTGGTGCACAAGGGCATCAGGTAATGTAAATCAAAATCTACTCTTGTCAAATACTTCACAAAGATACAAGTGATAGAAAGGACAATCTTCGCTTGTACGTACATTTAAATGAGACATTGTGGAATCCTTACTAACAATAAAGAGTTAATTTATTTCACTCACCTTATCTTTAGTCTAATCTTGTTTACAACTTCATCAATGTTGGCTAAAGACTTTGGAGGGAAAGAAAAGCAAGAGTAAGAACATTCAGTTTGTTAAAAGCTAAACTGAGTAAAGAGCAGCTTTAAATTCAGTAAAGCAGTGACTCCTAGTGGAGCACAAGAAAGAGATAGTTAATCCTTCAAGCAAACATCAATTCGTCACAACTTTAATTTACAGTTCTATTATCCATAAACATCCAGATTACTCCATCTAACAGTTAATATATGTTGAGCCATTTTCTTAGAAAGACCATCTTTTAATGCAATTAAATTAGTAACTTAACAGTCACACAACTGGCATTCTAACACAGACAAGGTCAATAACAACTCGTTATTTAGAAAACATCTTTCACATCATAAAAAATGTTCCAAAGTGCTTCACATAAGCATTACAAACAAATATTGACACAGAAGGTGATATTAGAGCAGAAGGCCAAAAGCTTGGTCAAAGGAGGTGGGTTTTAAGGAGGGTCTTAAAGAAGGAAAGAGAGGTAGAGGGTCAGAGACAGTGTAGGGAGGGTATGCCAGAACCTAAGGTCTAGGCAACTGAAGGCACGGCCATCAACTGTGGAGTGATTAAAATCAGTGATGCACAAGAGCCAGAATTAGATGAGTGCTGATAGCTCAGAGTTATGAGGCTGCAGACATTTACAGAGATAGGGAGAGGAGAGATTATGCAGGGATGAAAACAAGGATGGGAATGTTAAAAATAGAAGCAGTCACATAGTTGTACAGGCATCAGTGCAAAGTTGTCTCACAGCAACACTGCAGTTATCCGGCAAAAGGAGGATACATCTGAAGTCAATCTGACAAGCTAAAGTGAAAATGAGTGAGACTCCCTTCACTTCAGTATTAGACCAGGAACAACTGTCAGTGAGCACAGAGGCAATAGATAAATAAAAGGACACAGGCAGCAGAGTTTTGATACCCTCACGTTGATGGAGGGTAGAATGCGGTGGGCCTGCCAGGAATGCATTAGGGTAGTCAAGTCTGGAGGTGACAACGGCACGAATGAGGGTTTCAACAGCAGATGAGTTGAGACAGGGACCAAATCAGATGTTAAGAAGGTGGAAATAGGTGGTCTTAGTGATGACACTAATAGATGGTCAGAAGCTCATCTCAGAGTCAAGTACAAAAGCAAGGGTGCAAACAGACTGGTTTAGTTTCAGGTGGTTGCCAGGAACAGGGATGGAGTCGCAGCTAGGAAATGGATTGGGTTTTGGTCTTGCTAATATTTAGTTGGAGGAAATATTTATTCAATCACTCTGGGATATGCAAAATTTGAAAATCCAGCAACAGTGAAGGAATCGAGGAAGTGATGAGGTAGAGCTGGGTGCTGTCAACGTACATGTGAAAAGTAATGCTGTGCTTTCAGATGATGTCATCGAGGTGCAGCATGTAGATGGGAAATAGGAGGGAGCCAGGGATAGAATCTCTATAGTGCAGAAAGAGGCCATTCAACCCGTCAAATCTGCACCAACCCCCTGAAAGAGCACCCCACTCAGACCCTCGCGCCCGCCCGTTCCCCGCAGCCTCACCCAACCCACACACCTTTGGACACTAAGGATCAATTTTAGCATGGCCAATCTAACTAATCTGCACATTTTTGGACTGGTAGATCCTCGGGGGACACCAAAGATAACTGTACAAGAACAGGAAGCAAAGCCATTACAAATGATACAACGGCTACAATTGGTAAATAAGAATGGAACAAGACGAGTGCAGTACCACTTCACTGGATGAGAATGGAGAGGCATTGGTGGAGAATGTGTGATCTACCCGTCAAATGGCGGGAAAGATAACTACTTCTCCTAGAACAAAAACCTGCACATTGAACAATCTCTTCTATACTGTATAACCCTGACACCAAGCAGGTACAATAGTGAGGCAAGAGAATGGAGCACATTGTATGCCTGTAGAGCTCTCTACTCTCCACACAAGGAGGCATGCACACTATAGCATCAGTACAAAGTTATTCTGTCTCACAACGACGCTAGATAAATATGAAGTCACAGCGAAGTATGGGCTGGAGCAGGGAGAAATGTTTAGATACATGCAGGTTTGAGATTTTGCCAGAAAGGAGATACAGAACTTCCCGGAGAAGCCGGCCTCCACATTGCTGGAGGAGGTGCTGACGACAAGGGGACTGGAGAAGAGGGTAGTGTCAGCGGTCTACGGAGCTATTTTGGAGAAGGAGAAGGCACCGCTGGAAGGGATCAAAGCAAAGTGGGAGGAAGAGTTGGGAGAGGATATGGAGGGGAGGTTCTGGTGTGAGGTGCTCCGGAGAGTGAATGCCTCCACCTTGTGCGCAAGGTTGGGACTGATACAGCTGAAGGTGGTATACAGAGCACACCTATATACGAGGTGCTATATGAGGGCGAGGATGAGCCGATTCTTTGAAGGAGTAGAAGATGTGTGTGAATGTTGCGGGAGAGCCCCGCTAACCACGTTGATATGTTTTGGTCCTGTCCAAAGCTAGAGATTACTGGAAGGAGGTTTTTAGGATAATTTCTAAAGTGGTGCATGTGAAACTGGACCCGGGCCACCGGGAGGCCATATTCGGGGTGTCGGACCAGCCAGGGTTGGAAACGGGTGCGGAGGCAGATGCTGTAGCCTTCGCCTTGTTGATCGCCTGAAGGCGGATCCTGACAGGTTGGAGGGCAGCCTCTCCACCCTGTGCCCTGGCGTGGCGGGGGGACCTGTTGGAATTCTTGACTCTTGAGAAGGTTAAGTTTGAACTGAGGGGAAGGATGGAGAGGTTCTACAAGTCATGGGCATTATTCATAATGCACTTTCAAGAACTGGATAACATCGAACATTAGTTGGGGAGGGTGGGTGGGAGGGTAAGGGTAGATGGGTGCTAATGGTGGCCATGAGTGATTCCTGATTCCTTTTTGTCAGTTGTTTATGTGAATATGTGGGTGAATGTTTTGGTTTGGTAGGAGGTTGGGATTGTTGTTATTGATATGGGGATTGACATATTTGTTACTGATTATTGTTTATTACTGATTATTGTTTATTGTTGGTGGGTGCAAATTTGGGAGAAAATGCGAAAAAGGAGGAGAATAAAGAAATATGTTTTTAAAAATAAATACGAAGTCACTGTCCAACCTGAAAACCTGAAGTGGAAATGAGTGAGACTCCTTCAGTGTTAGATTAGGCACTGACACCTGCTTTATTTTGCACTAGGTTTTTAAAATTCACTTGCAGGGCCTGGACATCGATGGCAAGGCCAGAGTGTATTTGTCCATCACTAATCGACCTTGAGAAGGTATCTTGAATCACTCCAGTCTATCATGGTGGTTTTGATACAGCTGCATGGCTCGCTAGGCCATTTCGGAGAACTACAAGTCAACCACATTGCCATGGGTATGGGGCCACAGACCGAGTATGGACAACAGAGTTTCTTCCCCAAAAGGACACTAGTGAACCAGTTGAGTAATCTAGCAGTTTCATAGTTACTGTTACAGAATCATAAAAATTACAGTGCAGAAGGAGGCCATTCGGCCCATTGGGTCTGCACCGGCCCTTGGAAAGATCCCTACTTAAGCCCACACCTCCACCCTAACCCGTAACTCCACCTAACATTTTTGGACACTAAGGGCAATTTAGCATGGCCAATCCACCCAATCTGCACATCTTTGGACTATGGGAGGAAACCGGAGCACCCGGAGGAAACCCATGCAGACACCGGGAGAACATGCAGACTCCGCACAGTGACCCAAGACAGGAATCGAACCTGGGACCCTGGAGCTGTGAAGCAACAGTGCTAGCCAATCTGCTGCTGTGACGCCCTGTTAGAGATACCAGCTTTTTATTCCGGACTTAGCGAATTTCACTTAACTGAAGCTAAATTTCCCCAGTCACAGCGGGATTTAAACATAACCACAATGTTACTGTATCCACTTGTATCAGCTACAAAACGCAGCTTCAATCAGAACAGCCAGTGTATCAGAGATATTCGAATGATTTCCCTCAGATGGAGTATTTGTGTACATGCCAGCAACATGCTTAACAAATGAACGAACGCGCTGGGAAATTATTACAAGAAGCTGGCACATTTTCCAACCATCAGTTTGAGGATGATTAATTTGTACAAGGCTGAACTGATGGCAGCAGTCACCAATGACTCAGAAAACCCGCTAAAGACTCTCTTTTTTGAAGTATTTGGTTGACTCCTTTCATCCTATTTATTTTAAAGCATAGTCTGAAATAATCCAATAATGTTTTTTTTTGGTGAGATTTATTTCCTTCACTTCTCTTTCCAGATAGTTTTCCCACACGCCTTGTATATTCCCTAGCTAATGGGAGGGTTGAAGAGCTGCTATCAAGTTCACCTCCACAACAGTGCTATTCTGAACACTGCCATGCAACAGGGATCAAGGGACAGCACGGTGGCACAGTGCTAACGGCGCCGAGGTCCCAGGTTCGATCCCGGCTCTGGGTCACTGTCAGTGTGGAGTTTGCACATTCTCCCCGTGTTCGTGTGGGTTTCGCCCCCACAACCCAAAGATGTGCAGGGTAGGTGGATTGATCATGCTAAACTGTCTCTTAAATGGAAAAAATGAATTGGGCATTCTAAATTATTTTTATAAAAAAATAAAAATAGATTGTCTCCAATTAATGTTGGACACGCTTTAAAGGGTCTTTGTTGAATGTACATTAGAATACAAGTGCTAGTTCTGGAAGGGGGTGGCGAGGACGGTGTCGATGGTGGTGGGATCCAGGGTCAAGCCAGGATGGGGACTCGCGATTTTTGGGGTTGGGGTGGAGCCGGGAGTGCAGGAGGCGAAAGAGGCCGGTGTGCTGGCCTTTGCGTCCCTAGTAGCCCGGCGAAGGATCTTGCTACAATGGAAGGATGCGAGGCCCACAAGCGTGGAGACCTGGATCAATGACATGGCGGGATTCATTAAGCTAGAGAAGGTCAAATTCGCCCTGAGAGGGTCGGTACAAGGGTTCTTTAGGCGGTGGCAACCTTTCCTCGACTTTCTGGCTCAACGATAGGGTACAGGGACAGTAGCAGCAGCAACCAGGGGGGGGAAAGTTGGGGGGGGGGGGGGGCGATGACTATGTTTGTTTATTTAATTTTAATTTATTTTTAAGTTCTTTTGTTGTTCATTGGGGTTGGGGGGTGGTGGAGATGTGATACATGCGTCGATACGGTCTGGGGGTGTTACAGTTATTATGGGTTATTTTGTTGCATTTCATTGTTTGTCGTTATGTTTTATATTTTCTGTAAAAAATTCCAATAAAAATTATTTTTAAAAAAAGAATACAAGTGCTAGGAGCTGGAGTGGGCCATCTGGCCCCTCGAACCTGCTCCACTATTCAAGAAGATTGTGGCTGATCTGAACAAAAAAAAAATGCAACAGGGATCAATAATCTTCTATTTCGTACAGGCAAAAAGATTCTTCTTGGCACTTCACTTCCAGCGGAAACCTCTTGGATTGGGCTGCCTTGCTACATGTCTCCTCCAGGCTTAACTAATAGGGGAGATTGCAGAGAGGTTCCACTGAATCCACTGAGGTCCCTGACCGCACAGGGCCAAATGTCAATCAGAGACATCGATTACAGGAAAGTATCCTGCTGGCTGAATTATAACCTCAAGTCGTGGTGCCCATGGCTTTAAATGCGGCTGCTCCACGACACCTGCCTTTAAAGTGGGCATTACTGAAGCAACCCAAGAGGTAAGGATCAAGCAAACACTGGTAATGATTTGCCAGAGGGTCATGGGTTAACTTCCAGAATATATTTATTTACATATACATGAAACAGAGGAGTGTTCTGACTAAGAAGGACTCGCTCTTCTCTTTAAATCAACTCTCCTACCTGTGTGAGAAAGCTTGGCATTCATCTCTTTATTTGCAGCTTTCTGATGACATCTTGTCTCAACTTGACTATAAGCCAATATAAAGTGGCAGAAAGCTTTATGACAGCATCTTTCCACATCTGCTACAATTAATCCTGTCCGTCGTTCAAAGCTCAGCACAAATAAATGGCACTTTAGCACTTACAGCCCACTAGCCTGTTTCTGGGTGCACACTTGCTTAGCTCATCATATCTTTTCTCTCAGGAATGTTCAGGAACGCTCATGTAAAATGAATTACGTTGAGTGCAGCCACTGTTATACAAATTCAATGGCAATTTTGCAGACAGCAATGCCCTATAGCCAGACATGAGTGATTGATCAATTACATTTTTTTGCACTCCCCAGGAGTCTCACTAAGGGACTCTCAACACAGATGAAATACCTCCACCAGACAGAAAGAATGAACATTTTCCTAAGAATAGTGTAAAAGAGAGACGCCATGCAAAGGAATACGCTGAGCTTTGCTGCCCAATTCCAGACAACTGTCTGCTCATCAAGTACCTTCTGATGGTTGGAACAGAGTCTTCAGCTGACCTGAACAACAGATCATATGGAGAAACCACACATCAGAGAAAAATGAATCCAGTTATCGCTTTAGCTCTCCTACCTGTTCTGTTGGGAACAGCGTGTTGATGTATTCCACCGCGTTGAAATCAGCTCTGTCCAAGGGGTCCTGGCTGGGGAACACCTGTGTGATTAAGTGAATATGACTTGTCACGGTCTTCATTCAATACTTATCATTCAACAATTTGACTCTGAACCTCCATGAGGGAAGAATTTACTTTGTGCAACTTTTCATAGAATTTACAGTACAGAAGGAGGCCATTCGGCCCATTGAGTCTGCACCGGTCCTTGGAAAGACCACCCTACTTAATCCCACACCGCCACCCTATCCTCGTAACCCCAAATCTTTGTGAATTTGGGGGGAAATCATTTAAATCTCAGTTTACATGCAAGTTCTTGTATTTATTTTGTCACTTCTCGCTTCCTCTCTTGAAGATTTCAGCTCCTGGTGTGTGTGGGTGTGTGTGTGCGATGGTGGTGGTGGGGTGGGGTGGGGTGAGGGGGTAACTGAGGGTCACCCATTCCCACACCAATTATCTACAGCTTCTTTCTAAGTAAATCATGGACAGGTTTGAGGTACTGCTCATGGATTGCAGGGTTAGGATGGGTGTTGGCAAAATCCTTCATTTATAAAAAGAAAAAGCCTTCAAGCCGTATTGGGTATGATCCCAGATCTCCAAAGATTCAAAGCTACGCTGTCCAATCCCACAATCATTCTTTACATTGTTACTGACAAGCAGATTCTCCAGATTCCACTGATAGACTTCTTGATTTTAAAAAACTCATTCTGCTCCTCAGTCCTTGTAAGTAAGTTTCTCCGGAAAGACAATGGCTTCTGTGACAAAGTCCTTTGCTAATTAGGGGCTGGTTTAGCACAGTGGGCTAAATAGCTGGCTTGTAATGCAGAACAAGGCCAGCACCGCGGGTTCAATTCCCGTACCGGCTTCCCCGAACAGGTGCCGGAATGTGGCGACTAGGGGCTTTTCACAGTAACTTCATTGAAGCCTACTTGTGACAGTAGCTATTATTATCTCAATAGAGTTCTGTAATTCAAAATTCAGAAACCCACCCCCCCTCACATATCTTGTTTGGGATTTTTTCCAATAAACTGGGAACAATGATCCCAATGTGGTCTCAATTGAGCGTTGAGGCTATCACCTTTCATGCTGGATCCACATACCCACCCCAAAACCTTATTTGACTGGAGTCACTTTCTAATGCAAGGAGACTGCCAAATAGTACAGCTGAATAGGAGCACAGAGAACACAGGAACAGGAGTTGGTCATTCAGCCCGTTGCACTGCTCTGCCATTCAAAATGATCATGCCTGATCGGACACTTCAATGCCTTTAACAGCCACTACCCCTCGTAACCTCTTGGGTTACTGTTAATCAGAAATTTATCAATCACTGCTTTAAACTTACACGATGACTGAGCTTCCACAGCCCTCTGGAGTAGAGAATTCCAAAGATTCACAACTCTCTGTGTAAATACATTTCTTCTCATCTCAGTCCTATGAGGCATAACCCCTTATTATGACTCCCCAACTAAGGGAAGCACCTTATCTGTATCTACCCTGTCTATCCCTTTCAGTATTTTGTACGTTTCAATAAGATCACATCTCATTCTTCCAAACTCCGGGCCCAGTTTGTCCCAATCTCTATTCATAAGATAGTCCTGCCATCTCCGGAACAGGAGCCTTTGTTGCACTCTCTCTATGGCAATAATATCCTTTCCTTTGGAAGAGAACCAATCTTCCTCTTGTCTGTTTTATTAAACCAATGAGAGCTAAAATAATTTATTCACCATTTTCAGTGCTTTTCCCACCAACACCCAATAATAATCTTTATTAGTGTCACAAGTAGGCTTACACTGCAATGAAGTTACTGTGAAAATCCCCTAGTCGCCACATTCGGAATGTGGCGACTAGGGGCTTTTCACAGTATCTTCATTAAAGCCTACTCGTGACAATAAGCGATTTTCATTTCATTTCATTCCGACGCCTGTTCGGGTACACAGAGGGAGAATTTAGAATGTCCAATTCACCTAACAAGCACGTCTTTCGGTACTTGTGGGAGGAAACCGGAGCACCCGGAGGAAACCCATGCAGACACGGGGAGAACATGTAGACTCCGCACAGAAAGTGATCCAAGCCGGGAATCGAACCCAGGTCCTTGGCAATATGAAGCAACAGTGCTAACTACTGTGCTACCGTGCTGCCCACACATCAATATTAAACACAATCCTATTCATCTGGCTTTCCTTTGTTAGTTGTATCCAGCTCCTCAGTATCCAACATTCACACAAACGTACCATTATCCACATGCATTTACTAAACCAGTCTGTAAGTGGGAGAATGCTGAAAACATTTACAATGAAGAAATTCTCCATTTGAAAAATTTTGACTGCAGTGAAGGCAGTCAGCAATGGCAACATTTTACACAAACGTTAGATTGTATTTCTGAGCGATATTGTCCAATGAACTCATTATTGTAGTTTTCATGTTTGGAAGAATAATATTCTGCTTTTAGTGTGTTAGTATCGCTTTAAGTGTGGAATTGCTTTAAGTAGACCTTTGGCAGGAGCAGGAAGGAAAATCAATCTGCACACAAGTACAGTAAATGTCAGAATCAAATTAATTATAATAGTTTTCTAGTATATTGGAAAATAGTTGTATGCAAAATATCCAATCAAAAAGTGTCACTTTGGATTCTGGCAAGGATTTTCCGATGTCATGTCCACGGTATTAAAGATAAGGGTGGTTCGGAGTCCAGAGGTGGTGATTGTTGGTGTGTTGGAAGACCCGGGAGTCCAGGGGATGAGAGAGGCTGACGTTTTGGCCTTTGCCTCCCTGGTAGCCCGGAGACGGATCTTATTGGCGTGGAGGGACTCGGAGCCCCCAAAATCGGGGGTATGGGTCAGTGACATGGACGGGTTTCTCAGGCTTGAGAAAATCAAGTTCACCCCGAGAGGATCGCCGTTCGGGTTCGCCCGGAGGTGGCAGCCATTTATCAACTTCTTTGGGGAAAATTAAGCTGTCGGCAGATCCGAAAAGGGGGGGTGGTTAGGGAGGGAGGTCGGTCGGGGGGAATGGTGGAGGTGGGATTAGTAAGTGGAGGAAGGGGACTGGGGAACTGTAAGCCATGTTGGCTGGTGTGGTTGTTGGCTGGGGAGGTTTTTTGGGGGGGGGGGTGGAAGTGGGGTTACTTTGTTTAGTTTTCTCTTGAAATTGTTAGTTAAAAATTTATAAATGCCTTTATAAAATGTTTTTTTTATTCAAAAGTGCCACTTTGTTCCTTTTATTTATTCATTCATGGTTTGTGGACATCACTGGCAAGGCCAACTTTTATTGCTCACCTAAATTGGTCAAAGAAGATGGTGGTGAGCCGTCTCCTTGAACCACTGCAGTCCTTGTGGCGCAAGTACATCAACAGTGCTATTAGGTAGAAAAGTTCAGGCCTTTGACTCACAAAGAGTGATAAATTTCCAAGTCAGGATGGTGTGTGACTTGGGGGATGAGATTGCAAGTGCTGATGTTTCTGTATGCCTACTGCCCTTGTCCATCTAGGCAATAAAGGTTGTAGGTTTGAACAGTACTGTCAAAGAAGTGTTGGTGACATGCTGCAGGGAACCTTACAGAAGGTGTACATTGCAGCCACAGTACACTGGTCATGAAAGGAGGGCAGCACACTGGCACAGTGGTTAGCTTTGCATAGCACTGCTGCCTCACGGCGCCAAGGTCCCAGGTTCGATCCCGGCTCTGGGTCACTGTCCGTGTGGAGTTTGCACATTCTCCCCGTGTTTGTGTAGGTTTCGCCCCGACAACCCAAAGATGTGCAGGCTAAGTGGATTGGCCATGCTAAATTGCCCCTTAATTGGAAAAAATGAGTTGGGTAAAATTTTTCTTTAAAAAGGAGTTAATGTTTAAAGTAGCTGTTGCCAAACAGGTGGGCTGTTTTTTCTTTGATGGTATCAAGTTTCTTGAGCATTGTTGAAGCTGCACTCATCCAGGCAAGTGAAGAGTGAGTCATCAAACTCCTGACTTGCGACTTGTCGAGGGTGGAAAAGGTTTGGAAATTGCGAGTTGAGTTACTCTCTGCAGACATTCCAGCCTCTGACCTGCTCTTGCAGCCACAGTATTTATATGGCTGGTCCTGTTCAGTTCCTGCTCAATGGTAACCCCCAGGATGTTGATGGTAGAGGATTCAGCAAAGGTAACACTGCTGAATGTCAAAGGGAGATGGTTAGATTCTCTTTTGTTGGAGATGCTCTTTGCCTGGCTTGCCACTTATTAGCCAGAGCACAAACGTCGTTCAGGTCTTGCTGCAGGAATGAACCGCTTCAGTATCTGAGGAGTAGTGAATGGTACTTGCAATCATCAGGAATAATCCCCATCTCTGACCTTAAGATAGAAGCAAGATCATTGCTGAAGCAGATGAAGATGGTTAGGCTAGGACTCTACCCTGAGGAACTCCAACAGCGACGTCCTGGGGCTGAGATGATTGGACCCCAATAGCCACAGCCATCTTTCTCGCTTCCCTTCCAGCATGATGGGTGAAACGACACTCCCAGGTGATCAGAGGTTCAATTCCGAGCCTCTAATGTCAGTTACAATAAATGTATTACAATTGATTCACATCCCTTGTCTGGGGGAAGCAAAAATATTAGTCAGAAAATCTTTCATCAGCAAGGGTTAGGTAAGGGCAGTACAGTGGCACAGTGGGTTAGCCCTGCAGCCTCACGGCGCAGAGGTCCCAGGTTCGATCCCGGCTCTGGGTCACTGTCTGTGTGGAGTTTGCACATTCTCCCCGTGTTTGCGTGGGTTACGCTCCCACAACCCAAAACGATGTGCAGGCTAGGTAGATTGGCCACACTAAATTGCCCCTTAATTGGAAAAAATTAATTGGATACTCTAAATTTATTTTTTTTTTAAAAAGTAAGGGTCAGGTTGAGCTACGTAACCCTTAATCAACAAACACACTACCCATGTCATTTGAAAAAGATACTGAAGGAACTGCAATCCATAAACGGTCAGCATCTTTGGGTAATAAAGACTGCCTCATTGCAAATACTGATTTTGCCTAGTTCTGTTCTACAGAAGAATTTGTTTTTTCAAAATTTGAAGTACTATGATTCCTCTAAGAATCATGGAATCCCGACAAACAGAAGGAGGTCATTCGGCCCATCAAGTCTACACCAAACTTCTGCATGTGCACCCTACCTAAACCCACTCCCCTGCCCCATTCCTGTAGCCCCATCCAACCTTTGGACACTAAGGGACGATTTAGCATAGCCAGGCCACCTAACCTGCACATCTTTGGACTGTGGGAGGAAACCCACACAGGTGGAAACCCACACAGACACGGGGAGAACGTGCAAACTCCAAACAGTCACCCGAGGCTGGAATTGAACTCGGGTCCCTGGCACGGTGATGCAGCAGTGCTAAACACTGTGCCACCCAAGTCTTATTACACAAGCACACAAAATATTGGCAGACTCGCTGATGGGTTTGCCCCATTTAATGCAGATTTATCACGTGAGAGATGCATTCGCTGGGCTTCAGTGTCAAGAGTCACACACACGACAGTCAGATTGAATGACTGCCTCTTTGGGCTGTGGCTTCACGGTCTGTTGTCTCTCCCAGCAGCACCTCCACTGACAGCTGCGTTTGCCCCGGTTTAACGAGTCGGGGCAAGATGCAAAATTACAGGAGTCCAATCCGTTTGGACTAATGACTGAAAGAGACGCTTGTGGGCTGGGGAGCGGAGTGAGTAAGGGAGGGTTGCCAGGGAGACTGCAGGGCGCTGACAGGCAGCTGTCACTCAGCTCTTCCATCGCCACAGCCCAACTGGGCTCCCCGCGCCCGGGGATCAATGAGAGAAAAGAGAAGCCCCGGCCCCTTCCCGCCTCTCTCACCGCCCGGCCCACCCTCCCCATACCTGCTCGATGGCCTGCTGCACCTCCGGGGTCAGGTACAGCACCGCCTCCAACTCGTCCACAAACTCCAGCTCTTCCTCCTCCATGGTGGCGGCCATCGCCGGCGAGCTGCACGCTGGGATGTGGGAGGACTCAGCCGGCGGGCACGTGACGAGGGCCGGGTGCTGACTGAAGGTGCCCTCCGCCGTCACGTGACCCTAGCCCAGCTCCCAGCCTGGCCAGTGTTCCCTCCCAGTTCAGGAGACTTTCCAAACTTGCCTCTCAGAAGAAAAGTTTTGTGACATGCATAAAAATTTAATGACGTTCCTCCCTCACATTATTGATGTTATTGCTAATTATTATTAACAGAACTTACTTGAAGCCCCAACTCATGTTTAAATAAAGTGCACAATAAATATATTCATAGAATTTACAGTGCAGAAGGAGGCCATTCGACCCATCGAGTCTGCACTGGCTCTTGGAAAGAGCACCTCCGTCCCCAGAAACCTCACCTAACCTTATTGGACAGTAAGGGCAATTTAGCATGGCCAATTCCCCTAACCTGCATATCTTTGGACTGTGGGAGGAAACTGGAGCATCTGGAGGAAACCCACGCGGACATGGGGAGAACGTGCAGACTCTGCACAGGCAGTTCCCATCAACACTCAAGAAGATCGACACCATCCAGGAAAAAGCAGCCCGCTTAATTGCTACCCCTTCCACAAACATTCAAAGCCTCCGCCATGAACAGTGGCAGACGTGTGTACCATTCACTAGATGCACTGCAAGAACTCGGCAAGGTTCATTAAGACAGCACCTTCCAGAGCTACGATTGCTACCATCTGGAAGGATTAGAGCAGCAGATGCCTGGGAACCTCACCGTCTGGAGGTTCCCCTCCAACCTTAAAAAAAAAGCACTGCTGCCTCACAGCGCCAGGTACCCAGGTTCAATTCTGGCCTTTGTTGACTGTGTGGAGTTTACACATTCTCCCCGTGTCTCCGTGGGTTTCCTCCAGGTGCTCCAGTTTCCTTCCACGATCTAAGGATGTCCAGGTTAGGTGGATTGACCACGCTAAAATAACTCCCCTTAAGTGTCCAAAGATGTGTGGGTTGGGTGGGGTTAAGAGGATAGGGTGGGAGAGTGAACCTAGAAAGGGTGCTCTTTCAGAGGGTTGGTGCAGACCCGATGGGCTGAATGGCCTCCTTCTGCAAGGATTCTATGAACTATCCCATTTAACAAGGTGGAAAGTATCCTCAATGTGATGAGATTTTGTCTCCACAGGGACTGCACTGTGATCACTCCTACTGATACTGTCATGGACAGATGTATCAGCGGCAGACAGGTTGGTGAGGAGGAGGTCAAATAAGTTTTGTTCTCTTGCTGGCTTCCTCACCACCGGTTGCAGATCCAGTCTAGCAGCCATGTTCTTTAGGACTCCACCAGCTTGGTCATCAGTGGTGTGACAGAGCCCACCATGGTGATGCACAGTGAAGTTCCCCCACCCAGAATACATTCTGCGTTCTTGCCACCCTCAGTGCTCCCTCCAAATGGTGTTGAACATCAGCTGATCGGTGGAGATAGGCAGTAATCAGCAGGAGATTTCCTTGCCCATATTTGACCTGATGCCATGGGTCTTCATGGGGTGCCAAGGTCAATGCCAGGTAACCAGTCCAGTTTCATTCCTTTGTAGCAGTTTGAAACAACTGGGTGGCTTGCTAGGCCACTTCAGAGAACATTTAAGTATTAACCACATTGCTGTGAGTCTGGAGTGACATGTAGGCCAGATCAGATAAGGGTGGCAGATTTCCTTCCCTAAAATACATTAATGAACCAGATGGGTTTAGTTTTTCATTCTGGATCTTCAAGCATACTTTACTGCAGGACCAACTGTGTAACAATCAGGAGCAGGAACCACGGTTGATATTTCACCTGCTCGGCACAGCATCGAGGGCCGAAGGGCCTGTTCTGTGCTGTACTGTTCTATGTTCTAAGTCACTCACCACCCTGACTTGGAAATATATCGCCGCTCTTTCACTGTCACTGGGGCAACATCCTGGAACTCCCTCCCTAACAGCACAGTGGGTGTACCTACACTTGAAGGAGTTCAGTGGTTCAAGATGGCAACTCACCACCATCTTCTGAAGGGCAACTAGGGATGGGCAATAAATGCTGGCCTAACCAGCGATGCCAACAGCGACGTTAATTATTTTTTTTAAAAAAGAAAGCCAGCGTGGATCGGTGCCTGTTTCCAATCTGGTTACATGGAAGGCATCCAGATTGTAAAACCACCTGCCAGATTCAAAAAATGATGTTTGATGTGAACATGATCAATCAGCATTGCAACCACGCCATGTAACATGGGAAAAGACAAACGAGGAACCAACATTGAAATTAGGGGCAGGGGTAGGCCACTCGGCCCCTCCAGCCTGCTCCGCCATTCAGTAAGATCATGGCTGATCTGATTGTAACCTCAACCCATATTCCTGCCTACCCCCAGTAACCTTTCACCCCCTTGTTAATCAATAATTGATCTAGTTCTATTTCAAGGACTCTGCTTCCACTGCCCTTTGAGTAAGGAAGTTCCAGAGACTCGTGTCCCCCTGAGAGAACTAAACTCTCCTCATCTCCATCTTAAATGAGCGACCCTTTATTCTTAAAAGGTGACCCCTGGTTCTAGATTCTCCCACAAGGGGAATCATCGTCTCCACAACCGCCCTGTCAATACCCCTCCAGATCTTAACGGTTTCAATCAAGTCGTCTCTTACTCTTCCAAACTCTAGTGGGCACAAACCTAACTTCTCCCACCTTTCCGCGTAAGACAACCCACCCATTCCTGTCTATCAAACTTCTCTGAACTGCTGAACCAACACTGAAAGCTCACATCAGCAGGCTGCCAGGCATTGACAGACGAGAAAGTGCGTTTGACTCATCTTAGTTCATTTACCCAGACAAACATTACATTCACCCCATTGTGGCCCAAATCGTATTATTGAACATACAGTGCAGAAGGAGGCCATTCGGCCCATTGAGCCTGCACGACCCACTTCAGCCCTCACTTCCACCCTATCCCCATAACCCAATAACCCCTCCTAACCTTTTTGGTCACTAAGGGCAATTTATCATGGCCAATCCACCTAACCTCCACGTCTTGGGACTGTGGGAGGAAACTGGAGCATCCTAAGTTGTTTCCAATTCTTCACACAATAGAATTTGAGATCTGGAACTCCCCCACCCCCCCACTTACAAGTAAGTAAGAACACTTCAAAACCTCAGGACGGCCCAGAATGATTTAGAATCAATGGAGCACTTCTGAATTGTAGGTGCTATTGTAATATATATATATCATAATCTTTATTGTCACAAGTCGGCTTACATTACCAGAATGAAGCCCCTACTCGCCACGTTCTGGCGCCTGTTCGGTTACACAGAGGGAGAATTCAGAATGTCCAAATTACCTAACAGCACGTCTTTCGGGACTTGTGGGAGGAAACCGGAGCACCCGGAGGAAACCCACGCAGATACTGGGAGAATGTGCAAAATCTGCACAGGCAGTGACCCAAGCCAGGAATCAAACCTGGGACCCTGGCGCTGTGAAGCAACAGAGCTAACCACTGTGCTGCCGTGCCAACCATGGATATGGTAGCCAATTTGCACATAGCAAGGTTTCCACAAGCAGAATTGTGATATTGATCTGATAATCCATTTTAGCCATGTTGATTGAGGGGATTAATGTTGGCCAGGGTGCCTGGAATAACACGGGTATTTGCGCACCTGAAGGGGCTGAAGGCGGATATGGCCATGCTCCAGGTGACACACCTGAGAGTGGTGGACCAGGTTCGGCTGAGGAAGGGATGGGTGGGCCATGTATTTCACTCAAGGCTGGATGAGACGAGTAAGGGGGTGGCGATCCTTGTGGGGAAGAAGGTGTCGTTTGAGGCGTTAAATGTGGTGGCTGACAGTGGCGGGAGATATGTGATGGTGAGTGGCAAGCTGCAGGGGGAGCGGGTGGTGTTGGTGAATGTTTATGCCCCAAATTGGGATGATGCGGGGTTTATGCGGCGTATGTAGGGCCGCATTCCGGACCTGGAGGTGGGAGGCCTGATCATGGGGGGGGACTTCAACACAGTACTGGATCCCCCATTGGATCGATCCAAGTCCTGGACGGGTAGGAGGCCGGCAGCGGCCAAGGTGCTGAGGGGATTCATGGATCAGATTTGGGGGGGGGGATCCCTGGAGGTTTGCGAGGCCAAGGGCCAGGGAATACTCGTTTTTCTCCCACGTACATAATGCCTACTCGAGGATCGATTTTTTTGTCTTGAGCAGGGAGTTGGTGTCGAGGGTGGAGGAGGTGGAATACTCCGCCATTGCCATTTCGGATCATGCCCCGCACTGGGTGGACCTCGGGCTGGGGGAAGAGAGGGACCAACGTCCGCTCTGGCGCTTGGAGGTGGGGCTGCTGGCAGATGAGGAGGTGGCCGAGAGGGTTCGGGGGTGCATCGAGAGGTACCTGGAGGCCAATGATAACGGGGAGGTTCGAGTGGGGACGGTCTGGGAGGCATTGAAGGCGGTGATTAGAGAGGAATTGATCTCCATCCAAACCCATAGGGAGAGGGGGAGCAGAGGGAGAGGGAGAGACTGAAAGGGGAGATGGTGCAGGTGGATAGGAGATATGCGGAGGCCCCAGAGGAGGGATTACTGGGGGAGAGGCGTAGCCTTCAGGCCAGTTTCGACCTATTGACCACCAGAAAGGCGGAAGCTCAGTGGAGGAAAGCACAGGGGGTGGTGTATGAATACGGGGAGAAGGCGAGCAGGATGCTGGCGCACCAGCTCCGGAAGCGAGATGCAGCCAGGGAGATTGGGGGAGTGATGGATAAGGCTGGGAAGGTGGTGCAGAGGGGAGTAGATGTTAATGGGGTCTTCAGAGACTTCTATGGGGAACTGTACCGGTCGGAGCCCCCGGTGGAGGGGGGTGGAATGGGGCGCTTCTTGGACAAGCTGCGATTCCCGAGGATGGAGGAGGAGCAGGTGGAGGGACTAGGGGCGCCGATCGAGCTGGAGGAGGTGGTTAAAGGGATAGGGAGCATGCAGTCGGGGAAGGCGCCGGGGCCGGACGGGTTTCCGGCGGAATTTTATAAAAGGTATTTGGACCTGTTGGGCCCCGTTGGTCCGGACCTTTAACGAGGCAAGGGAGGGGGGGGCTTTGCCCCCAAATATGTCACGGCGCTGATTTCTTTGATCCTGAAGGGGACAAGGACCCTCTGCAGTGCGGGTCATATAGGCCGATTTCGCTGCTGAACGCCGATGCTAAGCTGTTGGCAAAGATCCTGGCCATTAGAATAGAGGATTGCGTGCCCAGGGTCATTCACGAGGACCAGACGGGGTTTGTGAGGGGAAGGCAGTTGAATACGAACGTGCGAAGGCTCCTCAACGTCATTATGATGCCGGCCATGGAAGGGGAGGCGGAGATAGTGGTGGCATTGGATGCGGAGAAGGCCTTTGATAGAGTTGAGTGGGAGTACTTGTGGCAGGTGTTGGAGAGGTTTGGGTTTGGGGAGGGGTTTATCCGGTGGGTGAGGTTGCTCTACGAGGCCCCGATGGCGAGTGTAGCCACAAATAGGAGGAGGTCGAAGTACTTTTGGCTGTACCGGGGGACGAGACAGGGGTGCCCCCTGTCCCCCTTGTCTTCGCGTTGGCGATTGAGCCCCTGGCCATGGCATTGAGGGAGTCAGGGAACTGGAGGGGCCTGGTGAGGGGTGGGGAGGAGCATCGAGTGTCGCTGTATGCGGACGACCTGTTGCTGTATGTGGCGGACCCGGTGGGGGGGATGCAGGAGGTGATGAGGATTCTTAGTGAATTCAGGGGTTTCTCGGGGTATAAGCTGAACCTGGGCAAAAGTGAGGTGTTTGTGGTGCATCCGGGGATCAAGAGGAGGGGATTGGTAGGCTCCCATTGAAGCAGGCAGGGAAGAGCTTCAGGTACCTAGGGGTCCAGGTGGCGGGGAGCTGGGGGGCCCTGCACAAGCTTAACCTCACAAGGTTGGTGGAGCAGATGGAGGAGGAGTTTAAGAGGTGGGATATGTTACCGCTGTCACTGGCGGGGAGGGTGCAGTCCGTTAAGATGACGGTGCTCCCGAGGTTTCTGTTCCTGTTCCAGTGCCTTCCCATCCTTATCCCGAAGGCCTTTTTTAGGAGGGTCAACAGGAGTATCACGGGATTTGTGTGGGCGCATGGGACTCCGAGGTTGAGAAGGGTGTTCCTGGAACGAGGCAGGGATAGGGGGGGGCTGGCGTTGCCCAACCTCTATGGGTACTATTGGGCTGCCAACGCAGCGATGGTGCGTAAGTGGGTAATGGACGAGGAAGGGGCAGCATGGAAGAGGATGGAGGCGGCGTTATGTGTGGGCACGAGCCTGGAGGCGCTGGTAACGGCGCCGTTGCCGCTCCCTCCAACGAGGTATACCACAGCCCGGTGGTGGCGGCTACCCTCAAAATCTGGGGGCAATGGAGACGGCATAGGGGAGAAGTGGGGGGCTCGACGGAGGCCCCGATGCGGGGGAACCATCGGTTTGTCCCAGGGAGCATTGATGGCGGATTTCTGGGATGGCACAGGGCAGGGGTTAGGAGGTTGAGGGACCTGTTTGTGGAGGGGAGGTTCGCGAGCTTGGGGAAGTTAGAGGGGAAGTTTGGGCTCCCCCCGGGGAACATGTTTAGGTTCATGTAGGTGAGGGCGTTTGCCAGGCAGCAGGTGGAGGGGTTCCCCTTGCTGCCCCCACGAGGGGTGCGGGATCGGTTGCTCTCGGGGGTGTGGGTTGGAGGAGGGAGGATTTCGGACATATACCGGGTAATGCAGGAGGTATACAAGGCCTCGGTGGAGGAACTGAAGGGTAAATGGGAAGAGGAGCTGGGTGAGGAGATTGAGGAGGGGACATGGGCGGATGCCCTGGAGAGAGTGAATTCCTCCTCTTCCTGTGCGAGGCTTAGCCTCATACAGTTCAAAGTGCTGCATAGGGCCCACATGACTGGGACAAGAATGAGTAGGTTTTTCGGGGGCGAGGACAGGTGTGCTAGCTGCTCGGGAGCCCAGCGAACCACGCCCATATGTTTTGGGCATGCCCAGCGCTGGGTTAGTTTTGGAAGGGGGTAGCAAGGACGGTATCGAGGGTGGTGGGATCCAGGGTCAAGCCAGGCTGGGGACTCGCAATTTTTGGGGTTGCAGTGGAGCCAGGAGTGCAGGAGGCGAAAGAGGCCGGTGTTCTGGCCTTTGCGTCCCTAGTAGCCCGGCGGAGGATCTTGCTCCAATGGAAGGATGCGAGGCCCCCAAGCGTGGAGGGCTGGATCTCGGATATGGCGGGGTTCATTAAATTGGAGAAGGTGAAATTTGCCCTGAGGGGATCAGTACAGGGGTTTTTTAGGCGGTGGCAGCCTTTCCTGGACTTCCTGGCGGAACGGTAGGGAAATAGGCCGGCAGCAGAAGCAACCGGGGGGGGTGTTTGGATCGGCGGGAGGGAGAACTGTGTACATGGGTTTGTGGGATGTGGCGGGTGCTATTTCTTTCCCTTTTGTTGTTTGGGTGCTCTTTTGTTTTTTTTTCTTCTTTCGTTTGTAGTTGCTTTTGAAGTTGGGTGGGTATTGTTCTTGGGGTGTTACCGCAGTTGTTTTGTTAATAGAGTTAAGATGTTTATATTTTGTAAAAATTTCAATAAAAAATTTTTTTTTTTTTTCAATCAAAACCAGGCAAGGAAACATGCATGAGGTACAACACACCAGTAGGGGGCGTAATTGGACAATAGGAGTCATCTTAATCCCTGCCTCTTACTTGGTCCCGGATTTGTTCTGTCCTGTGCTTCAGGAACTGCAACGTTACCGGAGCAATGTAACAGAAAATGGTAACAGATGTTTCTTCCGTATTATCTCCTATTCTCCTTGGTATTCCGAAATTAAAATGCCTTTACGGAACAAAACACTTAAGGACTATTAATAATAATAATCTTTATTATTGTCACAAGTAGGTTCGCATTAACACTGCAATGACGTTACTGTGAAAACCCCCTAGTCGCCTCATTCCGCCGCCTGTTCGGGTACACAGAGGGAGAATTCAGAATGTTCAAATGACCTAACAGCACGTCTTTCGGGACTTGTGGGAGAAAACCGGGGCACCCGGAGGAAACCCACGCAGACACCAGGAGGCCGTGCAGACTCCGCACAGAAAGTGACCCAATCTGGAATCGAACCCGGGTCCCTGACACTGTGAAGCAGCTGCTAACTATTAAGTCCTTGTTAATGGGTAATAAAGGAGAACTCATTCTGGGAGGGTTGGGGAGAGAAAGAGGTGGAAAATTAGCTACCTGACATTAGAGCAGGGAGGTCGAAAAGGCGAGAAAAGATTAGTATTGCAATGGAATATTTTGGGAAAAAGATAACCTTGGAAAATAATTAAATGTCTGGCAATACCTTAAGGTGCTGTTAAGTATGATGCTACCAAACACTGTTGGGTATATTGTAATAACCTTATAGTTGCCTTTTGAAATGTTTCAAAACATCACAGCCTGGTATGGCAACTGCTCGGCCCAAGACCGCAAGAAACTTCAGAGAGTCCTGAACACAGCCCAGTCCATCACATGAACCTGCATCCCATCTCTGGTGAATGTGATTTACACTATATATAGTTGCCAATATAACTCCATGTATATATGTTCGTTATCTACCCATTGTAAGTGCAGTTGCACTATCCGACCACCAGGGGGCGTCGCTCTGGGAGTACGCGAGAGTTTGTACTGGGCTCCTCCCTTGGCTCCGCCCAGGACTCCTCCCCCTGGGACCGATGTATAAAGATCAGTGCCTTAGAGCCAGCCTGCCAGTTCACCTGAAGTTCAATGACGAATAGGCTGGCTCTATTGTAAGTGTATTAAAGCCTCTATTCAGATCCAACTACACGTGTTCGCTGAATTGATGGTTCCATCACCATCCATTGACTCTATCTACACCTCCTGCTGCCTGAGGAAAGCGGGCAGCATAATCAAAGACCTCCTCCCACCCGACTTACTCACTCTTCCAACTTCTTCCATCGGGCAGGAGATACAAAAGTCTGAGAACACGCACAAACTAATTCAAAAACAGTTTCTTCCCCGCTGTTACCAGACTCCTAAACGGCCCTCTTATGGGCTGACCTGATTAGTACTACACTCCTGTATGCTTCGCCCGATGCCAGTGTCTATGTATTTACATTGTGCGCCTTGTGTTGCCCTATTATGTATATTCCTTTTTATTTTAGTTCATTTTCATGTACTAAATGATCTGTTTGAGCTGACCGCAGAAAAATACTTTTCATTGTACCTTGGCACACTTGACAATAAACAAATCCATATCCAAAAATAATTCCTGTGTCAGTAATCAGTAATGGAAGAGAAAAAAGTAAATATTGATTTGAAATTCCGTCCGGAACACCGCTAATGCCGTTTGACGGTGTGTTTTTCAGGTGTAGTTGGGTCAACATCGCTACTTTAGTGTTCACTGTTGCAGAGTCAGCGCTCGTCAGGATATTAAGGAGACTGAACGCAGAAGGAATGAGTGTGGTTGAGAAACATGAGTCTGCCTCTTGCACCAGACGATCGGTTACTGTGCGTGGAAATGGCAGCTTGTTGGCACCACCTGGGCTGTAGGTCCCTTGTACCAGAGGCCATTTGCCTCTTGCCATGTCACAACCACTGCACCTTGGACATTGGCCTCCGCTGGTTGCCATCAGAATCAATGGCCTATGGGATTAATTTACTACCCGTTCAATAAAGGCGATCACAGGCTGGCTGCAGCAGAGTGCATGAGCAGAATCTTGCACAATGATCAGATCCTTATCTTGGTCGGCAGATATTTATCGGCGCCCGTTGCTACTCAGTCAGTCGCACTTTTGCTCCTAGTCCCACCCCAGCACCTGAAGCACAAAAATCGATGCTGACACTCCAGTGGAGCACTGAGAGAGTGCTGCACTGTTGGAGGTGCTGTCTTTCGGATTGAAATGTTAAACTGGGACCCCGTCTGGCTGTTCTGGCGGGACACTTGGCACTACTTTGAAGAAGAGCAGGGGAGTTATCCCTGGTGTCCCAGCCATTATTTATCTCTCAATGAGCATCATGAAAAAAAACAGATGATCCGGTCATTAGCCCGTGGTTGTTTGTTGGGAGCTTCCTGTGCGAAAATTGGCTGCTGCATTTCCTATATTACTGTTTTTTGGTTGAATGTCTGTGGGTCATGTCTCTGGTGCTCCCTCTAGTGCCTAGCTAGGTGTAGTGTGTTCACATTGACCCCTTGTGTAGTTACAGTGATGCATCTCACCACAATTACAACAATAAATATCCTTCAAAAGTCAGGGACCTGGGATCCAATCCCAGCTTGGTCGCAGACTCTCCGGACTCCCCGTGTCTGCGTGGGTTTCATCTGGGTGTTCCAGTTTCCTCCCACAAGTCCTGAATGACGTGCTTGTTAGGTGAATTGGACATTCTGAATTCTTTGTCAGTGTACCCGAACAGGCACCATAGTGCGGCGGCTAGGGTATTTTCACGGTAACTTCATTGCGGTGTTAATGTAAGCCTACTTGTGTCACTAATAAAGATTATTATTATAAAAGAAAGCAGGGCGGCACGGTGGCGCAGTGGTTAGCACTGCTGTCTCACGGTGCCGAGGTCTCAGGTTCGAACCCAGCTCTGGGTCATTGTCCGTGTGGAGTTTGCACATTCTCCCCGTGTTTGTGTGGGTTTCCCCCCCCCCCCCCCCCCCCCACCCCCCCCCCCCCCCACCCAACCCCAACCCAAAGATATGCAGGGTCGGTGATTGCTCACACTAAATTGACCCTTAATTGGAAAAAATGAATTAGGTACTCTAAATTTATTTTAATTTTTGAAAGTACATTTTTAAGTACTCGGGGCTGGTTAAGCACAGGGCTAAAGAGCTGGCTTTTCAAGCAGACCAAGGCAGGCCAGCAGCAAGGTTCAATTCCCGTATCAGCCTCCCCGAACAGGCACCGGAATGTGGCGACGAGGGGCTTTTCACAGTAAATTCATTTGAAGCCTACTTGTGACAATAAGCGATTTTCATTTCATTTCATTTTCATTTTTTATTCGAAAGTACTTTATTGTCTGTAAAGCACCTTGAGATATCTGGTAGTTGTAAAAAGCACTACGTACTTGCAAATCTGCCTTTCTTTCTCTTTCAAATTTGCAACACCATTCAATACAATGGATGGTTTAGCCCTTCAATAAATGAGAAATTAGCTTTCACTCAACGATTTAAAAATTGCACACAATCAAGCTGTAATTTGGCTGCCCACATCATGTGACTATTTGACATTTGGACTATAGACAGTATCAAGTTTCCGTGTATACATTATTAAATATGGGCACAGGTGAGGATGCTTAATAGCCATTGGTGGGATTCACAAATCTCATTGCTTAAGGATGAGCCAAAACCTAAAGATTATGGAGTTTCCAGACTGCCTCGCTCCATTTTTCAGACAAAGAGGAAGCTCAAAAAACAATGACCACTATCAACTTCACCTTATATCCCAAGGTATCCCCCATCCAAATTCGACTCGGAGGGACTCAGAAGTGTTAACCAAATGGTCATATAACCAAAACTAGCTTCAAGGACTGCACCTATCTTACACCAGGTCCCAGCAGATCTATGAACTATCAGCCATCAGCCATTCCGAGAGCCAGATTTGGAAACTAGGTGAAAATCATCAAACAGCCAAAGTAATTAACCTTTTCCAGGCCTCGTTGGGTGCCAAAGACTCATTTGGACTCAAAACGTTAACTCTGTTTCTCTGTTCACAGTGCTAGACCTATTGGGTTTCTCCAGCGCTTCCTGTTTTTATTCAGATCTCCAAAATCTGCAGTATTTTGGTTTTGATTTTACTGTTTAATCCATTCCCACTTCTCTTCCAGGAATACCTACCTTGAAGATGTCTCTGCTCTTCCCTCTGACCATATTTCCGTTTGTCCCTTTCACCTTGTTCGCCTTCATCGCTTTCCATTTCCCTTCCTTGGTCTTTGATAAGGTCTTTACCAAAACTCACTTTCACAGCAACGTCTCCTTCTTCAGTGATTTTCGCGGGCTCCGACTTACCCCACATGTGTCGAATCCACTGAGGGTCACAAATATCAGTTCCAAAGTGAGTCACATTGGACTCAGAACATTTGCTCCGTTCATCACTCCGCAGATACTGCTGTGTTGTAAATGTGTGAGTGTGTGTCCAGGTGTGTACTTGCCGACATGTGCATCCGTGCATGCATGCATGAGACCAAGTGTGTGACAGTGCTTGTATTTTGAAGATGTGTAAATAAATAGCCTTCTTTATTTTAAACTCCCAAAAGCTTGCTGCTGATCGATTTAATTTGAATGCACACGCCAAAGGTAAGAAAAGACAAACTTCTGTCTTTACAAAACATATAAATTACAATCAATAAGAGAGCAGGCATATTCTGTCCGTGGCAAATGTTACAATTGTGAGCATTGTAGGATTATTGTGCTCTGAAATTACTCTTTTTTTTTGGTTTATTTATTTATTTATTTTTAAAATTTGTTTTTATTCAAAATTTTAACAAAATTTTACAAACCACTACAGAAAGAAAACAACAAAAAACATAATAATAATAAAGAAAAGCAAATTAACAACTTAACAAAGCAAGGTGGGGTATCTGCCCTTTACAAGTAAAATCTATCCACCACCCATACCGCCCCCCCACCTCTCCCTCCTCCCCCCCCCCCCCCCCCCCCCGGTTTGCTGCTGCTGCTGACCTCCACTTAACGTTCCACGAGAAAGTCAAGGAACGGTTGTCACCATCTGGAGAACCCCTGCAAGGACCCTCTTAAGGCAAACTTTATCCTTTCCAAACTTAGAAACCCAGCCATGTGACTGACCCAAGTCTCCACACTCGGGGGTTTTGCGTCCCTCCACATTAGCAAGAGCCGTCTCCCGGCTACCAAGGAGGCAAAGGCCAAGACTTCGGCCTCTTTCGACTCCTGCACTCCCGGATCTTCTGACACCCCAAACATCGCTATCCCCCAGCTCCGCTTTACCCGAGTGTCCAAGACCTTGGACGTAGCCTTTGCAAAGCCTCTCCAAAATCCTGTAAGTGCCGGGCATGCCCAGAACCTATGGACTTGGTTTGCTGGGCTCCCTGAACACCTCACACACCTGTCCTCCACCCCATGCTCATTCTCGCCACTGTCATATGAGCCCGGTGCACCACCTTAAACTGAACCAGACTGAGCCTGGCACAGGATGAGGAGGAATTGACCCTGCCCATGGCGTCTGCCCACAGGCCCTCATCCAGCTCCTCCCCCAACTCCGCCTCCCACTTGCCCTTCAGCTCTTCCATCTTTTGGTTGATAAGACTACAACTATATGTTGAGATTTTAGCTTTAAATGTAAGGTGGGCGAAAGGGACCATGTGACCTGTGCTGAAGCCTGCCTGATAGTAAGCCTGGAGTTTAATAATCAGAGATCTGAGAAAGACTCAGATTGTTTTACTGAGAGGATGGTGTGAGGTATTTAGCCTTGGGGACAGCAGTCCACAATGGGTCGACCCTGCATCTCCTGAAGTCCCAGACAGCTGGTATCTATATTCATTGGAAACAGTTGTGCTGTAAACCATCTCTTTACTTCTAAGATGAAAGGTAGTTGGGATCAAGGATAACTATTTGTGTTCTCTGTTACCGTGGGGAAGCGGATAGAGGAAGCCAATTTGTAATCAGGTCGCGGACTTCCCTTTTAATCCTAGGTCACAGTTTTGTCGTGTGTGCTCTGTAGCTAACTGAGAAGTAGAGAGCAAGCAATGGAACGGGCCAAGGTTGCATTTAAATCAGAGTTCGTGCTCAAATTGGAGGCTGGGTTCGCATGGAGTTAGAGGAGGCTGGAATATTTGCCAATCTTGCAGCGAGAAGAAGAAGCCTATCGTGCAACCGCAGAGAGAGAGAGAGATAGCTCTGACATTAGAGTTTTTTAAGACATGAAATCTTGACAGATTGTTCTTCGTGCTACAACTGGAAGTTCACATTTCTCTAAGGTTCATCAATCTTCATGGAGATAACAACAGTATGCATTTGCATTTATGTAAATTATATTTTTGTTTACATGCAAACCTACCCTCTTAAATTTAAATCATTTTCCAGGGAACAAGTGATCATTTGTTAGGTTTCAGGCTTAACTCTAACAATCTAGCCCAGTCATTTATAATTGTTTCTCAACAGGTGCCGTTTGTGATGGAACTATTTGGAGAGGAGGTTAAGAGGGGTCAATCTTAGAACATAGAACATAGAACAGTACAGGCCCTTCGGCCCTCAATGTTGTGCCGAGCCATGATCACCCTACTCAAACCCACGTATCCACCCTATACCCGTAACCCAACAACCCCCCCTTAACCTTACTTTTTAATAGGACACTACGGGCAATTTAGCATGGCCAATCCACCTAACCCGCACATCTTTGGACTGTGGGAGGAAACCGGAGCACCCGGAGGAAACCCACGCACACAGGGGGAGGACGTGCAGACTCCACACAGACAGTGACCCAGCCGGGAATCGAACCTGGGACCCTGGAGCTGTGAAGCATTTATGCTAACCACCATGCTACCCTGTAGGTTTCTGAAGTTCAGCAACAGGCTGAAATGGGTGTTGGAAGCCCGCACAGTGCGGGAAATGGACATTCAATGTGATTTTCTGCAGATCCACCAATTAATGGCCAAGAGGGTGGGCTCATTGATCATTTTTTTAAAATATAAGGGTGAATTCTCCGCCCCCCCCCCCCCCCCCCCCCCCCCCGGGCCGCGTGTTCCGCGGCGGTGTGCCGTCTCCGGGAGCGGGATTCTGCGTTCCCGCCAGCAGCCAATGGGATTTCCCATTGTGGCCACCCCAGGCTGCCGAGAAACCCACAGGCGGGGGTGCGCTGTCAGGGGAACGGAGAATCCCGCCAGCGGAGAATTCACCCCCTAATCTTTCATGGCAAGTGGGTGTCACTTGCAGGGCAATATTTGTTGTCCATCCCTAGTTGCCCCTGATCTGTTTAGCTCGCTAGGCCATTTCAAAAGGCAGTTAAGAGTCAACCACATATCCCTGAATCTGGAGTCACATGTAGGCCAGATCGGGTAAGGATGGCAGATTTCCTTCCCTAAAGGGCCTCAGTGAACCAGGTGGGTTTTTTTTTATAAATTTAGATTAGCCAATTATTTTTTCTAATTAAGGGGTAATTTAGCGTGGCCAATCCACCTACTCTGCACATTTTTGGGTTGTGGGGGCGAAACCCACGCAGACACGGGGAGAATGTGCAAACTCCACACGGACAGTGACCCAGAGCCGGGATCGAACCTGGGACCTCAGCGCCGTGAGGCGGTTGTGCTAACCACTAGGCCACCGTGCTGCCCTACCAGGTGGGTTTTTAACGACAATCGATAATAGATTCATAGTCACCATTACTGAGGCTAGCTTTCTCGACACCATCTAGGACAACGCAGCCCACTTGATTGGCAGTCCATCCACAAACATTCACTCCCTCCACCATCGATGCACAATGGCAGCTGTGTGTACCATCTATAAGGTGCATTGCAGGGAGTCACCAAGGCTCCTTCGGCAGCACCTTTCAAACCCACAACTGCTACCATCTAGAAGAGGAGGAATCGACTGGATGTTAGGAAGTACTTTCTTTGGCCTTGGAGCAGTGAACCCTGGGTATAAATTCTTCAGGCTGGTAAATTCCTTCAAGGGGGGCAGCACGGTGGCGCAGTGGTTAGCATTGCTGCCTCACGGCACTGAGGTCCCAGGTTCGATCTGGGTCACTTTCTGTGTGGAGTTTGCACATTCTCCCCATGTTTGCGTGGGTTTCAACCCAAAAGATGTGCAGGGTAGGTGGATTGGCCACGCTAAATTGCACCTTAATTGGAAAAAAAAGATTTGGGTACTCTAAATTTATCTATTTTTAAAATTCCTTCAAGAGGGAGCTAAACCTGTGACAGAGGCAGAGATGGAAAAGGTGAAGACTTACATTTATATCGCGTCTTTCGTGACTACTGGACCTCTCAAAGCCCTTTGCAGCCAGTGACGTACTTTTGAAGTGCAGTCACTGTTGTAATGTAGGAAACGCGGCAGCCAATCTGCACACAGCAAGATCCCACAAACAGCGATGTGATAATGGCCAGACAATTTGGGTTTTTTTTTTGTCCTGTTGATTGAAGGATAAATATTGGCCAGGGCACCGGTGATAACTCCCCTGCTCTTCTTCAAAGTAGCGCCACGGGATCTTTTCCACTGACACGAACAGGGGCAACACGGACGGGGCCTCGGTTTAATGTCTGATCCGGAAGGTGAGGCACCTCAGTCAGCGCAGCGCTGCCTCTGTACCGCGCTGGAGTATCGGCCTCGACTTTGGTGCCCAAGCCCCGGAGTGGAACCTGGGCCCAGAATCCTGTTGTGGTTCAGTTGCTGCCAACTCAGCCACAGCTCAGCAGCAGCCGAACAGAACAGGTTAACACTTGGTGCATAAGGTCTGCTAAACTGGTTTTGCCTCCCCTGAGGGGAAAACATGATGGGGCTGTGGGGTGTGTGTGTGTGTGTGTGTGGGGGGGGGGGGGATGAGGAGGCGACAGAAGAAGGAACTTAACCCACGATGCACCTGCCATCACAGGCCAGGGTACAGTGGCCTATCAATTTTACCAGTTCACACATTCAAAGCAGAGCCACCCTGCGTGGTTTAAATGCTCAGTGACTATATTGTGACCTTCTATTCATTGAGCAAGGCAAATACGTCAATTAAATTTTGTCGTACATGTGCCAACAATTAAGCATGCTCAAGTGAAAATGCACACATTTTAATCTGCTTATCATTTACGCTGTAACGCAGCACTTGGTCAGCACAAAGGAACCCCACTTACTGATTATATTTGCCAATCCATTAGGGAATGGGATCAAACCAGTCTATGAAGCTGTGACAAATTATCTTACAAAATTAAACTGTTCCCTTGGTAGATCTTCACAGCTGGAACCTCAAATACATCGTGAAAAAAAAATAAAGTGACTTAACACCTTTGTTTGATCATGCGCCAGGACCTTGAATTTTGTTAATGCCAGATTTCCATCAATCTCTGCGCTCCCCCAACCCCTCCCAAGCCCCCATTCCATGTCGGACCCAATCTAACCAAATGGGAACATTCCTGGAGTTTAGAAGGATGAGGGGGGATCTTATTGAAACTTGCAGAATGCTGAGAAGCCTAGATAGAGTGGACGTGGAGAGGACGTTTCCACTGGTAGGAGAAATTAGAACCCGAGGGCACAGCCTCAGACTAAAGGGGCGATCCTTTAAAACAGAGGAGGAATTTCTTCAGCCAGAGGTTGGTGAATCTGTGGAACTCATTGCCGTAGAAGGCTGTGGAGGCCAAGTGTCTTTAAGACAGAGATAGATAGGTTCTTGATTAATAAGGAGATCGAGGATTATGGGGAGAAGGCAGGAGAATGGGGATGAGAAATGTATCAGCCGTGATTGAATGGCAGAGCAGACTCGACTGGATATCTGCCAAGATCTGTTCTGCAGAACAAAGACCAGAACACAGTATTTATACAAAGTTCAAAAATCAATAGCCCACCCCAGTTGGACGCGATCCAATCCCTGAAGCTGCTACATTTAAACTTATCCAATAGAATTGCAAGCAGCGCGTGATTGATCCTCATCCTGACAGCTATGCTTACTCGTAATTTGCTGTGCATTCATTGTCTGTGAAAAGCAGGACAGCAAAACCAGCTTCCTGCATTTATTTCACAAAGACAAAAGTGATGTCCTTCCGTACAAGCTAGCTATCCTAAATCCCTGATTTCGCACAGGGCTCAATTGCTGGCTTTGAAAGCAGACCCAAGGCAGGCCAGCAGCACGGTTCAATTCCCGTACCAGCCTCCCCGAACAGGCGCAGGAATGTGGAGACTAGGGGCTTTTCACAGCAATGTCATTTGAAGCGTACTTGCGACAATAAGCGATTTTCTTTTCATTTCATTTTCATTTGATTACTTATTACTGCACTGTCCTAAAAAAATACATGTCCCATAATTCATCTCAATCCTTAATAAAGTAATTATGTTACTAGGGCAGCATGGTAGCATTGTGGATAGCACAATCGCTTCACAGCTCCAGGGTCCCAGGTTCGATTCTGGCTTGGGTCACTGTCTGTGCGGAGTCTGCACGTCCTCCCCGTGTGTGCGTGGGTTTCCTCCGGGTACTCCGGTTTCCTCCCACAGTCCAAAGATGTGCAGGTTAGGTGGATTGGCCATGCTAAGTTGCCCTTAGTGTTCAAAATTGCCCTTAGTGTTGGTGGGGTTTCTGGGTTATGTTGATAGGGTGGAGGTGTTGACCTTGGGTAGGATTCTCTTTCCAAGAGCCGGTGCAGACTCGATGGGCCGAATGGCCTCCTTCTGCACTGTAAATTCTATGTAAATGTATAGCAGGGTGGCACAGTGGGTTAACCCTGCTGCCTCACGGCGCTGAGGTCCCAGGTTCGATCCCGGCTCTGGGTCAGTGTCCGTGTGGAGTTTGCACATTCTCCCCGTGTTTGCGTGGGTTTCGTCCCCACAACCCAAAGATGTGCAGGGTAGGTGAATTGGCCACGCTAAGTTGCCCCTTAATTGGTAAAAATTATTTGGGTACTCTAAATTCGATTCCTGAATAAAGGTTCGATTCCCGGCTTGGGTCACTGTCTGTGCGGAGTCTGCACGCAGGGCCGGCTCAAGGCACCGGCAACTCGGGCAGTCGCCCGGGGTGCCATGTGCTAGGGGGCGCCAGACTCGGGTCCCGCGCATGCGCAGTTGGGCCGGTGCCAACCAGCGCATGCGCGGTGGCCGCCCTCCCCCAGGGCAGCCCCCCGCTCGGTCCGCTCCCCCCCCTCGGGTCCGCTCCCCCCTCGGGTCCGCCCCCCCCGCCCCCGCTCGGTCCGCCCCCCCCCCCCCGCCCCGCCCCCACTCGGTCCGCCCCTCCCCTCGGGTCCGCCCCCCCGGGTCCGCCCCCCCTCGGGACCACCCCCCCCTCGGGACCGCCCCCCCCGCCCCCGCTCGGTCCGCCCCCCCCCCCCCGCCCCGCTCGGTCCGCCCCCCCCGCCCCGCCCCCGCTCGGTCTGCCCCCGCTCGGTCCGCCCGCCCCGCCCCCGCTCGGTCCGCCCCCCGTCGGCCCCGCCCCCTCCTCTCGGCCCCGCCCCCCCCTCCCCAAGGGCGCCGAAGTTCAGCTTGTACGGGGCGCCAGCAACCCTAGGGCCGGTGCTGTCTGCACGTCCTCCCCGTGTGTGCGTGGATTTCCTCCGGGTGCTCCGGTTTCCTCCCACAGTCCAAAGATGTGCAGGTTAGGTGGATTGGCTAGGCTAAATTGCCCTTAGTGTCCTAAAAAAAAAGGTTAATGGGGGTTGTTGGGTTACTGGTATCGGGTGGATACGTGGGCTTGAGTAGGGTGATCATTGCTCGGCACAACATCGAGGGCCGAAGAGTCTGTTCTGTGCTGTACTGTTCTAATTCTAATTCTAAAAAAAAATGTACAAAAATAAGTAAATCTAGTGGCATGCTAACTATTCAGTTTGAAGAGGTATCATCGCTGAACACCCCCCCCCCCCCCCCCTCCCTCCCTATGTCAGTTAAGACGCAAAGCTATCAAAAAAGGCTGTGAACAGAAACCAACTTTAACCTAAAGATGTTGCGATTTCTAAGTCCAACAATTAGGTTCCAACACTAGAATCCATAAAACATTGGCCGAGGCCCAAACGCAAACACAAGTTTGAAATTGCCACCAAAGTGCAAGAATTTGGCACGCAGCAGCAGACAGCGAGTGCAAAGATGCAACATGCAGGAATTGTGGGTAAGGAGAGTTAATGGTGTGTGTTGGAGAGACAAATTGCAAGTTCCAAACAAGAACTATAAAAAGCAAGAACCAAGTGTATCGAATAGAAAACCGAATATGCCGAAAAGGATCCACATAATAGGATTGGGTGCGGAAAAGGACAAACAGCCATTGGGCGTACTGGCCACTGCGGGCGCAACAAACAGGTTGAGTTTTGAATTTAGACTACCCAGTTCAATTTTTTCCAATTAAGGGGTAATTTAGTGTGGCCAATTCACCTACTCTGCGCATCTTTGGGTTGTAGGAGACCCACACAGGCACGGGGAGATGTACAAACTCCACATGGACAGTGACTCGGGGCCAGGATCGAATGCGGATCCGCGGCGGCACGAGGCAGCAGTGCTAACCGCCGCACCACCGTGCCGCCCAACAACCAACAGTTACTGAGCCCCTCCTTTAGTGGACAGTCTACCGGTGAAAATGGAGGTGGCCACTGGAGCAGTAGTTTCGTTGGTACCAGATACTGATTACCAAGAGAAACTATGACATATCGGCATTAAACACCCAAAGATAATACTGAAAACCTGTTCCATTGAAGGGCTGTATCAATGTAAATGCGCAGCTAAATGGACAGACCGTAGTATTGTCCCTGCATGTCATTAAAGGTACCTATCCAGCCCTAATGGTGAGAACAGACAGGAAAGAATAAAGCGAATCTGTGCCAAGTGAGGAGCTAGACATTCCTGAGAACCTGGCAACACCAGAAACAACTGTGGAAATCACTACCCCATTTGAGGATTCTTTAACACCAAGTCAACCTGCGAACCCAACGTCGACTCTGGTTGAGACAACAACGGACGACATCCAATCGAAACCAAAAACACCAGAGGTAGCAGTCAACACAAAACAGCAGAGGCCTGGGGTTCGCCGACACAGGAATCGACGTCTTCCGAAATGCCAAATTTATTGACTGTTATGTTTGTTAATTGCTCATACTGTAAATTTTGATTGTTAACGTCATATTGTGTTTCATTGAAGGAGCCTCCATTGTAAAAGGGGAGGAAAGTGTTGAGTATTCATGTTCGTCCCTAGTTGAAACAAGGTCACTTTAAGAGTCCGATCACATGATGTATTGATAAAGTCATGGGCCGTTTCCGTGGGCAATGGGATGTCATAGAATCCCTACAGTGCAGAAGGAAGCAATACGGCCATCGAGTCTGCACTGACCATTTGAATGACCACCCGACACAGATCCATTCCCCGTCCTATCCCTGTAACCCCATCTAACCTTTGGACACTAAGGGGCAATTTATCATGGCCAATCCACCTCACCTGCACATCTTTGGACTGTGGCTGGAAACCGGAGCACCCGGAGGAAGCCCATGCAGACACGGGAAAGAATGTGCAAACTCCACACAGTCACCCGAGGTCAGAATCGAACCTGGGTCCCTGGCGCTGTGAGGCAGCAGTGCTAACTACTGTGCCACCGTGCCGCCCTATCCTATCAACCTGTCTATCCTAACAGCCTGTAGACACCTTTCCAATAAAGCTCTTGTTTGTTTGCGTCTTCACGGTCTGCTATCCTATCCTTTAAAATACAGTAAGGGATATGTTGATAGAAGGCATTCTTGGAAGATGGCGCAGTGGCTCGTGTGAGGCATAAAATCCAGCACAGGCCTGTTGGGCTGAGTGGCCTGTTTTTGGGCTGTAACTGTCCAATGTAATTCTGCGACCCAAAGTAACCTTTCGGAATTCAGCGTGCTTTATTCATGAAAACAGCATCCCAAGGTTGGATTTTTCAGGTGTGCGGATCAAATTACAAAATGAATTATTTGGTGGATCAGAGTTGTCTTTGACAAAACAAATGATGTTGGGTAGTGTTACAGCCGTCTACCAGATAACCCAGGATGTTTTAGTCATTATTACTCACCAGCTGGGAAAACAATTGCTTTTAATCCTGTATTGTTCCCTCCACCAGCAAGGGCTGAAATTAAAAACAGAACCTCACTATCCTTTCTAGCTCATTTCCAAACAATTCCGTTGTCAAAATTATTCCCGTGGATGTTTCACAACTGAAGTATATTTTGAGGCCTTAAAGACGCAGGGTGTTGCTGCTGGTGTTGTCGCAGGTTTAGCTCACTCGGGCTGGTTTAGCTCACTCGGCTAAATCGCTGGCTTTTAAAGCAGACCAAGGCAGGCCAGCAGCATGGTTCGATTCCCGTACCAGCCTCCCCGGACAGGCGCCGGAATGTGGCGACTAGGGGCTTTTCACAGTAACTTCATTGAAGCCTACTCGTGACAATAAGCGATTTTCATTTCATTTTTTTCAAATGGTGACATTACTCCATGAGTTACTCATCTTTTTTCTTCTTCTTTTCAGTCTCAGTGTAAACTCATATTCTGGGCTTTGTTTTTAATGATTTGAAAGAAAAGTTACTTCACTTCAGTATCACTGAGTCACTCGGCCCAGTTCCAGAGGTTTTCCTGTATGTCATTGACCTGCAATAGGCAGTTCACCAATTCGCCAGATTGTACAAGTGCATGTGCTTATCTTTCTGCCTCGACAACTGTACAAACCTTTCTCAACATGAACATTCTGAACAGCTTTACAAACATATTTCATGGCTTCAACTGCAGAAACGGTAGGAGACTGGTGCCGAACAGACTTTAGCCCCGACCTCTATTCGCTTGAGTCTCCTTTGGAGTGGGGGCAAGAGGAGCAGCTACCTGCTTTCACCAGTAACGCAGTTGGTGGGGAAGGGAGGAGACACGGAGTTTAAATCACATATCAGGCAATGAAACTATATTTTAAGGATCAAAAGTTTTTTTTAAACATTTTATTAAAGCATTTATGGTTTTATAACAAAAGATACAAATACAAATGTAAACATAATTCAGTGCATAACACACCCCTCCATCTCCCACTGTTCACGCCGAAGCTAGACAAAAATAGCCTAACTCCCCCTACCAGCCCCTTATTCCCTAACCAGCCCTTATTGAATCTGCTAACAGTTTAGTTTTCCCCGAATAAGTCGATAAAAGTCTGCCATCTCCGAACAAACCCTGACATTGATCCTCTCAGGGCAAACGTAATTTTCTCAAGCTTGAGAAACCCAGAAATGTCGCTAACCCATACCCCTGATTTTGGGGGCTTCGAGTCCCTCCATGCTAGTAAGATCCGTCTCCGGGCTACCAAGGAGGCAAAGGCCAAAACGTCAGCCTCTCTCGCCCCCTGGACTCTCGGGTCTTCCGACACTCCAAAAATCGCCACCTCTGGACTCTGCGCCACCCCCGTTTTTAATACCGCGGACATGACATCTACAAATCCCTGCCAGAATCCCCTGAGCTTCGGACATTCCCAAACCATGTGGACATGATTTGCGGGCCTTCCTGCACACCTCACACACCTGTCCTCTATCCCAAAAAACCTGCTCATCTGGGCTACCGTCATGTGTGCCCGGTGAACCACCTTGAATTGTATCAGGCTGAACTTGGCACATGATGAGGACGCATTGAATCTGCTCAGGGCATCCTCCCACAGACACGCCTCTAACTCCTTTCCCATCTTCCCATTTAGTTCACTTATCTGGGTTCCCTCCCAATCCATAAGTTCTTTATAGATTTCCGATACCTTTCCCTCCCCCAATCCCATTCTAGTGACTACCTTGTCCTGTATCCCTGTGGTGGTAAAAGCGGAAAGGTCAAAACCTGCTTTTGCACAAAATCCCTTACCTGCAGATATCAAAACCCATTCCCTCCCGACTAATCAAACACCACTTCCAGATCCTCCAAACAGGGAACGCTCCCATCAACAAACAGGGCCCCGGCCTCTCAATACCTGCTCTCTGCCACCTCCAAAACCCCCGATATATCCTCCCCGGTACAAACCGGTGATTAACACAAATCGGAGCCCACACCGACACTCCCTCCACTCCCATATTCTTCCGCCACTGCCCCCAAACTCTCAGGACAGCCACTACCACCGGGCTTGTGGAGTACCGGGCCGGCGAGAACGGCAGAGGAGCCGTTACCAATGTCCCCAAGCTTGTGCCCTTACATGAGGCCGCCTCCATCCGCTCCCACACCAACCCATCCGTCACTACCCACTTCCTAATCATGGCTATATTTGCCGGCCAGTAGTAGTTCCTAACGTTCGGCAGTGCCAGCCTTCCCCCACCCCTCGGCTCTGCTCCAGCAGCACTTTCTTTACTCACAGGGTTTTACCCGCCCAGAGATCACCGTATTCACCCGCTTAAAAAAGGCCTTTGGTATAAAAATAGAGAGGCACTTGAAAACAAACAAAAATCTCCGGAGAACCGTCATTCTTACGGTCTGTACCCTCCCGGCCAGTGACTAAGGAACGAAAGTCAATGGTTGTTCAAAATGCTTTTTCTTTTTATTCATTCACAGGATGTGTGGCTAGGCAAACATTCACTGCCCCTCCCTAATTGCCCTTGAGAAGGTGGTTATGAGCTTCCTTGGTGGCATGCTGGGCTACCTCGCAGGGAAGTTAAGTCAGTTTTGGTGACTTGGCCCAGTAACGAAGAATGAATGGTGATGTGGGGAAGTTACAGATGGTTTGACAAAGGGTCATTGGACTCAAAACATTAGCTCTTTTCTGTCCCTCCAGATGCTGCCAGACCTGCTGAGATTTTCCAGCATTTTCTCTTCAGTTACAGATGGTGCTTTTTAAAAAAGAAAATTCCAATTAAGGGCCAATTTAGAGTGGCCAATCCACCTACCCTACTCATCTTTGGGTTGTGGGGGCGAGACCCACGCAGACACGGGGAGAATGTGCAAACTCTACCCGGGGCAGGGATCGGAACAGATCCTCGGCGCAGTGAGGCAGCAGTGCTAACCACTGCGCCGCGGTGCCGCCCGCAGATGGTGGTGTTCCAATTCATCTGTTGCCCCTGTAGAGTTTGCGGGTTTGGAAGGTGCTATCGAGGGAATTGCTGCAGTGCGTCATGTAGATGGTGCGAACTGCTGTCACCAGGCGCAACTGGTGGAGGGAGTGAATGCTTAAGGAGGGGGGTGGGGTGTTCATCAATTGAACCGCTTTGTCCTGGATGGTGTCAAGCTTCTTGAGTGTCGTTGAAGTTGCACTCATCCAGGCAGGTAGAGGGTATTCCATCACCCTTCTGGCTTCCGTCTTCTAGATGGTGGGCGGGCTGCGAGGAGTGCGGAGATGAGTTATTCGCCACAGAATTCCCAGCCTCCAACCTGCTTTCATAGCCACAGTATTTATAGGGCTGGTCCAGTTCAATTTCTGGTCAACAGTGATATTGATGGTGGGGGATTAGACAATGGTATTGCCTATTATGGTCATGTTCGCATGGTGTTGAGCTGTTAGTGCTCAAGTTGAACAATTAACTCTTCTGGTAGTTGTATGAAGTGGAAATTACACTGAATGCACCTATGAGCTGTTAAATAAAATACATTTCAGAAAATAAGGAGACTGACCATCCAAGTAAGTCCAAAATCTGATTGTTCTTCTTCTGAGGAGAAAGGAATAAGTAGCGGAATCAATCAGACGAGTAACTACGGTAATGGGATGCTTGATTTCCCACCCAATATTTTAAAACTTTTCATAAGAAAAGTCCCTCAGCCACAATAATTCTTGCAAGTTCGTGAGCAGAGTTTGTGAAGAAAAAGATGGTGTTCGAGCCTTCACCTTGGGTCTACGTGGCTATACAGATTGACAGGACCTCAAGAATGTGGTATTGTGCGCAGTTTTGGCCTCTTGCTAAGGAGGGAGTGCAGCAAAGGTGTATCAGGCTGACTCCTGAGATTGTGGACCTGACGCATGAGGAGAGAACGAGTTAGTTGGGATTATATTCGCAGGAGTTTAGAAGAAAGAGGAGGAATCTCATGGAAAACTATAAAATTCTAACAAGACTAGAAAGGATAGAATCATAGATTTAGAATTTCTACAGTGGTGAAGGCGGCCATTCGGCCCATCGAGTCTGCACTGACCCTCTGAAAGATCACCCTACCCGGCCCAGTCCCCACCCTATCCCTGGAACCCCACCTAACCTGCACATCTTTGGACACAAAGGGGCAATTTAGCATGGCCAATCCACCTAACCTGCATATTTTTGAACTGTGGGAGGAAACCAGAGCACCCGGAAGAAGCCCAAGCAGACACGGGGAGAACATGAAAGCACCAGACAGCCACCCAAGGCCAGGATTGAACCTGGGTCCCTGGCGCAGTGAGGCAGCAGTGGTAACCCACTGTGCCACCATGCCGCCCCGGTAGAATGCAGGAAAGATGTTCCAGATAGCAGTGGAATCCAGAATCAGGGGTCACAGTCTGAGGATACGGGGTAGACCATCTAGGACAGAGATGAGGAGAGAGTTCTTCACGCAGAGAGTGGTGGGCTCCTGGAATGATCTCCCGCAGAAAACAGTTGAGGCCAAAACATTGTATGTGGTTTTCAATAAGGAGTTAGATATAGCTCATGTGGATGATCATGGATGATCAGCCATGATCATAATGAATGGCGGAGAAGGTTTGAAGGGTCAAATCGCCTACTCCTGCTCCTATTTTCTATGTCTTCATATACAGAGAGGTGGCAAATTACTCTTCCTCTTTTGATCTCAAGCTGATACAAAATAAGTTGTTACACATTCTGAGTTACCTGCACGACACATTCTCTCAGGTTCAATACCAATGTTCATTCCTGTAATCATGGTTCAGTACCAATGTTCATTCCTGTAATCATGCGTTTCCTTTGCTCCCCAACATCTATTGTTGTGCTATCGTGACTCAGGAGCCGTGACAATAAGTTAGTAAATACTATAATCTCCAGTATGCTGCCTGTGAAATTCTCCCGGATTGCTCTGGACAGTCTGATAATTGAGTGGGAGGTGTCCAGTGATAAATCACCAATCTGCTCTACTTTGAGTACAATATTTGAACCAGGGTGACTGTTTTCAGCGAAATCCAATCTATTTCCTACCAACCCTGTCACCTCAAAAATAATAAATTGCGCAACCTTAACCCGTTTACCAGTGGGCATTTATTTAACTAACCTTGGGTAGAAAGGTTAGTTAGAAAGGTCTGCCTGAAATTGCAGATGACCTTTTGCCAGCATGAGAGGAAGGCACAGGCTTGTTCATAGTTCATAGAATTTACAGTGCAGAAGGAGGCCATTCGGCCCATCGAGTCTGCACTGGCCCTTGGAAAGAGCACCCTACCTCCACCCTATCCCCATAACCCAGTAACCCCACCTAACCTTTTTGGACACTAGGGGCAATTTAGCATGACCAATCCACCTAACCTGCACATCTTTGGACTGTGGGAGGAAACCGGAGCACCCGGAGGAAACCCACGCAGACAACTCACGCAGACATGGGGAGAACGTGCAGACTCCGCACAGACAGTGACCCAAGCTGGGAATCGTACCTGGGACCCTGGAGGTGTGAAGCAACTGTGCTAACCACTATGCTACTACCATGTTACCCTTTGAGCAAACATGACCTACATAGATACATAGAAAATACAGTGCAGAAGGAGGCCATTCGGCCCATCAAGTCTGCACCGACCTACTGAAGCCCGCACTTCCACCCTATCCCCATAACCCAATAACCCCTCCTAACCTTTTTTAGACACTAAGGGCAATTTATCATGGCCAATCCACCTAACCTGCAGGTCTTTGGACTGTGGGAGGAAATTGGAGCACCCGGAGGAAACCCACTCAGACACGGTGAGAACGTGCAGACTCCGCACAGTGACCCAGCAGAGAATCGAACCTGGGACCCTGGCGCTGTGAAGCCACAGTGCTAGCCACGTGTGCTACCGTGCTGCCAACCCCCCCCCCCCCCCCGTTCCCTGTACCAATAATTGGTTTACCGGAACAGGGCCCTCCAGTGTAAAGACAACGGCAACAAATTGTCTTGCCAGCTATGTCACACAACAAATTTAATTAAAGGGGGGAAAAAATATTAATGCGGAAGCTGAAATCATGAAACAAAACCAGAAAATGCTGGGCAATCTCAGCAGCCCTGTCAACATCTGTGGAGAGAGATGTTTCGAGACTGGATGACTCTTTGTCAAAAATAAGAGGAAGCTATTTTGATATTGTCATTGTCTCCATGACATATCAATGAACCTCCCAAAGCAAAGTGGGTAAGAGAAAAGCTAAATCCCTTTGAGCAAGCTCATCGATATTACCAGCATTCCTTTCATTTGCTGGCAAGTTTAAAATTAGTATGTAGGAACTTTGAGTGTTAAATCTTGGGATCCTTCCCCTGCCTTTACAGTAAAAACATATTATAGCTTGAACCAATACCCCTTCTCGGCCAAGTACGCAAAACATTGCAGGTACTCTTCGCAATGAACGAAAACGCTTGATCACAAGCACACTTGAAAAGCCAAAGGGAAGCCTCTCAGAATCCTGGAAAGAAATTCATGGTCCCGCAGCCAAGGAGCTGGTTTAGCACACTGGGCTAAATGGCTGGCTTTGAAAGCAGACCAAGGCAGGCCAGCAGCGCAGGTTCAATTCCCGTACCAGCCTCCCCGAACAGGTGCCGGAACGTGGCGACTAGGGGCTTTTCACATTTGAAGCCTACTTGTGACAATAAGCAATTTTCATTTCATCTCATTTCACATGCAAAGTAGCTCAGAGATTCCCCTCTCCATCATCAGGGAAAATGGTGGCATAATTGGCACTGGACTAGCAATCTATAGGCCTGAGCTAATGCTCTGGGCACATGGGGCTGGATTTTATGCCTCCACCTCCCACCCACCACCCCTGCTGGGTGTGTTTTGGGTGGTGGTGGTGGTTGGGGGGGGGGGGGGTGCGAAGAGTGGCATGTAAAATGTGTCGGGTGGCTAACCTGCCACCTTCCTGCCCACCCACAAGCTGGTCGCTTTAATAAGCTAAGCGGGCAGGTGCCAAAATCAGCAGCCCCCCCCCCCACCATATTGAACAAGTAACGGAAGGCCAATCAGGCTGTGGTTGGTAAACCTATCAATCATGATAAGATCAGCCGTATTATGGTGTGGGCAGGCAAGCAGGAGTGGGCAGGTCGTTTTATGTGGCCTCAATTAAAAAACGCAGGAAGGAGTTGGGTAGTGATGGTGGCGGTGATGGTGGTGGTTGGGGGGGGGAACGGACTGGTTTTTTGGGGGGGTGTGCACTGTGTACATTGAGGAGCACCCCCCCCTCCCCCACAATAATCTCACCCCCCATGTTCCTTCTGTGCCGCCTGCCCTCCAATGCCGTGCGAGAAACCCCGGAGTGCATGTCCACAGCTCATCGAAAGCGGCAGGGCAGGTGGACAACGTGGCCAAGAAAGCGGACGGAACGCTTTCCTTATTGGGCGAATGTATTGAATACAAAAGCAGGGATGCAATGCTGGAATTGTATTAAACACTCCTTAGGCCACAGCTGGAATTTCGGGCACAGTTCTGGTCGACAACATTGCAGGAAGGACATAATTGCTCTGGAGAGAGTGCAGAGGAGGTTTTACAAGAATGTTGCTGGGACTGGAAAACTGCAGCCATGAGGAGGGATTGGATGGGCTAGGGTTGTCTGCCTTAGAGCAGAGGAGGCTAAGGGGTGACCTCGTGGAGGTGTACAAAATTATGAGGGACCTAGACAGGGTGGTCAGTTATCAGGGAGCAAGGGCAGCACGGTGGCACAGTGGTTAGCATTGCTGCCTACGGCGCTGAGGACCCGGGTTCGAATCCCGGCCCTGGGTCACTGTCCGTGTGGAGTTTGCACATTCTCCCCGTGTTTGCGTGGGTTTCACCCCCACACCCAAAAAGATGTGCAGGGTAGGTGGATTGGCCAGGCTAAATTGCCCCTTAATTGGAAAAATTGGGCACTCTAAATTTTTTTAAAAAGTTATCAGGGAGCATAGATTTAAGGTGATTGGTGGAAGGATTAGGAGGACCGGATGGAAAACCTTTTCGACCAGAGGTTGGTGGGCATTTGGAATTCACTGGTGATTGAGATGCTCAACTCGTTTAAAAGGTGTTTGGATGCATCCGAAGTACTGTATTCTGCAAGGCTCTGTGCCGGGTGCTGGAAAATGGATTTAAAATGAGCGGCTAGTTTTTTTTTTCTTCTCTTTTTTTTTTGGCCGGCTCAGACACAATGGGCTGAATGGCCTCTTTCTGCACCATAACTTTTCGATGGTTCTAATCACAATTATCCACGATAGGGAATTGCAAAGGCCGTGGATTAAATACAGGCAGATGGGAGCAACAACTTTATAGCTCCTTTGACACTGTAAAACTTCCCAAGATACATCGTAGAAATGTTTAAACATCGGGTCACATAAAGGAACACCAGGGCAAGTGACCGAAAGCTCGGTCAAATGCTGAAGAGTGACTTAAAGGAGGCGAGCAATGTTCAGAAGTGGCGGGATTTAGCGAGGCAATTCCATAGTTTCGAACGCCGGCAGCTGAAGGCATGGCCATCAATGATGGAGTGACTAAAATCGAGGATGCACAGGAAGCCAGAATTGGAGGAGCACAGAAATCCTGGAGAGTTGTAAGGCTGGAAGAGGTTAACGAGGCAGGGCGGAGGCACCAGGATATGGAGGGCCTTGAACATAAAGAGAGGAATTTTAAAATCGAGACTGTCCTCTGGTCGGTAATTGTCGCAACTTCTGTTACCAGGGCAGGGTGGAAAAATGCTACCAATGTTCAGGCAATATACTTCCACATTGATACGCAATGAAGTACTTGTCTCGCTAGGGTAATTCCTACAGGTGAATCAACAAATGGGGATGAATCAGTTCCTTTTGGGAGCCACGGAACAAGTTGAGCATCCCGTACCTGCTCTAATATCGTCAGCTGCAGCCGAAACCAGACCGTTTTAAAATCTGCACAATGCTGGCAAGCTGCAAACCTTTAATGAGTGAGATACTGTAGTGACATTCCTCTTGTCTGATACACACTGGAGTAGTGAATCACAGGTATAATGCATCAGATGGAAAAACTGACTGGCAGGTTACTGTGCCCAGAGACAACCTGTGTAACTGGATTGGCAACATTGCTGAGTCACTCTGAGTATCCGCTGGTGTTTCTTCCACTCCCTCGTTGCTTCCAGCCATTGTAACTCCTCCCAGTTTCTTCCCGACGATGACACCGACAGGGAAAAACAGAAGCATGTTTTGTTCCACATCCAGGGAATAAAACAAAGGTTAAATCGGAACATCTTGCTTTAAAAAGATATGGACAGCGGTGGTGAGACTTCCTGTTTCTAATTTGAAACCAGTCAATTAACAGACTGCATGTTTTCACCTTTGGCTTCTCCTAGTCTCCAAGAGGCAAACATCTTACTTCCTGAAGCCTTTCCTGATATTGTGGGAATGGTGTCCCAGCGTGGCACTCGGACACAAACCTTGTTCCGATATTTAGAAAGTCTTGTACAGTACTCACTGTTACTATTGGTGGTGAGTATTTTGTTTTAAATGTATTTATTCAAAGTTTTTCAATCATTTTCCAAAACACTCCATAAAGGAAAATAATACAAAGAAAGAAGGGCAACATGCCAACCAAACAGAACAATTGAACCCTCTAAAACGATAAACAGTTTAACAAATTAACACCCAACTCAAAACAAAATGGGGCAAGCGCCCCTTTCAAAAGGGAAAATAAATCAGCCCCCCCCCCCCCCCCCCCCCCCCCCCCCGGTTGCTGCTGCTGTTGACCTCCACCTAACGTTTCGCGAGAAAGTCAAAGAACGGTTGCCACCGCCTGGAGAACCCCTGTAAGGACCCTCTCAAGGTAAACTTTATCTTCTCCAACCTGAGAAACCCCGCCATGTCACTGACCCAAGCCTCTACACTTGGGGGCTTCGCGTCCCTCCACATTAACAAGAGCCTTCTCCGGGCTACCAAGGAGGCAAAGGCCAGAACTCCGGCCTCTTTCGACTCCTGCATTCCCGGATCGTCCAATACCCCAAATATCGCTGTCCCCCAACTCGGTTTTACTCGAGGTGGTGAGTATTACAAGCAGCCTCGCCACAACCTTGTATATCTGAACATTGTAATTGCTCACACCTTATCATACATACACTTGGTCAGCGTCAGAATCACCCAGTGCTCCTGTATATCAGGGATCGACAGCCAAAACATGAATAACCTGGTTTCGGGGTGGTTTAGCACAGTGGGCTAAACAGCTGCCTTGTAATGCAGAACAAGGCCAGCAGCGTGGGTTCAGTTCCCCTACTGGCCTCCCCGAACAAGTGCCGGAATGTGGCGACTAGGGGCTTTTCACAGTAACTTCATTGAAGACTACTTGTGACAATAAACGATTATTATTAACCTGAAGGTGATGAACAATCAAAAAGATAAAAATGAAATAAAGAGAAATACTGCAAGAAGGAAAGGGAAATAGGTTGAGCGACAAAGAGGAGCCAAGAAGGAAGGTTAAGGGATAAACATCCCAAAATTAGATATTCTCATTATTATAACAGGGTGGGTGGCACGGTAGCACAGTGGTTAACACTGTTGCTTCACAGCGCCAGGGTCCCAGATTAGTCTCCTGGCTTGGGTCACTGTCTGTGCGGAGTCTGCACGTTCTCCCCGTGTCTGCGTGGGTTTCCTCCCACAAGTCCCAAAAGACGTGCTTGTTAGGTGAATTGGACATTCTGAATTCTCCCTCAGTGTACCCGAACAGGCGCCGGAATGTGGCAACTAGGGGCTTTTAGTAACTTCATTGCAGTGTTAATGTAAGCCTACTTGTGACAATAAAGATTATTATTATTAGATGAGGATGGGTCTAAATTGAGTGGAACACACTCATACTCTCTAGAGTTTGGAACGATGAGAGGTGATCTAAATGGGACCTATAAGATCCTTAGGAGTTTGACAAGATCGATCCCGAGAGGCTGTTTCCTCAGGCTACAGGCTAGAACTAGGGAGCGTACAATCACAGGATAAGGGGAGAGTCATTTTGGACTGTGTTGAGGGCAAATTTCCATTCAGAGGGTTGTGCTAAAAGCACCCAGGCCCTGGAACACAGAATTACTTTTTTAAAAAACATGACCACTGCAGTCAAACGCACTCTAACTGGGGTGGAGGGAAAAAATGTAGTGGGCCACATTCAAAAGTCCATTGACTTCGACAGGAATGGAAAATCCCCCCAGCGGGAGGGGCTGTAAATTTCTGCTGGCATGCCTGCTGATCACACTGTTTGGATTTGGTATGAGGGGTGTGGTGGCAGGGGTACTTTAATAACAAAACTCTTGTTGAGCAAACTTGAAATTAAAGAAAGGAAGGTTCCTTCCACCAAGTCCCAATCATCTACAGCCCAGTGTTGACTAACAACCTACATTGAACCCCAGGCAAGCAACGCCTCCAATTTTAAAGTTCTCATTCTTGTTTTCAAATCCCTCCATGGCCTCGCCCTTCCCTGTCTCTGTAGTGTCATCCTGCCCGTAAAACTATGCAATAAGGGCAGCACGGTGGCGCAGTGGGTTAGCACTGCAGCCTCACGGCGCCGAGGTCCCAGGTTCGATCCCGGCTCTGGGTCACTGTCCGTGTGGAGTTTGCACATTCTCCCCGTGTTTGTGTGGGTTTCACCCCCACAACCCAAAGATGTGCAGGGTAGGTGGATTGGACACGCTAAATTGCACTGTGAGGCAGCAGTGCTAAACACTGCGCCACCATGCCGCCCGACATGTCAAACCTGCAACGGGTTCCACTTCCCATATCCCACCCTTAAAAGGAATCCCCCCCCCCCCCTTTCGCGTAATGTAATTTTTGTCCCATTTTTAACCTGCCCCTTTCCGTACATCCCTATTTTCCTGTGATACAGTGAATGACCTGTAACTAGCGCATCGAGTGAAGGAAAGAATGGAATGACGGGCAGACTACACAGTGAGAAGAGAGAAGCGGCAGTGTTAATGGGCACAAAGCAGCCCTTGAGATTCATGTGCTGTGTGAGAAAGGTGGAGATGGAAATGGATTGGAGGTAAGTCAGACGAAGTTGGCAACAGGAGGAGTTTGGATTTGTGGGGGAACATGGAACCAGGAGACTTACCGCTGCACCATTTAATTTAGACGGTGGAATTTTTCAGTCAAGAAACCGCATCGCCAGATAAATATTAGTGGATCTGACCACAACACTCAAACTATTTAATCAAAGACTTACATTGAGATAACACTTTTCACAAACACCAGACGTCACAAAACACATTATAGCCAATGAAGTAGTTTTGAAGTGTAGTCACTGTTATGATATGGAAACAAGCTCACACAAACAACACTGCGATAATGACCAGATAATAACAGAATCCCTATAGTGCAGAATGCCCCCGCCCTATCCCCATAAAGCCACCTAACCTTTTTGGACACTAAGGGGCAATTTAGTATGGCCAATCCACCTATCCTGCACACCTTTGGACTGTGGGAGGAAACCGGAACACCCGGAGGAAACCCACGCAGACAAGGGGAGAACGTGCAGACTCCAGACAGTCACCCAAGCTCGGAATTGAAGCCAGGTCTTCCCATATCATGCATGTCTCAATAATAAATACCATCCTTGTGATTTATTGCAAGAGAGCAGACTTCAAGTTAAAATAGCAAACTGCAATTATTAAGTTGTGGCTGAAGAAGCACTTGTCTGTTCTATATCATGCATATCCTCTTCTGTATCATTTACAAATGTAATAAATAACTAGTATCCCAGAACTGTTTCCAGTGAAATACTGCTGGCTATATTTCCTAGGTAGAGCATTTTTCTTTATTGTCACCTTTCTCTTCTGTGACTGATTCCAATTCTCAATTCATTTAAGCAACTTTCTGAAAGTTTAGCCCAGCCTCACTTGATAAGCTTTGTGAAAAAAAAGAGTCAAAGAATCATGGTGGCATGGCAGGTGGCCATTCAGCCCATCCTACCTTCTCCTTGGGCATTCCCTTGGAGTCGAGGATGACTTGATTCCACACTACAAATGAGTTCTCGGGTGACTGAGGAATGCAATGGGCGACCTTCAGTCCTTGTCACAGGTGGGGGAGACGGTGGTTGGAGGAGCGGGTGGGTGGTGTAGGGTGAGTGGGGGGAACTAGATTGCCAGGCGCTCCTTTCACTGTCGACACCTGGCTTCAGCTTGCTCTCGGCAATGAAACACGGGGTGTTCAGCTCCTTTTCCTCCACTTCCGGATGGTCTTGGGCCAGGAATTCCCAGGTGTTGATGGGGTTGTTGACCCTTTTCAAGGAGGCTTTGAGTGTGCCCTTGAAGCGATGCCTCTACCCTCCTGTGGCTCGGCTTGCCATGTTGAAGCTCCGGGTAGAGAGCTTGTTTCCGGAGTCGCTTGTCAGGCATGCGGATAATGTGGCCCATCCAGCAGATCTGATCGGGTCCATTGAGCCAATGCTGGCTCTCTATAGTCAGCTCGGTAGTGTAGCCACCTGGGGTGGCCACGTCCCGATTTCAAAATGGACACTTGCAAAGAGTACAGGGAAAATTGGACAGTACTAGGAAAACAAGCAAGTGCAAGGTTTGCCTGTGGATTGGAACTTGCAGCTCCCAGACAGAACTGATACTACAAGCCATTAGCACAGTAAAGAGCTATCTCCGGGGACAAAAGAGAAACATTTCAGCAATCGGTACCAGGGCAGACTCCCCGGCGCCAGTGGAGACTAAAACAAAGGCAGGCCAACGGTCACCTAGAGCCCTCCCAGTGATCGAGGAACGACCCCTTTATTGGAGAGAATCAATACATATGATTGGGACATGGTCCAATTAATTGGGGCCAAGTTCAGGAACCGCCCAGAAAGGCGCGAAACCCTTTGGGGTATAAAGAAGAATCCCCAAAGACAGATCGCTCTCTTCTTCTTCACCTTCATTTTGGCCTTGGCTCTCAACGACGAGAGACCCGCCAAGCACCAGCCAAGTAAGTCTAAGGTCAATGCACGCTACGAGATAGGTGCTCCTAGCTACTATTCTATACCAGTTCGATGCCAGCAGCATCAAAATCAGGCAACGGCCATTGTTCCTCTGACTGAGGGGCACCCGAAGCTAAGTATAGGCTTTTAGTAATAGTTGTAGTTTAGTGAGTAGAGTTTGTGCATGAGTAATAATTGACTGTGTGTGTAAATAAACGTGCATTGATTTCAAACTTACTAACTGGTGTATCGAGTCTTTGATCAGTATTCGGTTTTGAACCTTGTGGTGGTATCAGAAAGATACCTGGCGACTCTTGAGCAAATGTAATTAAAACAGAGCAAATTAAGGAAAAGCATAATGAGCAACAGTAGCATAGTGGTTAGCACAGTTGCTTCACAGCTCCAGGGTCTCAGGTTCGATTCCCGGCTTGGGTCACTGTCTGTGCGGAGTCTGCACGTTCTCCCTGTGTCTGAATGGGCCTCTACCGGGTGCTCCGGTTTCTTCCCACAGTCCAAAGATGTGCAGGTTAGGTGGACTGGCCGTGATAAATTGCCCTTAGTGTCCAAAAAGGTTAGGTGGTGTTACTGGGTTACGGGGATAGGGTGGAGGTGTGTGCTTAAATGGGGTGCTCTTCCAAGGGCCGGTTCAGACTCAATGGGCCGAATGGCCTCCTTCTGCACTGTAAATTCTATGATTCTATGTAGAGTAATCCAGTTCCCTAGTCCTATCCCCACAGATCTGCACCTTTATTTCCCCTCGAGTGCTGATTCAATTAGGCAAGTAAACTACACTTATTGGATTGTCATTCTTCGCTAAGCCAGTTACCTTCTAAAATAATACCAGCACATTCTAATATTTATTTTTAAAAGCTCACAGGCTGTACCCTACATACCTGTGCTCTTTCAATGTTCCATTAAACACGTGCTTTAGCACATTTCCCAATATAGACATACGGTTAATCAAATTGTCATTACCAGGATTGTGTGGGTTTAAATTCAGGGACTGCATTTTCTTCAGGGAATACTCCAAATAAACTCTTAAAAAGAGCAGTCAAAGCAATTCTAATTTCGTCCTTAAATCCTTTGCCAATTTTATGAGCGAGGGCCTACCCAATTTATCGCTTCACGGATTTTGTGGATATCGCGAAATGTAGGATAATCCTTGAAATTGATCTGCGGAGTATTATTCAAAACTAAAGGTGAATTGCTGATAATGTGTGCGAGAAGTCCTCCGTGAGCACTGCGACATGCAAGCCTCCTTCTTTGTGTGACCTTTGAAAAGGAAATTGAGAAAGAACCCTCTCGGGATTAAGGATTCCTCTGCGTCAGCGAGCACGGAGTTTAAGGACGTCAACAAGAGTTTCCCCTGTTGGGTATTTCCATTGCGGTCATGGCCTGACTGAAGAGGGTGAGCAGACGAGCAGAGTGCTTGCGGACGTATATATGTTTATTGGGCTGGTTTCTCCGGCCCACCAGCCCCATGTTTCTCGGCACCGAGCGGATCGCAGGCCGGGGGGGGGGGTCTCCACTTCCGCCGCTTGTCAATGGGATTTCCCGTCGGAGCCACCTCACGCCACCAGGAAACCCGCCGGGCGCGAGCTGCCGCCGGGGAACAGAGAAGCGCAACGGCCGGAGTATTCCGGCCATTATACGCAGTGATGACCATCAATTCAGTCGAGGCAGTTTGTACCAAAGAACAGTGGCTTTAATCAACTAGATGTGTGCCAACCTGTAGCTCCTCCCACACTGAGAGCCTGTCTCAGATCGGCCGGTTATATACCTCCTCAGAGGGGCGGAGCCAACAGCAGCATCAACACAACAATTCAACAGCAACAGTAACAGCAACGACAGTAAGTATATACAATAGTGGATGTCGATGGCAATAGTAATAATAGAACAACAGTGAGTATATACAATAGCCATACGTGGCTCACCACACGCAGCACGTAATTATTGCCGGGAAAAGGCCGGGGAGATAGGAACAGACAGAAGGGGGCACATGTGATTTCAATGTGAAGGGTCAGCGCCATTAATGTATCAGAAGGTGGAGGAGATTCAGAAAAAGGAAAGGTTGCGTTGGGCTTTGGTGAGCCTTGCCTCGTGAAACCGTTCAGTTTTTGGCCAAGCTGTTAATCCACTGGGATCTCGCACCTGTGGGATGGCAGTTGGCCAAATAGATATTGTAACATTTTTACTGCAACACTAAAGCACTACATGTTCTCAGCCTAACACTTGCAGCATCTGATCAGACATCACTCATGGCTGGTCTGCATTGTACCGATAGGGCAATGAAATACTATTTGCTATTTATGCCCTGACAGACAAGGCAAGGTGTTTAGTTTCTTCATGATTTGAGCTGACCCCCTTAACCTGTGAGATATATCATTCGGCTTTCAGTTCACGCATAACTTTTTATTTACTGATCTCCGCGTGTGATATGCATCAATTAGCCACATTTATTGCAATTGACATTTGTATATAAACCTCGGGCTGATAAAAAAAAGAGCGAAAATGTAATTCAACACATAGGCCCTACCCTCCAATCGTCTCACAGCAGGTCAAGGGCAGCCACTGCGGAGTATTTGCAGCATTTTCTGTTATTCAATTGTGTGCCCTGTGCCTCCACCGGGGCAACATATTGACTAACAAATCTAAACACCCGGAAGAAAAACATTAATGATTATACATAAACATATTTTCAGACATTCACAGGGCGAGGGAGGGGGGTGGAGGGCAAGGTAACTAAAGGGAGCCAGAAGTGAGATAAATATTGGGACCGAAGGGAAGGACAAATAGTGGGGGGATGTAGGGGGAGATATTGGAGATATGGGGCAATATGGGGGTGGGGGATATAACGTGGAGATATGGGGATATATGGGGTGTGGGAAGGGGGATATTGGGAGAGATATGGGGGTGGGGGAGATATGGGGGCAGGGATGGGGAGATATGGGTTGGGGGAGATATGGGGGTGGGGATGGGGGATATTGGGGGTATATGAGGGGTGGGGGTAGATATGGGGTGGAGGAATATATGGGGATGGGGAGATATGGAGTGGAGTATGGGGGAGATATGGGGCAGGGATAGGGAGATATGGGGTTGGGGGAGATATATGGGGGGTGGGGGTGGAGGAATATATGGGGATGGGGAGATATGGGGGTGGAGTATGAAGGAGATATGGGGCAGGGATGGGGAGATATGGGGTTGGGGAGATATATGGGGGGTGGGGGTGGAGGAATATATGGGAATGGGGAGATATGGGGCAGGGATGGGGAAGATATGGGGGATATATGGGGGTGGGGGTGGAGGAATATATGGGGATGGGGAGATATGGGGGTGGAGTATGGGGGAGATATGGGGCAGGGATGGGGGAGATATGGGGTTGGGAGAGATATGGGGTGGAGATGGGGGATATATGGGGGGTGGGGGTAGATATGGGGTGGAGGAATATATGGGGATGGGGGAGATATGGGGGTTGGGGAGGGGGATATATGGGGGGTGGGGTGGAGGAATATATGGGATGGGGAGATATGGGGGTGGAGGATGGGGGAGATATGGAGCTGATGTGGGGATATGGAGGGGGGGGGGGGTGTGTTGGCAAGGGGGTTTCATTCATTCCAACCAGCGAAGACAGGTGGTCTGGGAGGAATGAACCCCCTCAGGGGTTTGCTGACCATTTTCCAGTGGGCGTGTGGGGCAGCTTTCCATTGATTTGGGATTCAGGATTTTGCCCTCCAAGAGAGGAAGGGGGAAGACCTGGGATTGACATAAAATATAAATTAGCCAGGCTTTAGATCGACCTGGACCGATTTCAATCTGAGAAAGCAAAAAAAAATGAGGATACTGTATCCTGAGGCAGGTTTGACCTGTTTGTCTTAATTAGTTTGTACTCATAACATTTCTCTCTCTCTCTCGTTTCAGAGAGTTTGGTGACTTGGTGGCAATGCGAGCAGGAGGAGGTGTGGATCTCGTCTGAGCGTCAGGTTTTTGTGGGGGGTGTGGAAGAGGGAGCTGCCAGTGTGGTTAAGCTGGGTGCTTCCCCCAGCAAGGAAAGGGACACACACACACACACACAGGCACAGACAGAGCAGCAACAGCCAGGGCAAGGAGGGGAAACTGAACTCCAACATGTGGCACCTCCTGCTGCTGGGCTCTCTCTTTTTCCCCGGTCTCTTCATCCTCGCCCGGAGATTCCTGCAGGCAAACTTCCCGACTCTAACAGAGGGAGACATCGTCACCATCAGCGTCAGGTAAACCAGCGGCGGCGCCGTTCACTTGTAATGGCTCGCCAGACTTCTGCTTCTTCTTGTGTGTCTGCAGCACCGAGACCTGGAAACCTGCTGTACTTTCTCTCCCCCCCAGTCATTCGCCAGCCACCCTGGGCTGCCTCTCTCCCTCACCCCCGGCAGAGTGTCTGGTCACCCCCCCCTCCTCCACCCTGTCAACCTCCCATAGTATCTGACAAAGTTTTCCAAAGTTGTTGCCTGCAGCGTGATTTGATGGACTCATCGTGCCTTCTTACCACTGACCAGAACTTTTGCCCTCTTGTGACCAAACTCTTTATAACTCTTTTGGGCAAACTCTTTTGAATCCTTTTCGTGCAAACTCTTTTTTGCCCACCCCTCTTGTTCTGTGTGGAAGGCTCACCTGGACTCGAAACCTTTTAAACTCCTGTCTTTCTCTCTCTCTCTCTCTCCCCCAGATGCTTTTGCTAGACCAACCAGCACTTTCTGTTTTTTATTATCCCTTTCATTCCCCTTTGTGGCACGTTGATAATAATAATCTTTATTGGAACATAGAACATACGGAGCAGAAGGAGGCCATTCGGCCCATCGAGTCTGCACCGACCCACTTAAGCCCTCACTTCCACCCTATCCCCATAGCCCAATAACCCCACCTTACCTTTTTGATCACTAAGGGCAATTTATCATGGTCAATCCACCAAACCTGCACACCTTTGGACTGTGGGAGGAAACCGGAGCACACCCGGAGGAAACCCACGCAGACACGGGGAGAACGTGCAGTCTCCACACAGACAGTGACCCAGTGGGGAATCGAACCTGGGACCCTGGCGCTGTGAAGCCACAGTGCAATCCACTTGTGCTATCGTGCTGCCCTTGTCACGAGTAGGCTTAAATGAACACTGTAATGAAGTTACTGTGAAACGCCCTGAGTCGCCACACTCCGGCGCCTATTCGGGTACATAGAGGGAGAATTAAGAATGTCCAATTCACCTGACAAGCTCATGTTCGGGATATGTGGAAAGAAACGTGCAGACTCCGCACAGACAGTGACCCAAGCCGTGAATCGAACCCGCGTCCCTGGCGCTATGAAGCAACCATGCATGTTTCCACTTATCTTAACTATTCTAACTCCTCTGGTCCATTCCCTCCCCACCTACATCCGGGATTCCTCTGATGCACTGCGTCATATTGACAGCTTCCAGTTCGCGGGCCCTAACCGCATTCTATTCACCATGGATGTGCAATCTCCTTACACCTCCATCCCACACCAGGACGGCCTGAGAGTTCTTCACTTCTTTCTCGAAAAGAGGCCCGGACAATTCCCATCCACCACCACTCTCCTCCGCCTGGCTGAACTCGTTCTATCTCTCAACAACTTCTCCTTTAACTCATCCCACTTTCTCCAAATCAAAGGTGTAGCAGTGGGTACCCACATGGGTCCCAGCAACGCTTGTCTTTTTATGGGGTATGTGGAACATTCCTTGTTCCAGGCCTATCCGGGCCCCCTCCCACAACTCCTTTACCGATACATTGATGACTATTTTGGTGCTGCGTCATGTTCTTGCCCAGACCTGGGAACATTCATCAACTTCGCTTCCAGTTTCCACCCCTCCATCACTTTCACCTGGTCCATCTCAGACACCTCCCTTCCCTTCCTTAATCTTTCTGTCTCCATTTCCGGCAATAGACTGTCCACTAATATCCACTACAAGCCCACTGACTCCCACAGCTATCTGGACTACAGCTCTTCACACCCTACACCCTGTAAGGACTCCATCCCTTCCTCTCAACTCCTTCGCCTCCGTCGCATTTGTTCCGATGACGTAACTTTCCAAAATGGTGCTTCGAAAATGTGTTTTCTCTTCCTCAACCGTGATTTCCCACCTACAGTTGTTGACAGGGCCCTCAACAGTGTGCGGTCCATCTCCCGCGCCACTACCCTCGCCCCCTCCCTTCCCTCCCAGAACAAGGATAGAGTCGCCCTCGTTCTCACATTTCATCCCACCAGCCTCTGTATGCAAAGCATAATCCTCCACCATTTTCGCCAACTCCAGCGTGATGCCACCACCAAACACATCTTCCCTTCACTCCCTCTGTCAGCATTCCGCAGAGACCGTTCCCTCCGAGACAATCTAGTCCACTCCTCCACCATACCCAGTACCTTTCCCATCACCCATGGCACCTTCCCATGCAATCGCAGAAGGTGTAACACCTGCCCCTTTACCTCTTCCATGCTTAACATCCCAGGCCCAAAACACTCATTCCAGGTTAAGCAGCGTTTCACTTGCCTCTCTTCCAATTTGGTCTACTGCATTCGCTGCTCCCAATGTGGTCCCCTCTATATCGGAGAGACCAAACACAGACTGGGCGATCGCTTTGCTGAGCATCTTCGGTCTGTTGCTTGCCATTTTAAAAAGACCCTGCTCCCATGCCCACATGTCTGTTCTTGGCCTGCTGCAATGCTCCAGTGAAGCTCAACGCAAACTGGAGAAACAATATCTCATCTTCCGGTTAGGCAACGCTACTGCCTTCCGGCCTGAACAGCGAATTCACAACTTCAGATGATCAGCCCCACCTCGACCCATTTGTTTTCATCCCATTTCACTTTAACTGTCTTTTACCATTTCTTTCTTTCTTAATATATATTTAAACATCCCCCCAAATCTTATCCACCTTTCCTTAACCTTTCTCCTCTTTGTTTCCCCCTTCCCCTCCCCCCACATCTACAGTTCACCCTCTGACATTAGTTTATCTGCTGTTTGACCTTTCACATCTTTTGTTCTCTCTGGGGACTGCCATTAACACTCTTTCCTCTTGGTTTCTGTGGCCATCAGCACCCGGTTTCCCTGAGTTTCTGTGGCTATGACTCATCTTTCATTCTCACTCCACAGTATAAATATTTCCCAATTTCTCTGTCTCTTAGTTTTGACAAAGAGTCATCGGACTCGAACATTAGCTCTTTACTCTCCCTACAGATGCTGCCAGACCTGCTGAGATTTTCCAGCATTTTCTCTTTCGTTTCAGATTCCAGCATCCGCAGTAATTTGCTTTTATCCAGTGCTAACCACTGTGCTACCGTGCCACTCCTGTTTTGTTTACAAGTTCAGAATTTCAACGGGCAGCACGGTGACGCAATGGTTAGCATTGCTGCCTCGTGGCGCCGAGGTCCCAGGTTCGATCCCGGCTCTGGATCACTGTCCGTGTGGAGTTTGCACAATCTCCCCGTGTCTGCGTGGGTTTCGCCCCCACAACCCAAAGATGTGCAGGGTAGGTGGATTGGCCAGGCTAAATTGCCCTTTAATTGGAAAAAATAAATTGGGTACTCTAAATTTATTTTTTAAAATAAGAATTTTGACAGAAAACAAATAACCCATCCTTTCGGTGTGCTGAGTATTTTGGACATACTGAGGAAATGGGGAAGCCATCCTTTGATTCTCTCTTCAAAGTTATATCACCAAATCTAGTCCCCTAACGACCCCCCCCGGCCCGTAATGAACCGGACCGTAGAGCAACTCGAGCAGTGCAGTTCAGGAAGGCTCCATGTCGGATCCAGGTTGGGTGGGTGGCACTGTTGAGCCCATGAGGTGGCTTCTGTTGGTTTCATGCTCCAAGGGGGTCTGGTCTGGCCGCTGGGACTTTCACTGTTGTTCTGTTTGCCTTTATGACTGCTGTAAGAAGTCTGACAACACCAGGTTAAAGTCCAACAGGTTTGTTTCAAACACTAGCTTTCGGAGCACTGCTCCTTCCTCGGGTGAATGATTGCTGACCTCGGCTCTCCTGCCTGGCCCTCTGGGATCGGACTCTGTGCCGTGCGCCTGCTGGCAGGAGGGCATTGATTTCTGCTCAGCCCACAGCTTTGTGCCTTCATCAGCAATTCCTGCCCTCAGCCTGGGACACAAAGGTCAGCTCCGAGAACAAAGAGCGGCTGGCGTAGAAGCTGGAGCTGGGCCCAGAGAGATGTTCTATCAAAAGCAAAAGGGGGAATGGATTGGGTAGGAGGTCAGAGACGGTTGTGGAGGGGCAGTTAATGTGGTTGGTCTGTTGAACTTGTTTTTGTAAGCTGAGTGGTGCCAGTGGCAATACACTTACCTTGGTGTCAAAAGGGCAACGTATTTCAGCCCTAATCTACGCACCTAATCGAGGCTGACATTGTGGTTCACTGCACAGGCGCTGTATTGCCAGAGAAGTTTTTGGATGAAATGCTAACTAAACTGAAGCCCCATCTCCCAGCTGAGATGAGCATAAAGATGCAACCAACTCTTGGGGAATCATCTGGTGTCCTGGTCAATATTATGCCCATCAACCACACCATTAAAATCACACTGCTGTGTGTGGGATCTTGCTCTGTCCAAATTGGCTCACAACCTTTGCCTACTCTCCAATTGTCCGTAAAACGCAGTGCGGTGCCTTGAGCATGTGTGAGCGGGGGAAGGGGGGACTTCAAAAGGTGATCAACCGTGAAAAAGTGTATTGTTTTAAATGTCCCTGTATATCGGAAGTGCATGTGACTATTGGATTTGCTTCCACTGCCTTTTAAGAATTAGAGAGTGGAAGGTGAGCACAGACTGCGACAGGACTAGTGGAAGAACGCGGAGGGGGAGTTTCCTCAGAGCTGCTCCAACTTGCTGAAGTAAACGTTGGCTGTGTGGTGGAAATTCTGTTTCTGTGGCAGTAACTGGCAATCCTGCGCACTTCCAGCAGAAATTATAGTAGCTGAACAGGTATTAAGTTGATTAGAAATAATAACAGGAATAGCTCTCTAGCCTTCACGGGCAGCCATTAAATTAGGGTTGACGATGGCCTTAACTCACTTTCCTGCCTGAACGTGTTCAGCTCCATCACCACCCCCCCCCCCCCCCCCCCCCAACACTCCATAACCCTTGACTCCCTTGCGATCCAAAGTCCTGTACAGCTCCAGAACAAATTTATGGCCTTTAACAAATGAATTATTACAAGTGTGGAGTCACAGTTCTTCAGGATTGTTTGGGAACTTTCATTTCATTAATTGTTCTCGGTAGCAAAAGTTATGGGAGATCAACCGGTATGTTCTAATAAATTGCTGTGCTCTAAGGTCCAATACAATGAATAACATGACCACAGTTTACACAGATTTAATCTCAGAATCGCAGAATTGTTTCAGTGTGGAAGGAGGCCATTCGGTCCATCGTGGTCTGCACTAGCTCGCTGAATGAGCATGCGGACTCCGTGCCATTCTTTTACTTTTCCCCCCCGAATCTTTCACATTACCAAGACAGTAAGAGCTGCAAAAAGGAATACAAAAGAAACTTGACGGAGATCAAGATTATTACAAAATGTCCTTACAATTATATTGGAGGAAAAAACGATATCAAGGGTAATATGGGCCTTATAGAAACAGATGGAATCAAATGTTCCTCTTTACATGATGAGATGCAGGTAAAACTTGCACATAACTTGTCATTTCGATTCGAATTACCCTGATAGTGATGAGATCATTAATTACTGTCAATCGACCTCCCCGGCATTGAAAATTAATTATTACAATTGTGGAGTCTCTTTCTTCAGGGGTTTAAATTACTTTCACTTTTAAAAAGTTTCCCTCTTCCATCTATTTCTCTCTTTCAATCCAGTCTATCTTTCCCTCTCTTTATTTTTCTGATTTGATCATTCATTCGTTTACCCAATCTAGTCTGTACTTCCTTCCTAGATCTCGTAGTGGTAATTTCACAAACCTTCAATCTGATGGCTTTAATAGAGAGGCACAAATACTTGTCCTTTGGTACTTGTAGAATGGGAAGGGGGGGTGGTGAGGGATAGGAGAAAATTGCGCTGGCACCAATATCAATAAAACAAAACCTCCCAAGAAAAAAAAGAGAAAAGGAATCATGAATTGCCCATGGTCACCTTGACATATATAGTCCAACCCCCCCCCCTAATATTCAAGGCCATCCAATCCCCGAAAGTGTACTGTCACTGATACCCATGAATTGTAGACACCCACAGATTCCTCACCTCCACTTCCTCTTGTAGACTCCTCCCCCAGCCTCGGTTCCTTCCCCCAACCTTTCACCCGCTAGGCTCATCCAGGCTCCGATGGCCGCAGCCCCTCCCCCCACCTCACTCCCATTCACTGGCTGGCTTAAACCGGCCAGTATGGAGGCCCCCGCCCGGGTCTCCTTCCCCTTGCCCAGTCCCAGGAAAACAAGAAATCCCTTTAGCACACAACTCCCGCAATCACACCCAAGCCCCAAAGAACCATCATTGCAAATGAAAGTCCCATCTCTTTCCTTGTCCAAATATATACAGCATTGACTCATTTAGTACATACACCAACACGCAGTGAAAAAATAAAGTTACATGAGGCTACATCGGTACACGACCATTTCTCAATTCTGCCACAGTCCTTCTGCATTCGCAAACTCCTCCACCGCTTCCGCCGTCCCAAAATAAAAGTCCTTGGATTTGTAGGTCACCCCCAACTTAGCTGGATACACTATGCCGCACTGCACCTTGCTGATGTACAGTGCCTTCTTCACCCGGCTGAAGGCCGCCCGCCTCTTCACCAGCTCCACCATAAAGTCCTGGTATATATGTCTACCAGCTCCAACCCACTGCACCACCCGTTTTCTGCTTTGCCCAGCACAGGACCATTCCTTCACGCTGTACCTACGGAAACACACAGTTACTACTCTTGGCGGCTCACTCGCCTTTGGTATAGGACTCCATGACCTATGAGCCCGATCCAGTTCGTATCGAGAGGGATCGTGCCCCTCCCCCAATAGCTCTGCCAACATCGTGGCAAAATACTCCGTCGGCCTCGGGCCTTCCACCCCTTCGGGCAGACCCACGATTCTCGGATTCTGTCGTCTGGATCTGTTTTCCAGCTCTTCTGTTTTGGCTGGCAGACCCTTGTTGGTCTCTATCACCCTCCGCAACTCCTTCCCCATCGAGGTGAGTTAATCACTGTGCTGCGATAATGCCTCTTCCACTTCCTTCAGTGTCTCACCTTGCTCCCACACCTCCGCCACTACGCTAGATACCGCCACCCTCACCGGGGCAATCGCCTCCTCCACTAGCACTTTCAATACTGCCCCCATCTCCTACTTCATCGCTTCCATGTGCTTTGTGAATTGTTTTTCATGTTCCACAGCCATCACCTTGGTCATTTCTTCTGCCCTGAGCGATGCGGCCTCCTCTGGTGCCCCAGCCTTCGCTTTCCTTACAGTTCCTGCGCTGACTTTTCCACTCACCGGCGGACTTTCTTTGACCCCCTTTCTCACGGCCGTTGTTTTCCCAAACTTGGACATTTCCCCTCACGGTGCCTTCTTACAGCTTTTTCAGCCTCCGCTGCCCTCGGGACCGGACGTTAAAACCCCAAAAATTCTCTAACCGAGCGGGAGCCCTCCAACGTGCGGCTGCCTGCTTCCCGCCATCACCGGAAGTCCCAAAGGTTAGAACTTTGGCGCAACTGGTACAATCATATTTTTTCTAATATCATCTTCCACATGTTATTGCCTGGTGCGCTTTGGAATCTTTCCTTCCTTCCAGCACCCGGGTGAGTGGGGTGATTGCCACTTTTAAGCGAGGAGGCTCTAACTCCTATTACGATCCGGGACCAGACCCCAACAGTGGCTCAGTTACAGGACAGAAACCCCAATATTTATTTTTAATTTTGTAAGACAGGGAGGAAAGGATGTCTCGCTCCCGGAGTGATTTCATGCAAAATGGGGGTGTGGTATATTAAAACAAACTTTATTACTCAACACAGAATTAAAATATCTTTAATATCACACAATAAAGCAGCTCAAAATTACCCTTTAAACAACGCTAATCGGTAGTGACACAATAATCCTTTTAAAAAATAAATTTAGAGTACCCAATAATTTTTTCCAATTAAGGGCCAATTTAGCACGGCCAATTCACCTAACCTGCACATCTCTTTATTTGGGTTGTGGGGGCGAAACCCACGCAGACACGGGGAGAATGTGCAAACTCCACACGGACAGTGACCCAGGGCCGGGATTCGAACCTGGGTCCTCAGCGCCGTAGGCAGCAATGCTAACCACTATACCACCGTGCTGCCCACACAATAACCCTTAACTGGTTGCGATAGTGGGCGGCGTGAGTCTTGACCAGAACCCGGGAGGGATCTACCGAGTAGTGTGCATATCGTACTGAAAATAAAACTACGTTTCTTTATTTTACTTGGGGTGGACTTCCCGTGTCCTTATTAAAAGTTCCTTCGGGGCAGCACGGTGGCGCAGTGGGTTAGCCCTGCTGCCTATGGCGCTGAGGTCCCAGGTTTGATCCCGGCTCTCCGTAGCCCGATGCTGAAATTGGGAATGGCGATCGGGCGGAGAATGGCTCCCGACGCCGGATTTGGGGCAGGCACTGAGTTGACGCCGGGTCGCGATGCTCCGCCCCTCCGAATCGGTGTCATCGGGACTCGCGTCGCGCGCTGTCGCATTCCCGTTGGTGTCTGACCCACCCGAGATTCTCCGCCTCCGATGGGCCGGGTTCTCGACGGCGCGGGCCACGTGTGGTCCCAGTGGACGGGAGCCTGGCGTGCCGGCCGTGGAGAGAGCGAGAGAGGGTGTGCGGACGGTGTACAGTGCCGCCAAACCCGACCGAGATTCGTGCCGCTGGCCGGGGCGGCTTCCGCCAGGGCTGGGGGAGTGGTGGGGGGTGGGCAGGAGGTGGGCTGTGGGTTGGGGTGGGCGAGTACGCAATACAGCACAGGCGCTGCTACCGGTGCGTGTGTGGGGGCGTAGGTGTTCGTGCGACTGCAGCTTATCAGCCCTGTGCAGCATGGGACCCAGCGATTCTCCAAGCGGCTTCCGCATGTTCCGCGGGTGTTTCACGCGGCGCCGGTGCTAGCCCCTCGTCGGTACCGGAATCGCAACTTCTCACCGATTTTCCCGTCGGGAAAAACCACGGATCCTTGGTTGGGGTCGGCACCTAGCCCCAGGAACGGAGAATCCAGCGCTATATTTTTTTTTTAATTTAAAAGGTGGCCATGAGTGTTGGTATGGCTAAAAGGAGCTTAATTTGAAGAGTAAACGCGCAGAAACCCTCACCAGCTTGCTATTTCGACCCAGGGACAGTTTTTAGGCACCAGCTTTCAGCAGGGTTTTAAAAACAAAATTAGCAGGTGACGCAGTGGTTAGCACTGCTGCCTCACGGCACCGAGGACCTGGGTTCAATCCCGGCACTGGGTCACTGACCGTGTGGAGTTTGCACATTCTCCCCGTGTCTGCATGGGTTTCACCCCCACAACCCAAAGATGTGCAGGTTGGGTGGATTGGCCACGCTAAATTGCCCCTTAATTGGGAAAAAAAATAATTGGGTAATCTAAATTTATTTATTTCATAACTTTTAAATTCGCATTAGACCGCAAAAAACTGGATTTACGCGGGAGGCATTCCGTGCTGAAAATTATCTGATTTTTTTGTGTTAGTTTGGTTGTTTCTGGGTAAACGGGCTTGAGGGTTGTTGCCATGGCAGAAAACCAGAGTGTTTCACCCAAGAGTCTCGTCACTGTTATTCAGCAGCAAAAAAATGCGACAAGTGTGATGTGACTCAGCCGCCAGGTTTCACTCGAGCCTCCCAGAGAATTAGTCATAGAATTAAAAAATGACAGTATTGTGAAAGGTTTTCCAAGAACTGTGGAAAAAGACGATCAGTAGAATCCTCTGTGAAATTCACACTGTGCATCTATCTTTAAAAACGCAAGGAAGGGCTACATGTGGCGCAGCGGTTAGCACTGGGACTGCGGCGCTGAGGACCCGGGTTCGATCCCGGCCACGGGTCACTGTCTGTGTGGAGTTTGCGCATGATCACCGTGTCTGTGTGGGTCTCACCCCCACAACCCAAAGATGTGCAGGTTAGGCGGATTGGCCACGCTAAATTGCCCCTTAATTGGAGAAAAAATAATTGAGTACTCTAAATTTTAAAAAAAGCAACTTTTTGTACTCCTTACTCTAAAGAAGCAGCCAATTGAAAATTGGGCCGCTCGTGCCTCCTGAAATGTTCTGAAAATGGGGGGGGGGGTGCTGCGCAGTGAAGGGTCAGGTTTGCAAATCTTTTGAATGGCCGATTAATCGAAATTTGGGAGGAAATGTAGGTGGCGGCCGCATTGTCTAAATTAACCTGCCTCAGGCAAGTAAGAAGTCTTACAACACCAGGTTAAAGTCCAACAGGTTTGTTTCAAACACTAGCTTTCGGAGCACTGCTCCTTCCTCAGGTGAATGAAGAGGTATGTTCCAGAAACATATATATAGACAAAGTCAAAGATGCCAGACAATGCTTAGAATGCGAGCATTTGCAGGTAATTAAGTCTTTACAGATCCAGAGACCCGGGGTAACTCCAAGTTAAAGAGGTGTGAATTGTCTCAAGCCAGGACAGTTGGTAGGATTTCGCCAGTCCAGGCCAGATGGTGGGGGATGAATGTAATGCAACATGAATCCAAGGTCCCGGTTGAGGCCGTACTCATGTGCGCGGAACGTGGCTATGAGTTTATGCTCGGCGATTTTGCGTTGTCGTGCGTCCTGAAGGCCGCCTTGGAGAACGCTTACTCGGAGATTAGAGGCTAAACGCCGACACCTCCACATCATGCCTCAGGCAAGAGGGCGGGTTTGCCCTTGAGCTCACGTGGGCCATCATGGGTCTTTGCTTGAAGGAAGAGGTTGTTAGCATTTTCCCGCGTTGACCTACAATATGATTTCCCTCCGTTACACACGACCCTCGACCGACAGGGCAGCTCCAGGGTGGGTTGACGTCCCCTCCAGGATTGGCCTGGAGTTTCCCAAGACACCGTTCTGTGCAATCCTGGCGGAAGATCAGGAGAGAGAGGGAGGAAACTGGAGGAAACCCACGCAGACACGGGGAGAAAGTGCAAACTCCACACAGTCACCCAAGGCCAAGAATTGAACCCAGGACCCAGGCGCTGTCAGGTAGCAGTGCTAACCACTGTGCCACCATGTCGGCCAATGGCGGATGGCTTGAGGGCGAATGGGTTACTCCTGTTGTTAAGCCCAATGTTCCTATGTCCCATATTCATAAGGGAATACCGGACCAGTCCACCAGACGACAAGATAGAGTTTATAAATCATCAGGAGCTGTTGAATCTTGGCGAACATGAAGTGGTTTGAGACTCTCGCCAAACATTCCTTCATCATTCAATTTGCAACTTTTGCAGGGCAGCACGGTGGCCTAGTGGTTAGCACAACCGCCTCACGGCGCTGAGGTCGCAGGTTCGATCCCGGCTCTGGGTCACTGTCCGTGCGGAGTTTGCTCATTCTCCCTGTGTCTGCGTGGGTTTCGCCCCCACAACCCAAAAATGTGCAGAGTAGGTGGATTGGCCACGCTAAATTGCCCCTTAATTGGAAAAAATAATTGGGTACTCTAAATTTTTTTTTTTTTAAATTTGCAACTTTTGCTGAGCCGGGCCACGATGCACCTTGAATACTTTTATTTCACTCTCATTCCATGTGCCAGTTCTTCGGCTGAAGCAGGAAACGATCTTGTGACCGGGGCAGCTTTGGTTTGGGTCTTGCCTGTGATGCAGCGGTAGTGGTAGCAGCGCAGTAAATAAACAAATGTCTATTCCTGACCAGGAACAGAATTCACTGATGCATTTTACTTCCGCCTCCTCTGGGTTGAATAATGATTTCCATATTTTGTTTTAAATCACAGGTTAGTTTCCTCTGTGCAAGCTATGATGGCCGTCTTCGCCGGTTTTACAATCACATCCTCCTGCAAGCATGTGATGAAAGACAGGTAGAAAGCTCTGTTGCATTTTGTACGACCGTTACGCGAGTTCAGATATTAGACATGCTTACTGCCACGACGGTAAGGTGGCCGATTATATAAAGCGTACAGCAACAGAAATAGACCCCAGCAATCTATTCTGGCATGAACGTCCTGTCCAAGCACCTCTATCTAACTCTAATCTAACACAACCTTGTACTCTTTCCTTCCTTATAGCCTTTCGAGCGTCTGTTTTAGTTCCACATTCTTGCCACTCGATGAGTAAAGATGTTTCTTTACTCAAGATGCTGCAGCACGGTAGCATTGTGGTTAGCACAATGGCTTCACAGCGTCAGGGTCCCAGGTTCGATTCGCGGCTTGGGTCACTGTCTGTGCGGAGTCTGCACGTTCTCCCCGTGTGTGCCTGGGTTTCCTCCGGGTGCTCCGGTTTCCTCCCACAGTCCAGTGATGCGCAGGTTAGGTGGATTGGCCGTGCCAAATTGCCCTTAGGTTAGATGGGGTTGCAGGGTTATGGGGATAGGGTGGAGGTGTGGGGTTAAGTAGGGTGCTCTTTCCAAGAGCTGGTGCAGACTCGATGGGCCGAATGGCCTCCTTCTGCACTGTAAATTCTATGAATTCTGTATTCCCAATTTCATCTCGAGGAGACTCACATAGATGGTCTGCAGTCCACCGGTGGAAACACTGTCTACTCTATCAACTCCTTTCAGAATGAGGGTAGCAGCCATTTCTCTCGCCGCAGTGTTCACGGCTCTGTCTCTTTGTTTTCGAGGAAGGAACAGCTGTGGGAGCTGCCCTTTCACTTTCTATGACGCACTCGCGAACAAAGAGGAAGACTCATTTTTTAAAAAGTGGCGGTTAGAGAACCTTGCCTGCAGAGCGCTAAAAAAAAAACCATTGTAAACAATCCAGTTCAAAGCACTCAGCCTCCTAGCCATACACCTTTCTTGAATACTTCAAAAAGCATTGAAATTGACTGTGTGAGAAGCACTTAAAAGGTTTCCACCACTTCAAAGGCACAAAACTTTCACCTTCAGCTCACAGATCTTTAAACCTTTGCATACTGACAGACTTTTAAAAGGAGTTAGAGGTGCAGGTGAGAACATTTCACTTTATTATGACGGATGTGTGTATATGAGACAATGAGTAATGGTCTGAATGGTATAGGGGTACAAATGTCACATTTGCACCGTATTATGGGAAACCTGTAATGGTTACTTGCTGACTATCTGTTTAATGGGTTTAAAGGCTGCAGGTGAGAACAGCCAAAGGATCCCCATCCCGAGGAAGACCCCCCCCCCCCCCCCCCCCCCCCCCAGACCTGAGCCCCTCCAGCCCAGCACAAGGACACCTTGACCTCCACATCCCAGACAAGCCATTGTTGGGAGGGTACCTATCAAGTTGCCACCCCCGTCATAATCTTTGGTCTAGGTATTGGCAAAGCAAACCATCAGAGGAGCAGCATTGCGTGTGCCTGTAAATAAGTATTCACATTCTCCCCATAACTAACCACAAAGCTCCATTGTAAACACTGACTGTCTGGTGTGGTAAAACAGCCCCATGACACACCTTCGCTGCCCTTGCGCAAGCAAGCGCAATTGCCCAACCGCTGAACAGACTCACGAGAATGGATTTCACATAAAGCTATACTTGTTTAGACAAGCAGAAATGATGACTCTGGGCATTGTGAACAAATATTTTATGGAGACAAACACACTTCTGAAAGGCGTACGGACCCCTGGGCTTTATAAGTAGAGAAAGAGAGTACAAAAGCAGGGGTGAGCAGGTATGGTGAGCCTTTATAAAGAACTGACTTGTCCTCAATTGGAGTAATGTGTCCATGTGGTGGCTTTTCAGAGGGTGCAGCAAAGACTGATGAGATTGGTTCCAGGACTGAGGGACATCGGTTATCTGGATAGGTTGGTGAAGCTAGAATTGTTCCCCTTTAGTGAAGGGAAGGTTATGAATAGATTTGATGGAGGTGTTCAAAGTAACAGACAGTCCGTCAGATTAGTCGGGGGGGAAAAAAATCTTCCCATTGGTCAGAAGGGTTGAGAAGCGGAGAGCGCCGATTTAAGGAGAACGGCAAAAAGAAAAGCAGATGTCACTGCTGCCTCACGGCGCCGAGGATTCAGGTTCGATCCCGGTCCCAGGTCACTGTCGGTGTAGAGTTTGCACATTCTCCCCCTGTCTACGTGGGTTTCACCCCTCACAACCCAAAAAGATGTGCAGGGTTAGGTGGATTGGCCACGCTAAATTGCCCCTTAATTGGAAAAAAATGTTTAAAAAGCAAATGTGACCTGAGCAAAAAGTCTCAACACGGCGCGGGGTTAGGATCTGGAATGCGCCGTCTGAGAGAACGGTGGAAGCAGAAACATTGGCGGCTTTCAAAAAGGAATTGGGAAAAGAGAAACACTTCAGGGTTACGGGGAAAGGGTGGGGGATGGGGACGAGCTGAGTTGCTCTTGCAGAGAGCCAGCAGATAGATACATAGAAGATAGGAGCAGGAGGAGGTCATTCGGCCCATCGAGCCTGCTCCGCCATTCATTACGATCATGGCTGATCATCCAACTCAATAGCCTAATCCTGCTTTCTCCCCATAGCCTTTGATCCCATTCTCCCCAAGTGCGATATCCAGCCGCCTCTTGAATATATTCAATGTTTTCGGATCAACCACTTCCTGTGGTAATGAATCCCACAGGCTCACCACTCTTTGGGTGAAGAAATGTCTCTTCATCTCTGCCCGAAATGGTTTACCCTGAATCCTCAGCACTGACACGACGGGCTGAGTGGCCTCCTGCAGTGTAACCATTCGACAATTCGGGTGGTTTCGGAAGTGTGTAGCTTCCACTTCGACCTCTGTTAAATCTGAGAACAACACAGATACAGTCGGCCTGTCTTGTGCAATAATTAAGATGACTTTCAATCAACGTTCTTTTTTATGCTGTACACAAATTGTTTGTTTGCTCTTTGTTCCCAGGCATTGGATTTCTACGGACTATGTGTTGTTTGCCGCACCTTACATGGCCTACGACATCTATGCCATGTACCTATCTCACTGGTACAAACACAAGATGGAAAGCGACAAAGGGCAGAATGGTGCATCTGTCAACATTGTGACAGACTTCCTGAAGAAAAACTTCTTGATGCTGCTGCATCATCTCGTGCTGTTACTCGTCTGCTTCCCGATTGTTGTGGTGAGGATTCATCAACTGATTCCATTATATACAGGGCAGACATGTCTGTCGTATTTCAGGTGTTTGACTGCAATAGCGCATAGAGGAATAGCAGCCGCTCAGTCGTGTTTTTAAACTCTGGGCCCGGGGTCAGAAATTTGCAACCAACTTCCGAGCTGGAAATTCCCTCCCCAAAACAGCGATGAAACGCGCGACTTGTTTTCAAAGCACTTCGCCTTGAAGAGCAGGACCAGCTGAAACAAAGTTCAGTTTTGGTCGCAGAATTACACGGGAGCACAGTAGTTAGCACAGTTGCTTCACCGCTCCAGGGTCCCAGGTTCGATTCACGCTTGGGTGTGCGGAGTCTGCACGTTCTCCCCGTGTCTGCGTGGGTTTCCTCCGGGTGCTCCGGTTTCCGGCCACAGTCTAAAGATGTGCAGGTTAGGTGGATTGGCCGTGCTAAATTGCCCTTAGTGTCCAAAAAGGTTCGGTGGGGTTGCTGGGTTACGGGGATAGGGTGGAGGTGTGTGCTTAAGTGGGACGCTCTTTTCAAGCGCCGGTGCAGACTCAATGGGCCGAATGGCCTCCTTCTGCACTGTAAATTCTATGATTTTATGATACACGTTGCGCGCTCCCTTATATAACACTCGCTGCCCTTACATAGCTGTGCAGTTCCGATTTGCACCGTGAGGTGCAATTGCATCCTTAAAATATTTGTGATTACACAGTCAAATTGGGCCCATTAAATTGAGCGTTTTTTTGATGTTATAGAGAGGTTGCTTCTGCCCATTGATGACAGAGGGTCTCACTCTCACAAAGGAAAGACCAAGAAACATCAGTAGTACACACACATCCTCACCTGTTACAGCACTTTTGAGAGTAAGGCTAATTTAAAGATGAACAGGCTTGACAGAAACCGGGTGAGCCACATACACATCTGGGGCGGGATTCTCCCAGCCCTGGGCGGCCGGAGAATCCCCGTGACTGGGCCACGCCACCCCGATGCCGGAACGCGATTCTCCTCAGAGCGGAGAATCGGCGTCATTGGCGCTAGCATGGTTGGCGCGGCCCCAGTCGCGGGCTGCTCTAGGCGCCCCCCCTCCTGCGATTCTCCGGCCTGGATGGGCCGAGCGGCCACGAAAAGAAACCCGAGTCCCGCCGGCGGCGTTCTACCGTGCTCTGGGCCGGCGGGACCTCTGTGTTGAAGGGTCGGGTGGCGGCCTGTGGGTGGAGGGTGTTGGACCCCGGGTGGGGGGGTGCCTCCGATGTGGCCTGGCCTGCAATCTGGGCCCACCAATCGGCGGGCCAGCCTCTCTAGCTGGGGGCCTCCTTTCCTACGTGCCGGCCCCTGCGCCATGTTGCGTCGGGGCCGGCACATTGAAGGAGGCCACTGCGCATGCGGTCGTTGGCGCCTGTGCCGCTGCGCATGCGCGGATCCCGCGTTACACAGTCCGTGCCAGGATCGGCAGCTAGAGCAGCGCAAACCGCTCCAGCACCGTGCTGGCCCCCAGTAGGGGCCAGAATTAGTCCTGGCAGCGGCCCATTCACACCGTCGTAAAACGCAACGGCGTTTACAATGGCGTGGACACTCTGCTGCGGGATTAGAGAATCCCGCCCCGGCTCTGAAACACGGCTGCTGTTCCTGATTCAACCGAGCTCCTGGATACAGCATCCATATTGGGGCCGCCTCTACCCAACAGGCTTTACCCTGTGTGTAATCACATTGCAGTTCCTCCCCTCTCCCCCCCGGTAATTCATGGTTCTCCCATCCCTTGTGACTGGATTCCGTGTGGTTCCAACTCCCTGTCTCGATGGTCAGAAGATGCCGCCGGAGTGGGTAGAGGTGTGGATTTGGGATGCAGTTTGGCAAGAAACCCATGTCACTGATATTCCGGCCTATCGGAGCGAAGGAACTCCCTGATTCCGGGAAGTGTGGTTAGTTTCAATTTAAAACGGGAATTATTTATCACGCTATGCAAAGTGTAATTTTTCTGTTAACAAACCCCACTTACGCGGACAGAAGTATCACATTATCGCAGGTGAATTGGTTGGCGCTAATTTACTGGAAGGTTTTTCTTTTGCCACCTTTAAGCTCGGAAGCGAAACCAGGAGCCCTGTGCCAATAGAACGTGTCGCCATTAGTTCAACATATTTTCATTTTTACATAGGATTCTCGTTTGCGGTGCTTGAGATTCAAGACTTTTGGAGGTCACTGTCCGGATACTTCACAGGGCCAGGCTGAAGGAATCGGTGCTGTGGGGGTTGCATAATACGAATGACCGAGTAGTGTGTAATTGTGTGACAAAACTATGGTTGTAAAGTGCCTCGTACTGAAACCTGAGCTTTCAATGGGCTTTACAAATAGACGTACAAAAGGCAAGACGTTTTGCTGAACCTGTATAAAACAGTTCAGCCTCACTGTCACAATGGTTGCCAATTCTGGACAGTGTGCACCGAAATGATGTGAGGGAGGTGTGGGGGGGGCTGGTAATGATTTTGGGGGGGGGGGGGGGGGGGGGAGCACCAGTGACCAGTGATTTAATTCCCTGGTCCTGCATGTAGGGAGACTACAACAACAATTTGCAGCCACGTAGCGCCTTCAATGTAGTAGGATGTCCCAAGGTGCTTCACCATAGCTATTCATTCAGAGACCGCCTGAAATAAATGTGCTCCTTCCGAGCGACTGAGAGGCACATTTACTTCGCTGCTCTAATTCGGCGTTTACCTCAAACAGTAAACAGTAACCGTGCTCACCTCATAATTTAACCAACTGCATCAAAATGAGTTTAAATGCGGATTTATGGAAATAGGGCTCTCCCCGCTAAAACTTGAACCGGAAAAGATCAAACCCGAAGTTAGCTCAGTTGGTTGGACTCCCGACAATGTGGGTTCAATTCTCCTCGGCACCGTGAGACAGCAGTGCTTTCTACTGCGCCACCACGCTGCCCCTCACCGGAGGTGTGGTGACCCTCGGGTTAAATCACCACCAGTCAGCTCTCCCCCCTCAAAGGGGAAAGCAGCCTATGGTCATCTGGGATTATGGAGACTTCCACTTCATTCGCACCGAGACCCCAAAGGTAACAGGACGATCATTACTCCTCAATAAAAACAAAGTGCATGAAAAACTCAACAGGGCTGACAATGGAGAGAGAAACAGAGTTTATGGGCGGTATTCTCCGACCCTGCACCGCCGGGTCGGAGTATCCCCTGGGGGTGGGGTGCGGCGGGAATCCCACTCCGACGCCGGCTGCCGTATTCTCCGGCGACTGTTTGTGCACAGGGGCGGGGCTTACGCCACGCCGGTTGGGGGCCGTTTGCAGCGCCCCCCCCTCCGGCAATTCTCCGAGACACAATGGGCCGAGCGGCCGTCGTTTCCTGGCCAGTCCTGCCGGCGTGAAATGGACATGGTCCATCACGGCGGGACCTGGCTTGTAGGCCGGCTAGGTGAGTCCTTGGTCGGGGGGGGCACAGGGGGATCTGGCCATGGAGGGCCCACCACGGTGGTCTGGCCTGCGATTGGGGCCCACCGGTCTGCGGGCGAGCCTGTGCCGTGGGGGCACTCTTTCCTTCCGCGTCGGCCTCTGTAGAGCTCCGCCATGGCCGGCGCGGACAAGAAACCCCCTGGACAGGAACACGCCAGTCTGCGCATGCGCAGGAACACCTCGGCGGTTCTGCGCATGCACCAGCTTGAACCCCTCCGGCGCCGGCCTAGCCGCCGGAAGTGCGGAGGATCCGCCAGTTGGCCCGATGCCGGAGTGGTTTGCACCGCTCTTGGCGCCGGCGTCGGGGTCATCCGGCCAGTTGCGGGAGAATGCTGCCCAATGTATCGAGTTCTTCCTTAGAACTCTGTCTCTCTCCCCACAGATGTTGCCAAGCCTGCTTTCCAGCACTTCCTGCTTTTATTTCAGATATCCAGCAACCACAATACTTTGCTTTTACTTTGATGTTAATTAATCCTTGCCCTTTGTTTAACTCAGTTGAAAATTAAGGAGGCAGTCCATGCAATTTAATACATGGGACACCTGCAACAGTTATCAAACCGCAATATGTTTTTAACCTTGTCGGCCCCCACTCCAGACCCCAGCAATGACCTAGCAAAGTCAGTTCAAGGGTAGTTAGGGAGGGGCAACAAATGTGATCAAGGCCGGTGACGCTGAAAATGAATCTCACTTTTGAGTATTAATCAAAGGGCAGCGATGCATTGGGAAGGGGCAGGGCATGGGATAGTATTGGAGACTGCGCTTGAGTGAAGAACTGAAAAAAAACACTAACAATGAAATCAACAGCGGGGTGGGGAGGAAAATGTGCCTTTGAAATAAGTGGGAAGAGGAAAATGAAGAACGTCAATAGAAGCTAGGTAAGCAGTAATTAAGCCAAGCAGAATGAGTGAAGGTTTTAACTGCGCCGGTGTTAATTGCTGGTGTTTACACGGACAATACAGCCTTGCAAAGCAGACGGACAATTAATTAAGTCCAACCATGCTTTTCACATCCCTGTGAAAATCTCTTCACTCGACCAAACACTCAAAGCAAAAGCTGCATTTTATTAACAAAAACCTGATGAACTGACAAAGCTGAGATATTCAAGATGAATATTCCTATTGTAAAAGCACAACATTGTTTTGCAACTTGTTGATGTTGAGATATTGTCCGAGTATGAGGATTGAGGAGGGAAAGATGTTGGGCTATTATTTGAGTATGCGGAATGAGGAAGGGACATTATACGACGATGGGGAGTGAGGAGGGGGGCACGTGCTGCGTTGTATCCTTAAAGGCTGAGCAGTTGTTGGCAGGGGATCGGCAAGCTCAGTTGGCACGATGGCTGGTACGTGACGCGGAGCGCCACCAACCGCGCGGGTCCAATTCCCGTACCGGCTGAGGTTATCCATGGAGGTCCTGCCTTCTCAACCTTGCCCCTCGCCTGAGGTATGGTGAGCCTCAGGTTAAATCACCACCAGTCAGCTCTCTCTCAAAAGGGGAGAGCAGCCTACGGTCCTCTGTGGACTAGGGTGACTTTCATCTGTCTACAGAAATTCCGGCAAGTGAATTCATAGCACATACTACCATGCACAATAGTTCTTCATTTAGTTTCTCTCCCACTTCCCTGTGAATCAATTAAATAGCTGCCAGGCCAGTTCTTGTTGACATCAAGAGATTTATGGGTTTAATTATTTCACTTTGCAAAGTTCTTTGCTCCAGTTAACATTTTTGGTACTTGGCCAACACCCATTTCCTCGAGGACCTCACCTATTTTTCTTAAACATACCTTTTTCATAAAATCTGTAAAAGTACAATACATATCTGACACTGTATCAAATGCAAAACAGTTCAATTTATTTCAGCATAATATGTGGCACTCTGACGTGCCGCACTACACTCACGTTAGATATCCTCTGCTGCGTATAGTCTGAGGGGTTTTACACAGGTTCCAACTCCTTGGGCGGCACGGTAGCACAGTGGTTAGCATTGTTGCTGCACAGCTCCAGGGTCCCAGGTTCAATTCCCGCTTGGGGTACTGTCTGTACGGAGCCTGCACGTTCAACCCGTGTCTGCGTGGGTTTCCTCCCACAATCCAAAGATATGCAGGTTAGGTGGATTGACCAAGCTAAATTGCCCTTAGTGTTCAAAAGGTGATGTGGGGTTCCTAGGTTGCAGGGTGCTCCTTACAAGGGCTGCAGACCTGATGGGCTGAATGGCCTCTTCCTGCATTGTAAATCCTATGATTCTATAGCGTACTGTGATGGCAGGGCCTTCTGCGGTCTTTTCCCGTTGAACCTTTGGACCAGTACCTCTCCTAAATGCCATATTTCATCAGTTCACCCTCATACCACCAATGGGCAGTTTAAACGTGGGAGGTATCACAGCGGGAGCCCAATCCTCTTCAAGCTTTCACTGCGGAAGTCAGGAGTGGAGAGCCTGGCTGATCTCTCCCCATCGCCAATCCTAGCTCCGAGCCCAACTGAGACCCAATCAGAATCCCCAAGAACCACCTTCGCTGAGAATGGCTGGTCACACACTTGAAAAGAATTGAATTTATATTGACAGCCACCAGATGTCTCAAAGTGCTTTACAGACACTGAAGTACTTTTTTTGAAGTGTGGTCACTGTTGTAAGGTGGGGAGAGGGCAATAACCTTGCACGCAGTAAACTGCCACAAACAGCGTCGTGATAGAGCGGTTAATCTGTTTTTAGTGATGTTGACCGAGGATGAATATTTGCCAGGGTAGGCAGATGGGCCTCGGTAAACACCGAGGTTATCACCAACATAGCTCTCGCTCAGCATCGTCAGCCTAGATTGCAGGCCCACGTCCTGGGCTAGATCTTGTGACTCTTGTGACTCAAGAATTGAGACTTGTTGCTACAGCTGAGCCAAGATGACGTCTGGCAACAGATCTAATCCAAAATCAACTTTCTCCTTCGACCGCTCCTCCAGCCAAAATTCACATTATCAAGTATCTACCATAGTTTTTGACAGCAAGCTTCCTTGTATGTTTCTTTTGGCAGATCTGGGAATATCAGAACTAGCAGGTTAATCAATTTACCTGTATAAATTTGGAGGCGGGTACCTCAGATTTGTTCAGACACCGAAGCACCGACTAACCTAAAGATGTGTAACCCTACTCCCCCCACCCCCCCACCCCTGCTTATAATCTGCAGTAACCAGAAAGCCATTACTAATTGATCAACATCCTATGTGGTGGGTGACGCAGCGAACAGTTTAAAAAAGAAAATTAGAGAAGGAGAGATGGAAAAATGGGAAGGAGGGTCACAGTTTTAATAAAGGTGGGGGGGTGGGGGGGAGGCAGGAGAGTAAACAAAAGACGAAGTTTATTTATAAGAAGGCACTGTTTACAAGGAGCCCGGTTGAACCTCACCGGGTCCTCTCTCTCAATCAGTCGGGCCCTATCTGGTCGCCCTTTTCCACAACCTGGTCAGCAACCCCGCAGTTAGCTGGGAAGCTCATACACTCCTCGAGCCACGCGGGGGAAACGATCAAACCCGCCCCGTGTGTCCCGCGCAGGGTATTACGTCAGCCACACGACGTGTTGCTGAATTTAGCTGCGATAGGAATGGGGTGACTCTGGGATGGAACATTTTAGCCCTGTTGCGGCGGGGGTGGGTGGGGGGGGTGCAGGGTTGTAAAACGCGGCGGGCAGTTAAAAAGCCCATCGCCGTCGGCGGGAATGGAAAATCCCGCTGGCTGGGTGGGACTGAAAAATTCCGCTCCTGGTGTGTGCGGCGGGGGGGGGGGGGGGGGGGGGGGGGACTCAGGTGCGAACCATTCCACATTCAGCTACCTCATAGTCAGTTCGCTGCAAGACAGCATTGGCTGGCGTCCAAGGGCAGTTTGCCCCTCTCCCAGACAGGTCACTCCAGGACAGGAGGTCATAGTCCTCTATTGATATTTATTGTCACATGTACCAAAGTACAGTGAAAAGTAATTTAATCGACAGAGTACATTGACAAATGTTACATCACCAAATAGTGATTGGTTACAGTGCGGAATAAAGGCCAAACAAAAGCAGATATATGAGCAAGAGCAGCATAGGGCGTCTGTGATTAGTGCACTGACAGGGAACAGATCAGTCCGAGGGAGAGTAGTTGAACCCGTGGTTCCCAACTTTACATATGTCACGGCACACCTCTATACTATAAAAAATATTTGAGGCACATCTCCTATTTCCCCTGTCTTTTTCCCTTCCTGAGTACTTGGTTTTTAACTTCCCTCTGTTATCCTGTTTTTCTTTTAACCTTTCTCTGTCTTCTCTCGCTTCTCCGAGGGGTTTTTGCGTCCCTTTTGAGTTTCCACTTTTTGTGCAGGAGCATGAGGACCTTTGTCTTCAGCTCCAAGTCCCATTGGCCAATCTAAACCGCACATTGCGACTCATTCCCAGCCGGCGCATGTGCAGGAGGCCCAAGACTCGGCCATGTTTGAATGGCGGAGCAGACTCGATGAGCCGAGTGGCCTAATTCTGCTCCTATGTCTTATGGTCTTAAGATTCGTCGGGTCTTGGAGATGCCAACCACAGAGCTGAAGGCGATGGTTAGCTTTAGTTATTCTAAAGTAAATTTAGAATACCCAATTCTTTTTATTCAATTAAGGGGCAAATTAGTGTGTCCAATCCACCTACCCATCACATCTTCATCTTTGGGTTGTGGGGGTGAGACACACGCAGGCAAGGGGAGAATATGAAAACTCCACACGGACAGGAACCCGGGGCAGGGATCGAACCCGTGCCCTCGGTGCCGCAAGGCATCAGTGCTAACCGTGCCGCCCTTTATGTTTAATTACGTGAATATTGAATCTATTTTCGCAGCACACTTGGGGATGGGAGGGGTCCACATGGAACGCCAGTGTGCCGTGGCTGGTTGGGAACCACTGCTCTATCCCTGCCTGATCACCGGCCTCCCCTAGCTTTGCACTGCCCGTTCACAGCACTCCCGTCCGATTAGCAGGAAGGAATTCCATACCAATATGTTAATTATTCAGACTCTCGAATAACGTGGCAGAATCTCCAAGACCAGAGAATGATGGGTTTTTGAATATATTTCAATCCCATGATGGACTTAAACTTAAGCTGTCAAGCCTCGAGTAATCATTCTTTCATGCTGCCACCTATAGACTGCCAATTAACATTGCTTTACACAGCTTTGACAAAGGGTCATCTGGACTCGAAACGTTAGCTCTTTTCTCTCCCTACAGATGCTGTCCAGACCTTCTGAGATTTTCAAATATTTTCTCTTTGGTGCCAGTTTACATTGTTATTGGTCCCCCCCCCCCCCCTCCTCAGCTTTGCCATTGGTTCCCCCCCCCCCTCCTCAGCTTTGCCATTGGTCCCCCCCTCAGCTTTGCCATTGGTTCCTCCCTCAGCTCTGCCATTGGTCCCCCCCCCTCGGCTCTGCCATTGGTCCCTCCCTCAGCTCTGCCATTGGTCCCCCCCCCCCTCAGCTTTGCCATTGGTCCCCCCCTCAGCTCTGCCATTGGTCCCCCCCTCAGCTTTGCCATTGGTCCTCCCCTCAGCTTTGCCATTGGTCCCTCCCCCAGCTCTGCCATTGGTCCCTCCCTCAGCTTTGCCATTGGTCCCTCCCCCAGCTTTGCCATTGGTCCTCCCCTCAGCTTTGCCATTGGTCCCCTCCAAGTTCTGCCATGGTCCCTCCCTAAGCTTTGCCAATGCCCCCCCCCCCTCAGCTTTACCATTCGTCCCCCCTCAGCTTTGACATTAACCCCCCCCCCCCAAGCTTTGCCATTGGTCCCTCCCTCAGCTTTGCCAATGCCCCCCCCCCCCCCCGTCAGCTTTGCCATTGGTCCCCCCGTCAGCTTTGCCATTGGTCCCTGCCAAGCTTTGCCATTGGTTCTCCCCCCCCCCCCCCCAAGTTTTCCCATTGGTCCTCCCCTAAGCCTTGATGCAGTAGCCGACGTTTTGTGCGGTCACCTCCAGCACTCTGCTGTATTTATTATAACATTATCAGTATCATTATCATATCATCACAGTAACTTCACTGATGCCTACTTGTGACAATAAGCGATTTTCATTTCATTCATAACATTAGCTTTTGCGACTTAAGCTTTGTAAGTGTGACAACATAGGAATTTCAGAAGGCTCACTTTGTGTGGTTATAGCAAGAAAAGATGTTGAGTCGAATATTGCGCGGTTGATTGCACATCAGTCTTACAACACACAGGAAAGCGTTGCACAAAAATGAAACTGCCTCTATTGATTTAAGGACTGCCAGTAATAGATTTCGCATGAATACAAGAGCTGGATAGTCCTGTTTGGCTCTCACCCCCTGTGCTCATTGGCCTACAATGGCTGCTGGTCACACAGCTTCTTCATTGAAAACTTTCCGTCCTTATTTTCCAATCCCTTCATGGCCTCGCCCCTCCCTATCTCTAATCTACTCTAGCCTCACAACCCTCCGAGATATCTGCGCTTCTCCAATTCTGGCCCCTTGTGCGCCCCCCCCCCCCCCCCCGTTGGTGGGTGGATGTTGGCATGGTGACGGGTGGTAGGGTTAAATCGGTCCTCACTCGGGTTATGGAAAGCTCCCCAGTTGGAGCTAATCCTATCGGATTTTTATTTTGCTTTTTCTGTTACTTTGAATCTTGAGAATCCATGCTTATGGGCAGCATGGTAGCACAGTGGGTAGCACTGATGCTTCACAGTGCCAGGGTCCCAGGTTCGATTCCCGGCTTGGGTCACTGTCTGTTCGGAGTCTGCACGCTCTCCCCGTGAACGCGTGGGTTTCCTCCGGTTTCCTCCCACAAGTTCAAAAGATGTGCTGTTAGGTGAATTGGACATTCTGAATTCTTCCTCAGTGTACCGAAACAGGTGCCGGAATGTGGCGACTAGGGGCTTTTCACAGTAACTTCATTGCAGTGTTAATGTAAGCCTACTTGTGACAATAAAGATTATTAGTATTATTATTATTATCGCCTATGATGGCCCGAACAGGTTATTTATCCTTGTGAGGACTGGGCTCCTCCTGATTCTTCATTGTGGTTGGCGTCTCTGAAGTTGGAGTCGGAGGAAATGTGTAATGGCACACGCCTGGGTGCGATCGATTTATCCTTACTTGCTTTGTTGAAGAGAGAGTCTGTATGCTGCGCCTCTGCGTTGTTGTAGCCCTTCTTAAGTTTGGAGGTAGGCTTGATCAAGGAGTTAGTCACTCTCCTCCAAGCGGTCTTATATAGTGGTTTCCTGAGTCCCCCCCCCCCCCCCTCCCCCTCCTCCTTCGTTGTAGTGGTCTTCCATGGGGAGGCAGAGTATTTATCTCTGAGGTGACACTGCTCTGTCCCCTAGTATCCTCCTTGCAATGGCATACAGTGCTGCTCCGTGTCCAATATTCCTTCTTTAATTAGGGTGTTCCTCCCCCAGGGGAGTTTCTTCTCTTCTGGTGACCAGTGTGCTGTTACGGGTCCTGTTTTGGTCTAATGGGTTAAAGGGGGTGGTTGGGGGGGGGGTTCCCATATTGTATCGGGGGTGGATGGGAGGGAATCCACCTCCATTCTGAGATGCTGAATTAATGGGTGTTTTGACTATTCTTCCTCTCTTCAGTAGAGGTGTCTCCTCGGTTGATGTAGACGCAGTTCTTCTCGTGTCGGTGGGACTGGTGTTGTCCCAGGTGTGGTTAGCGAGGGGCGGGGCCAGCGAGAAGATGTCTTGGCATGTGCTGGGTATCCTTGGTGTGCTGACTCCTATGTGCAGGAATGTGCTGTTCTAGACCAGATCCTGCGCTGTGGCTGGTATCCTATGCTTGGGACGTCCCTTCTCGAAGGCACTTATTCGGGACGTCCCGAGAGGCCGAGTCTAGATGTGTTTGGAGTATTCTTGGTTTACTGATTCCAAAGTGCACGAGGGTGCGGGGCTGGGTTGGGTCCTGCACTGTAGTTGAGATCCTGTTGCCCCCTCCCTTATGGTTGGGAGGTTCCTCCGTCTGAACGAGCAGCTTTTCCTATTCTTTCTCATGTGTGGGAGGACGTGCACTTGAGGAACACAGGCCGATGGCTGTGTCCTCGTACTTTTTATCCTGAGACCCTCTGCTCCTGGTAGTTTTCCTTTCTTTAAAAAATCCTGTCTAAGTCAGGTCGTTCAGCGGTGCTGCCTGTACGGTCAACAATCCGAATTGATTGTATAAATATTTGTTGGTCCTCTCTGTACAAATATGTGGAATGATGATCATACTGCACTGTGCCTGAGGTTTGGGCCTTTGTTGTGTCTTGTAAAATATCCTTTTAGAACTGGGGTTCTAGCAAATTTTCTTGTCATGGTGGGATTAAAGAATCTGTGATTGGCTCCTGCAGGGGTGCAGACAGGTGTGATGTCCGAGGTGAGCATGTTACAGCGTCTTATTGGTGCCTCTGGTGTGGCTGGAGTTGAGGTAGACGTGTTCCGGTGCGTGCCCGATCATAGGGCAGCACGGTAGCACAAGTGGACAGCACTGTGGCTTCACAGCTCCAGGGTCCCAGGTTCAATTCCCTGCTGTGTCGCTGTCTGTGCGGGGTCTGCACTTTCTCCCCATGTCTGTGTGAGTTTCCTCCGGGTGCTCCGGTTTCCTCCTACAGTCCAAAGACGTGCAGGTTAGGTGGATTGGCCATGATAAATTGCCCAGAGTGTCCAAAAAGGTTAGGAGGGGTTATTGGGTTATGGAGACAGGATGGAAGTGAGGGTTTAAGTGGGTCGGTGTAGACTCGATGGGCCGAATGGCCGCCTTCTGCACTGGATTGGATTGGATTGGATTTGTTGTCGTATGGGGCGAAGATTGTATCCTGAATTCTCGTGGTCGTTGCGATCAATCTACTCGTGACAATGTGTGCCCCATTTTACCATGGCCTTCTCTCCCTGGTTCTCTGGTAGCGCGTATAGAGGCACCAAGTTGAGTTTAGTGATTGTACTGGACCAGCCATATTGCTATTCTCCTGTCCTCTTCGGTGTCTGTGTACATTGAGTGAATTTTGCCGAGCTGTAACATTCCTGTGGCTTTGTTGCGTCATTTGTTAAAATGGAAACACTTCAATAAAAGTGCTTCAAAAACAAAAAGAGACTTCCCAAATATCATAGCCTGGGTGAGACTGGATTATGGGTCTGTTTCTGCCATGGACCAAAATGCTCTAGAAATTGAATTGAAACAAAGTTAAAGAAAAAATGCAAATACTGGAAAACTGAAATAAAAAACGGAAATATATAAAAGATCAACAACCAGCAGTGGAGATTGAAAGACAAGTTAATGGTTTGGGTGGGACAGTGGTTAGCACTGCTGCCTCACAGCTCCAGGATCCCGGATTCAATTCCGGCCCCAGGTGACTGTCTGTGCGGAGTCTGCACGTTCTCCCCGTGTCTGCATGGGTTTCCTCCGGGTTCTCCGGTTTCCTCCCACAATCCAAAGATGTGCAGGTTAGGTGGATTGGCCGTGCTAAATTGATCCTGGGTGTCCAAAAGGTTAGGTACGGTTACGGGGATGGGGTGGAGGCGTGGGCTTAAGTAGGGTAATCTTTCCAAGTGCTGGTGCAGACTCCATGGACTGAATGTCCTCCTTCTGCACTGTAAATTCTATGATTCAATGAAGAGTGCTGACTGACTCCAAGGCCGTAAACGTTAAGACACTTTGCACCCAACATTTTCCTGCAGATTCTTTCTTTATAAATGTTTTTATTCTCCATTTTCACATTTTCCTCCAACTTGCCCCACCCACAAACAGTAAACGGTAACAAATACAAAATCAATCCCCTGAATAATAACAATGATCCCATCCTCCCACCACCCCAAACAACGGCCCACCTGTCAAGATATGCATCCAATAAAACAAACCCTCCCACGGTGGAAACAAAAAACAAAGGAAAAAAAGAAAAAAGGAGTCCGGGACCGCCCATGGTCACCATAGAGTCCACCCCCCCTCCCCGCAACGCCGTCCAACCTCTGAAAGAGTACCGTACGTGAAACCCAAGAGTTGTAAACCCCGCCCCCCCCCCGGCCTCATGTAAAACCCCTCCCCCCAACCTCGGTTCCTTCCCCCCAACTTTCCACTCCGGCTAGACCACTCGGACCCTGTTCTGCCAGGCTCAGATGGCCGCAGCCCCTCCCCCCACCTCACTCCCGTTCACTGGCCGGTTTAAACCGGCCAGCGCGGAGGCCCCGCCCGGGTCCCTTTCCCCCTTGCCCGGCCCTAGGAAAGCCCAGAAATCCCCTTTTAGCACACACACCCCGCATATCCACCTACACCCCAAAGAGCCCTCACTTCGAGTGCAAGTCCCCCCACTTCCCTTGTCCAAATATATACATTGGCTCCTTTAGCCCACACACCCGCACGCAGTGAAACAAAAAAGAAGAAACGACAGTCCTGAGGTTACATCGGCACATGGCCATTTCTCAGTTCTGCCACAGTCCTTCTGCCTTCGCAAACTCCTCCGCTGCTTCCGCTGTTCCAAAATAAAAGTCCTTGAGCTTATAAGTCACCCTCAGCTTCGCTGGATATACAATGCTGCACTGCACCTTGCTAATGTACAGTGCCCTCTTCACCCGGTTGAAAGCAGCCCACCTCCTTGCCAGCTCCACCGTAAAGTCCTGGTATACACGTATACCAACTCCAGTCCACTGCATCACCCGCTTCTGCTTGGCCCAGCACAGGACCTTCTCCTTCGTGCTGTACCTACGGAAGCACAGAGTCACTACCCTTGGCGGCTCACTCGCCTTTGGTATAGGCCTCCACGACCGATGAGCCCGATCCAGTTCATATCGGGAGGGATCCTCCCCCTCCCCCAATAGTTTCGCCAGCGTAGCGGCAAAATACTCAGTCGGCCGCGGCCCTTCAACTCCTTCGGGCAGCCCCACAATCCTCAAATTCTGTCGTCTGGATCTGTTTTCCAGGTCTTCCATTTTCCCTCGCAGATCCTTGTTAATCTCCGTCACCTTCCACATCTCCTTCCCCATCGAAGTAAGTTGATCACCGGGCTGCAACGTCTCCTCCACTTCCTCCAGCGCCTCACCTTGCGCCCGCACCTCCGCTCGCCACTGCCGTCGTCACCGGGGAAGTCGTCTCCTCCATCAGCGCTTTCAAAACCGCCCCCATCTCCTTCCTCATCGCCTCCAAGTGTTTTGTAAACTGCCTTTCGAATTCTGCAGCCATCACCTTGGTTATTTCTTCAGCCGTAGGCAATGCGGCCTCTCCTGGTGCTCCAGCCTCCTTTTTCCTAGGTGACCCCGTGGTGACCTCTCCATTCCCTGGCGGACCCTCAGCTGTCTCTTTAACGGCCGTCTTCTTGCTGATCCTGGACATCCTCTTCTGCTGTGCCTCCTGTGTGGCTTCTCCGTGCCTTCCACCTGCTTTTTATGCGTCCGTGGAGCAGGCTTAAAGCCCCGAAAATGCCGTTCCCGACCGGGAGCCCTCCGTTGCGCGGCTGCCTCCCACCCGCCGTCACCGGAAGTCCCATTTTGCTGCAGATTCAAAATATACAAGCCAAAAACTAAAGAGTCTATTGATCCATTGCACCAGCCAATTCTGCTGAATGTTATAATGTTTTTGTTCAACAGACTGTAATGCAAATCCACTTGCTATGTTTTAACACCAGAACTTTTGTTTTAATGTGCAGTATTACAGAAAAGGCCTTGGAGATTTCTTCCTGGGATGTCTGTTATTGGCGGAGCTGAGCACCCCATTTGTCTCGCTCGCCAAAATACTTGGCAGGGTTGGTATCAACAAAAAGGAGGAATAAATATTTTGCAATGCATGATTTCGAGGCATAGAAATCTATAATAACCTGTCTTGTTTTTGTTTCGCAAACAGTTCGGAAAGCAGAACACGCTGCTGTACAAGGTCAATGGTGCCATCGTTTTGCTGACATTTTTCTTCTGCCGCATCCTCGTGTTCCCGTTCATGTACTGGGCCTACGGCAAGCAGTATGGCATACCGGCCCACCGGGTCCCCTTCCACATCCCCTTCCACTGCACCGTGTGCAATGCCCTACTGATGGCTCCTCAGGTTTACTGGCTCACGCTGATCGCCCGGAAGGCAGGGAAGAATACGAAGACGGAATGACAAAAGACAGCGAGAAGGTCTCCTCAGCCGCTGCCGTCCCCACACGTGAGGCAATGCGCCTCTTCATGGAACTGTTCTGAGTATTATTTTGTTGTGGAAGAATGTTTTTTAAAAAAATACCGGGGCAATTTTACCAGTCCAGCTGGCCTTTGAGAAAACTGTGGTTCATTCGGGACTCGTAAAACTTACCCCCATTTGTATTTTGATACTGGCAAAAGATTCTATTTAATACAAATTATATAAAGTATATTGTGATTTACCAAATAATTTAAGGTTGTAAACTCAGTTGTTTCCAACTTTTTAAACTAGTTTGAACTTCATTAGAAGATAAGTACCTGGTGGAATGCAAAACCTGACTCGATACTTTGGACCCTTTCCATCAAAAAGTTTCTTAATAGGACTAAAAATACGCACACAATTCCAAGCAGTCCTCTGAAAAAGATCCAATTCAAAGCTAACACCATTCTTCACTTTAACAAATACATCAACTGCGTCACTCAGAAATAGAGTAAAAGAGATGGGAGCTGAGAATTTGTCTCCCATTACTGAATTGATTCCAGTAAATGATTCCTGTCACAGTGAAAATAATAGCCCACACTCAGATTCATTTACAATGATTTTCATCACAAGTACACGCACCATATCACCAAGGTATGTGTATGTGCCCTGACCATATATTCCCGTATCATTTTTCCTCCACATACAATCAGAATGTAATCGGTATTGGGGCGGCATTGCTGCCTCACGGCGTCGAGGTCCCAGGTTCAATCCCGGCTCTGGGTCACTGTCCGTGTGGAGTTTGCACATTCTCCCCTTGCCTGTGTGGGTCTCACCCCCACAACCCAAAATGAGGTGCAGGGTAGGCCACGCTAAATTGCCCCTTAATTGGAAAAAAGAATTGGATGCTCTAAAAAAAAAAAAAAATTTTTAAGAATGTAATCAATATATAACGGATAGCAAAATTGTAGCGCAGCTTGGCTTGAACGGCAATTCCTGTCCTATTTTATCTCATCTTTCCAGAATACCAAACCTTACCATGTCTTCATGATTCAAAGTGCATCTGGTGTTTTGACCTCACTCCCTCACACCACCATCCACCCCCTCCCGGGTAACCCGTTTTCCAGCTGCTCATGGCCTACTCTGAAGAAATAAATCCGGGCACTTGTCTTAAAAATTGCTCTTGTCAATCCTGAACCTGTGCCCTCTTGTGCATGTGCTTTTTGATTCAGGTTCCCAACCGTGACTCAACATGTTTGTGGTGTTTCCATCACATGACTTCACTAGGCCCCCGCCCCAGCCATCCATCCGTTGTGAAAATGCTCAAATTGCCCAATTGTTTGATGGCTGTCGGCCAAAAAAAATAATTTTTTCAATCCCCATTTTTATATCTGGCAAAAGAGAAACGTTGGAAGAGTTTTGCACACCTGGGAGTATCATTCAAAATGTTTTTTTTTTAAAACGTGTCGTGTACCTGCGCAAATTCTCATCCAACACTTGCCATTGTTCCATTCAACCCCCCGTCCCAAATATCTGTCCAGTTTTGACCCCATTAGAAGCCCACCCTGCAATAAAACACGGCACTGGCACGAAGAAGCAGAACCCAACACCAAAACCCCAACGAGTTGGGCCAATGTAGTTGGGGGAACAAATCCTTCCAGCGGGTTCGGACGGACACATTTCGGAGAGCAACTAGGCAGCAGTGATGATTCCTCAAAAGCAGTTCGGAAGGATGGGAGGTCGGCTGCCAGGGCCTCACTACACCTTCCATAGAACCATAGAATTCCGACAGTGCAGAAGGAGGCCATTCAGCCCATCTGAAAGAGCACCCTAAACAGGCCCACTCTCCGTCCTAACCCCGTAACCTCACCTAACCTGCACATCTTTGGACACCAAGGGAAAATATTTTATCATGGCCAATCCACCTAACCTGCACACCTTTGGACCACCTTGGGTCCTTTAAAACAAAACTTAAATCGGCTATTACCCTGCATTCTCAAAATATAATAAAATATATATTCCCGTCATCAAATTGCAAAAGACTTGACAAACCGTGCACTGAAAACCACATCAGTAGACTCAATTCATTAAGAATGGATTGTAAAATTTCAGAAAGGTGCTCAATATTATGTAGTGCTAAATTGCATACCTCAGAACATGATATATCTATCTGCCAATTTAGCTCCCGTGAGGGATGGGATGGCTTTCTTTTCTCAGATTACACCATCTGTAATTTGGTAGAATTCTCTAAAGATCACAGCGGCAGTGTTGGGTGCTGTCTGCCGTTCCACTTTGTGATGACGAGTACTGTCCCGCCAGTTACGTTTCTGCTGCAGCTCATTACCTGTACCTAAATGGGGTACTTATTAATGTTAATAAGCACCTGTGTGGAAAATCCCAGTCATGCAGCTCTACACTTTAAAGTTCCAGCCTCTGTACAATTACCAGAGTTGATTCTGCAGTGAAATGAACACATTGCCTGACTGTCCATGCACCTCCAATGTAGCTGTCCTAAACATCTGTCTCTGGGACCGTTAAGTACTTACAAGACTCATATACTATCAAAACATACTTTAAAAATTAAACATTGCAGGATTTACTTGATACACCCAATTTAAAATACTGTTGCAAGCAATTTTACAATACAGCAATACTCTCAGCACAGGATTATAAAGTACCTGCCCCATTTGGATAAAAACTTTGCACACAGTAATTTTGTGTGTTAATATGAGTATTTACGGTTCATATCATGCTCAACCCCTGCAAGTTAATCAAACATCAAGAGTATAAAAATGTAACAGGTCAAGGAAACTAGCAGCAGTGTGTTAAAAATCAGCCATTTGTCTCCATGAGCACAACAGAAGTGGAATGAAACCAAAATGTTTTGGAAGTAAGTCAGGTTGGAGAAAAACGCAATTAATGTTTCAGATCGATGACCAGACGTCAGAACTGAAAAATGAACTCTTGGTTTTTCTCCCCGCGGGTGCTGCCTGAGTGTTTCCCGCGTTTTGTACTTTCTGTCTCGGATTCCCAGCAGAGTATTCTCGTTCTGGCCTTTAGCACTTACAGTGGGGGGTGAAAATCGCAGCTGTTGGGATAAGTTAGGCCGTAGCCGAGGTTGCATCGTCAACAATCGGGCAAGATACGAGCTACCCAATTCCTTGCAATTCCCACAGAGAGAGAGGAAGCAACAGACCTTTCGGTTAAAGTCATCATAATCCCAGAGGCTGCTGTTCCCCTTTTAGAGAGAGCGCTGACTGGTGGTGATTTAAGGTGAGGGTCACCACACCTCAGGTGAGGGGCAAGGTTGAGCAGGTTCATGGAAAACCTCAGCCGGTGTGAGAAAACCCTCGAGGTTCAGTAGCAGCTTCACGCGAAAATATGTTATGGTTTCCGATATCCATGTCATCCACTGCGCTCTGTCCTTTTAAAATTTAAGGACCAAGACATTTGATTAAGTAATTGAAAACATTAATCACAGAAAATGTTCACATATGTGGAGACAATGATTAACCTGTACTGTGAGCTTCAAGTACGATTTACTCATTACTAAGGTAACATGATACTCCTACTAATTTAGTTTCCTCAGTTTTAACTCTACAGTGCTCGCATTTAATCATTTATCTTCAGTCATGATATGCAGACACACACACAATGATATACTGACAAGCAGCTAATGGACACAGAAAACAGGACATGACCAATAAGCAGGCAGGACACTCAGGGGGTGGGATCGGACTATAAAAGACACGAGGCACTCACACTCCGCCTCTTTCCACTGATGAACATCTAGAGAGTCAGTCAAGGGTGTTGTTACAATCTCACACCTCCACCACGTGGCTAAGAGCTAGTCTGGTTCAGTCAGAGAGTAACCACACTTAAATTAGCAGAGAGCTGAACTCTCAGTGAATTGTGCTAACTGTGCTATTAGTTCAATAAACCTGATTGAACTAACTTCAAGGTCTGGAGTATCTTTCAGATCTAAGCTGCATCCACCGTTAGACCAGTGTACCTAATACGACACTGTTAACTCTGTAGCCCCTGTACATGGGTGTATTTTGGAATGCCCATTTTGTTGGTGATCGCCTCACTGAAGAACATTAGCTGTCAACATTTTATTACTGCCATAGTAATTTTCACAGCCTTTGACAGGGTCTGACATTGCACTTAACAAGTTATCAGAGGACCACCTTCCAGTTAAGTGTCATCCTTGGTCATCCAGTTTCCCCTCAAAGCATCCTGTGGTAATTAATAATTCATCTCTTGACTTTTTCCATTGTTTTTCATAGTTCCTTCTGTCACTGTTATAGAATTTACAGCGCAGGAGGCCATTCAGCCCATCGAGTCTGCACCGATCCTTGGAAAGAGCACCTACTTAAGCCCACACCTCCACCCCATCCCCGTAACCCCACCTAATCTTTTTGGACACTAAGGGCAATTTAGCGTGGCCAACCTACCTAACCTGCACATCTTTGCTTCCAGCGTAGATGGTTGAATTACTAAATTTTAATATCTATTGGCTTCAATAGGCAATTCTTCAAAAGCACGGTTTCTTCATTCGTGTTCAAGTCATCATCTCTTCCATTCACTGGCTTCACCCTTCATTCAATTTCATCCATTGATAATCTTGACTGTTACTTTAAGACTTCAAATGGAGATTTAATGCCTCCTCCAATGCTAAAAAACCTAACTGGAAAAGTTGCACTGGGATGAGAGAGCAATCAACAGTTCTCAAATATATGGAGCACAAATCTACACGATTTGAATACCATTTCCAAGTGGTTTTCCTGTCATACGTTCAACATAATTGAAGAGGAGAATGTATTGTTTGATTATCAATCTCCAACCTGTCAAGGCTTCATCGTCTGCGTTTTATCAAAACTACAATGGCAAATACTCACTAAACATTCCCTCTGCACTCGGCACAGTGACAGCAGTGTGTACGATATACAAGATGTACAGCAGTAACTCACCAAGGCTCTTTTGACAGCAACTTCCAAACTTGCAGACCTCTCTACTACCAAGAAGGGCAAGGGCAGCAGATGTATGGGAACACCACCACCTGCAGGTTCCCCTCCAAGACACACACCATCCTGATTTGGAACAATTTGTCATTCCTTCACTATTGTACGATTGCAGCTACTGTATAATTATAAGTTGTCAGGTCAAAATACAGAAGGGGAACACACCTTTCCTTCAGATTTGTACGTGTGTGTTTACTTCTGTGAAGTTAAATTTCCTTCAGAATTCACACAAGCAGCTTGGTCTTTCTGTTTGTAATGAAATAAAATAGACAGCAGTGTAAATGTCCTAAAAGCAGCTTCCCTATCAGAATCATAAAAATAACGAGTGGAATAAGTAGTCCTGAAACGTCAACATTCGTTTTGAAGACTTTTAATGCCTGTAAAAGCCTTGAACTACATGTGGAGGAAAAGAAATAAATCAGAGGAAACACGGTTTTGTTCTGAGGCTTCTCACCACACCTCCTGGGGTCTATGCTTCCCTCCGCCAGAGGTCTTGCAGCAATATGCCTGCTCAATGGCGATGCAAAGACCCCAAGAAGGCAAAATAAAGAAATTAAGCTTAAAAAAAAAATCTGAGTTACAGTCTCACGAGATACAATACTTGCGCATACTCTGCACATTTCGTATTAACGGCTTTATCATTTTAACATGAGGTCTAGGCTATGGCTGTAAACAAACTCAGGATCATATACCAATTCATTGATGAGATAATTATCAGGCAAATTGCTCCCAGGCAGCGTTGAGTCTCTACCACTTCTGAAGACCTGGACAGAACAGGATAGAAAATAGTTTCTCATAGCAGCAATAGGAGCTTCAAAATAAGATTTATCTTGTCCTTACAAAATAAAACTCCCGCAAATTCAAACACCAGGCAGTTGAGGATAAACACAACTACTCAACGGCTCAACAGATTTTGCTGATCTTCTGCAGTAGTACAGAACACTGCTCTTCGTTGGTTAGATTCTCAGCGATTGAGTGGAGGAAGTGCTTTTCATTGACTTTGCTGAGCAGCCCGGAGGTGGAGGTATTGGCCGTCGACAGGGTCTCGTACTGGGAAAGCAGCTCTAAGGACACGTAATATAGAGACTCGGAGGTGTCGCTGGGCATCATCACCATAATGTGAATGACATGGCAAAAGAGCTGCACCACGACAAAAATGGCTTCTTGACTTGCGTCTGGATTCTGAGCCCCGTGCCCTTTGAGTTTGCACCGGACAGACTCCAGGATGTCCGACATGCTGCCAGCACATTGCTTCGCTGCGTACTTCCACCCTGCTGTCGGAAGCCAGTCGGAACAGCTGCAACTGCAGATCAGCTGAAAAGCCCGCAGCAAAAGCTGAGAGAATTGCAGGTGATGCGCAAAAGGCCGGAGGTTGAGCAACGGCATGTAATGAACATATTCCAGGGTGTATGGCACGTGAAGCAATTCGCGCTGCAGCAGGTTCTTGACAACGTGGTTGAGTCGTCTCCATTCACTGGAGCTGCACCAAGGTAGGACCTGGATCAGTGCAATTAGAAAGCCTTTACTGAACATGTTGACCTCCTCGACATTTTTAGCATCAATTGTGAGATGGGACAGCATCTGCTCCATCATGTGAGTAGAGGTGCAGCAACATTCCATCCAGGCCAGCAGCCCAGTGCCAGGACCATACTGTAGAAGGTTAAGTGGTGACCAACCATCGTCAGAGAGGTCACACACCTCAAACAACGTGGCAGGCACCTCGTATTTAAAATGGCCCCCAAAGATGCTTTTTAACCACAGACGCACAGTCCAGTCCAATCGTTCAGTTTTCCTATACAGCCAGCAAACAGATGTTGACCATGTCTCTGGATCTGCAGCCATTATCTGTTCAACAACAATACAAACCATGTCCAACGTCTCAATTAGGAGGCCTTTTGTTTCTATAGAAATGTGATTAGATGTTTTGTTACTGTCCTCCCAACACAAGATGCAGTGGTCCAGGAGCTGAGAAAGAGCAAAAATGAGGGGGAATGGGCAACAGGCAAGTAGCCAGTGTTCTTTGGTGCCATCATCAGTCACTGGCAACTTCAGAGCATTGTTCAGAACTTTGAGGGGGAACTCAATACCAGGATTACTTTCTATCAGATAAGGAAGGACAAATATCTTTACGGCATCTGCTGGCTGGAGGAGAGGGCTTGGGGCTTCCTGATCAATTCTCTCTCCTGGTTCCATTAGAGAGGTCAGGAACTCAAGAAACTGATTCTCCTCCTTGGTGGTGGTAAAGCTTCCCCAAGCAGCTTCCAGGAGGCACCTGGCCAAGATACTTCGCCCATCTGAAGACTGATTGTCCTCAAAAGACAATGCTGGCAGGCTCTTCAGAATCTGGCCTAGAAGCTTATGGGCACCCAGATTCACTGCAGCCAAGTGGCATGTCTTCTGCACGGTGGCTTCCGGGTTCAAGAAAGCAACTCTCGCGACGGCAGTCACTGCTTTATCAATGTTGTTTACAGCCTCACCTTGTGTAATAGAATTGAACACCATGTTCACCTCCTCCTCAAACCAAGATTTAAAAGCACCCCCGTCTCGACAGAGGCCCTTGCTCCCGTAGTGGGACAGGACTCCCAAGAGTGCTTTATTTTTGTCGGAGATCGAGAGGGCAGACAAGCAGTCCAAAACAACATTCATCACTCGTCTGACCTTTGATGTTTCACTGACTCCACAAGATGATGCATCTTTGAGCGTCCCAACTAACCTCAATACCAAATCAGTGTCATGAAAAACGTCCCTGTTTCTTTCAAGACAATCAAGCCAGTTACCCTCAGAAAAGGCCCACGCTTGACTTGATGCAAATATTTTGCATATCTCGGCATATCTTTCCATTCTCCCATCAATTATTGTCATAGCAACGTAAAACTTAACCCTCTCTGTGGTGGCAACATCATCTAATGGCACGTAGCTGCCAACCTCCTGCATGAAGCAGGTCAAGTTCAGCAGAAGATCAGACAGACTTTTCTTTGCATCTTGAGGTACCGTCGCGGAGCTTTGAATAATTGGGCAGATTTCATTTAAGTATTTCAAACTTTCCGCTGTTCTATAAGCAGTCAGACTTTGTATGTCGGTGCCGTTCTCGGGTTTAGCTTGGAGTGCAGGCTCCCATGACTGGAAAAGATCAGCAAGCGTCTCAATCCCTGAAGCCAGTGCTCCCTGTGGCAGCCTGAATGCAGACTTCTGATAACGGGCCCTCAGTTCTCGCTCCGTCTCCTTTACACGCCTGATTAAACATTCGGTGGCTGGAAACTTTTGCACCACGGGTTGACCTAATGCAATCAGTTTGGAAAATTTCTCCAAATATTCCACAGCGGGCAATTCAACAATGTTGTCCGAAAATGCCGAACTGCATATCATGTCTGACAGCTTTGCTAGGGCGGAGCACTTATAAATATACGGGTTTATATGACTTTTCAATCTCTTTAGACCATCTAGTAGGACAGAAGGAATGGACAGATGACTTGAAGATCCAGAGAGGCTGTCTGTTGATAATAGGGGAGATACGTCAGGATCTAGTTTGAGTCTCTTGGGGGAATGACAGAATTCATCAGCACGGGCACGTGCCAGGTATCTTTTAGCCTCCTCTCCAAATGCTTGAACAATTTCGTCCCTTTGTCCTTCGTTTTGTTTCATTAGTTCCCACCACACATCCAGGAAGATGGCCACATCGTCGTCGGAGGTGCCGTCAAGAATATGGTCGACAAAGCGAGTCATTTCCAGGTGGCATTCGTCTGCTGGCAATGTCAAAAGCAGCTCGACAAAGACTTCCGCGGCCCCCAGTGACTTCACCAGCTCAAATAACACAGTGTGATTTATCTTTGGGATCATGCTCTCCCCTGAAAAGAAGAGGTCTTCCTTCCATCTCCTGTCACTCTCGGCATCTGAATCTTGTTCCTCCTTAATATTAGTCCCACTAACATTTGAGTTCAGCAGCTTGGCCCACACAAAAGCGAGTACTTTCCTCTGCCATTGCTTGGTTTCCGCAAGATTTTGCGCCGTGTCAGTACCCTCAGCACAGATCTCACGCACTGCACAGACAATGGGCTTCCCTAAGGTGGTCCACTCAGATTTCTTTAGTTCCAGGAGTGTATTCTGCTGACTTTGCTTCTTGGCCAACAGAAAGCCACCTTGGACAACGGCCATCTTTTCGCAGCAAATCCAGGATCCTGAAAAGAGCAGAAACTTTAATAACTCCCAATTGCATAAATACTTTACCGAGAAACCTTTCATCACCAAAAACAAATAATAATTAAAATACATTTTAGTTACAACAACTTACATTTACATAGCACCTTTTAACGCTGTAAAAACAATCCATGGTGTTTGAAATGCAGGAAATGTTATCACAGAAAATATGACACTGGGCCACTGTCAAGAAATATTAGGATACGTGGCCAAAAAGCTTGGTCAATGTAGGTTCTGAGGAGCAATTTAAAAGAGGAGAGGGATGAAGGAGAAGTGGAGAGGTTTCTGGATTACTAGTCCAGTGACAATACCATTACACCATGCCTCCCTCGGTGTCCTCAACCTTTCTCTATCTGACCTAAGATCTCCTTATGTGACTCTGTGTGCTTTTTAAGTGTTCTGTGAAGCACCTTGGGGGGAATTTAATCCTGCTAAAAACATTATACAAATATAAACTGCTGGAATTGAGGTGTTGCCAGGCCTGGAGCCAATATAAGTCAGTGAGGATTGAACAAAGACTTGGAGCAAGTTAGGATACGGACAACAGAGCTTGTTGCTGAGTAAGGGCACTTTAAGAGAATGCTTGTGTGTTATTATCTCAGTTGGGCAAGTGGTTCCGTTGAGAGGCCGTATGGAGGTTAACATACAATTGAATGGACGGCAGATTTGTCCTTGTACATTGTCAAAAGAAAATTATCCAGCACAAATTAAGTTTACAGATGATAAAAAGATATGCAGAGGTTCAGGTAGTTCAGGCAGGGGGTCTGCAGGAGGACTTCGACAAGCTGGGAGAGTGGGCAATGTTGCAGATAGAATACAATGTGGAAAACTGTGAGGTTATGCAGTTTGGTAGGATGGATGGATTTGATTTGATTTATTGTCACATGTACCGAAGTACAATGAAAAGTATTTTTCTGCGGCCGAGGGAACATACACAATACGTACATGGTAGACAAAAAGAATAATCAACAGAGTACATTGACAAATGGTACATCGGCAAACAGTGATTGGTTACAGTGTGGAACAAGGGGCCAAACAAAGCAAATACATGAGCAAGAGCAGCATAGGGCTTCATGAATAGTGCTCTTACAGGGAACAGATCAGTCCGAGGGGGAGTCGTTGAGGAGTCTTGTAGCTGTGGGGAAGCAGCTGTTCCTATGTCTGGATGTGGGGGTCTTCAGACTTTTGTACCTTCTGCCTGATGGAAGAAGGTAACACATGGGAGGGGTCTCTGATAATGATGTCTGCCTTCCTGAGGCAGCGGGAGGTGTATACAGAATCAATGTGAGGGTGGAAAGCTTGTGTGATGCGTTGGACTGAGTTCACCACATTCTGGAGTTTCTTGAGATCTTGAAGGCATAGACTATTTTCTAAATGGGAAAAGGCTTAGGAAATAATAAGCACGAAGGGACTTAGGTGTTCAAGATTCTTTTAAGGTCAACGCGCAAGTTCAGTCGGAGTTAGGAAGGCAAATGCAATGTTAGCATTCATAGCGAGAGGGCTAGAATACGAGAGCAGGGATCTGCTTCTGAAGATGTACAAGGCTTTGGTCAGACCCCATTTGGAGTATTGTGATCAGTTTTGGGCCCGGTATCTAAGGAAGGATATGCTGGCCTAGGAAAAGGTTCCAGAAGAGGTTCACAAGAATGATCTCTGGAATGAAAAGTTTGTCATACGAGGAATGCTTAAGGACTCTGGGTCTGTACACCTTGGCGTTTCGAAGGATGAGGGGGGATCTTATTGAAACTTACAAGATTCTGAGAGACATAGATAAAATTGGCCGTGGAGATGTTTCCACTAGTAGAAAAAACTAGAACCCGAGGGCACAGCCTCAGACTGAAGGGACGATCCTTTAAAACAGCGATGAGGAGGAATTTCTTCAGCCAGAGGATGGTGAATCTGCAGAAGGCTGTGGAGGCCAAATCACTGAGTCTCAGATACCGAAACAGGCCTTAGAAAAATCCTGAAGAAAAACGCTATTGTTTTCAACGGTGATCTGAGAAGTATGAAGGAAATCTCAGTAAAGTTGCCGATCAAAGAGTCAGGCAAATGCTTATTAATAATAATAATAATAATAATAATAATAATAATCGCTTATTATCACAAGTAGGCTTCAATAAAGTTACTGTGAAAAGCCCCTAGTCACCACATTCCGACACCCGTTTGAGGAGGATGGTACGGGAATTGAACCCGCGTTGCTGCCGTGTTCTGCATTACAAGCCAGCTGTTTAACCTGCTAAACCAGCCCCATGAGGCTAGATCAGTGCCTTACGCAATCAGACCTAAAATAGACGCAGAATTAGAGCATCTAGTTAAGACAAATGTCCTGGAACCTGTTAACCTGAGAGAACGGGCTACATTGATCGTACCAGTAATGAAAAAAGGCAGATCCATATGGACCTGCGGTGATTTCAAAGTAACAATTAATCCTGTACTTTGTGCAGAACACTACCCTCTAACCCTGATTGATGGCCTGTTCTCCAGGTTGGCTGGAGTCTTAACACTTTAGTAAGATCGATCTCAGTCAAGCATGTCTAAAAATGAATCTGGATCAGGATTCACAACAGTTCCTGACGAGACACCCAAAGGTTATTTCAACATAAAAGATTACCATTTGGCATCACTTCAGCTCCGGTCTTGTCCCAACGGGTTTTGGACCAAATTTTAAGCGGGTTACCAGGATGACATCCTGTTGACTGGGAAGACCAAGGAAAAACTTCTCCGCAACCCCAATTAGAAGTAAAGCCTGGTCGGTACCCGTAAGACACCAGCAAAGTCTCACGGTCAAAAAGGTTAACTGTATAAGCCCAAGAACTGTGTCAGCAGCAAGGCTGCTATGGTTTGCAGTGAGAGATGTGCTGTTGCTGTGCCTCGGAATGGGCAGTGATTGACCACGACCTCTGCGAGCACTGTAAGCCTTGGCAGGATCTGGATAAAAGGAGAAACATCAGAGACATCGATAGCGATAACCTGCAGGAACAGCTATTGTGAAGGAATCTTGAGGCCAGGATCCATCGGGAGCAGGATTGATCACTTCACCTCTCAACGGGTAATAAAAAGTCCAAGTTGCAAGTTTTGATACTTTGTGATAACTTTGCCTAATTCAGTAACTGTAAGATACAATATAGGAGATTGTTGTACAATAACCTCAGTAACTGGTAAAAAAAACAATAAAGGAGATCACTGTATGAAAATTTAAGAGTTTGAGTTTCTTCGCTCGCTGCGTCAGTTGATCTGAATCAGAAGTACAACAGAAGGTTATGGATTACGAATCCGGAAAAACAGATGCACATTTTTCCAATCTTCAATTGGGTATCTGGGAAATGTAATCAACACCAATGGACTGCATAAGTCACCTTCGCAGGCCAAATCTATTACCAAGGCACCCGCATCTCAGAATGATAATCAACGTCGATCTTTCTTCGGCTTTCTAAATTACGATGGAAGGTTTGTACTCAATCTGGCGACAATTCTAAAACCCTTTCATAGTCAACTGTGCCAAAATAAAAAGTTGGAGCAGGAGGATCAATGTGAGAAAGCGTTTGTGAAGCCAAGGATGAAGTAGTGACACATTTTCATCCAAACCCCTACCCTTGCTGTTGGCGTGTGAATCATCACCCCATGGTATATGGGGTGGTGGTTTCCCACTTCTTGCCTACAGATGAAGAGAAGCCAATAGGGGGCGGCACGGTGGCGCAGTGGTAAGCACTGCTGCCTCACGGCGCTGAGGACCCGGGTTCGATCCCAACCCCGGGTCACTGTCCGTGTGGAGTTTGCACATTCTCCCCCGCGTGTGCGTAGGTCTCGACCCCACAACCCATAGATGTGCAGGGTAGGTAAATTGGCCACGCTAAATTGCCCCTTAATTGGAAAAAAAAAAGAATTGGTTACTCTAAATTTATATTAAAAAAAGAGAAGAGAATAGCCTTTGTTCCCGGCATATGGAGTAAAGCTGAAAGCAATTTTGTACAGATAGAGAAAGAAGCCCAAAATCATCATTGGGACAAAACGCTTCTATCAACTCCTGTAAAGGAGGAAATTCACATTATTGACGGACCATCGTCCATTAACTACAATTTTCAGACTACATGCCAGAATTCAATCACTGGCAGTGAGCAGAATGCAGAGATGGGCATTGCTGTTGTCAGCACACACGTATACTGTCACGTATCATCAGTCAAGCCTTCGTAGTAGCGTAGATGGGCTCTCCTGACTACCCTTCGATGTGTTAACATTTTCTACTTCGAGCAGGTCGATAATACTCCTGTAACTGTAAGGCAAGTGAAGAAGCATACCCAGTGATCCAGTACTTTCCAAGATAATGGACATGGTGCTTTGAGACCAGACTTCACGAGTAAACCCAGAGTAAAGCTGTACTCCACCCAAAGACTGGAGTTATCAGTTCAGGTGGGATGAATCATCATTCCAACACTATTAAGAAAATGTGTATTGCCCCAATTACACAAAGGCCATTGTGATATTGAGAGAACAAAGAAGATAGCGAGGAATAATTTCTAGTGGCCTGGTTTAGATACTGAAATAGAAGAGAAGGTGGGAATATGTTCGAATTGCGTGAAAGTGCGAAACCTGTTGGCATTAGCATTGTTGCATCCGTGGGAATTGCCAGAAAAGGCTTGGCAACGGGTACACATTGATTACACAGGACCATTTGGGGGCACGGTTCTCATTCTAGTCGATGCTCATTCAAAATGGCCAGAAGGTGCCAACATGAAATCAACGACATTGGAGAAGACAATTAATTGGGAGAAACCTTCAGCAAATTCGGTTACCCGCAACAATTGGTGAGTGATAAAGGACTACAGTTCATGAAATGAAAATCGCTTATTGTCACGAGTAGGCTGCAATGAAGTTACTGTGAAAAGCCCCTAGTCGCCACATTCCGGCGCCTGTTCGGGGAGGCTGGCATGGGAATCGAACCGTGCTGCTGGCCTGCTTGGTCTGCTTTAAAAGCCAGCGATTTAGCTCAGTGAGCTAAACCAGCCCCTATCTCAAGAGTTTGAAAACATCTTGAAGAGGAACAGAATCATCATCATGTCTCGCCACACCATCATGCTATGGACGGACTAGCAGAGCATTTTGTACAAATGATGATGCACACGTTAAAGGTAACCAGAGAACTGGATTCATTAACCAAACGCTTGCGTTAATTCCGGCTCATGTACAGGAATACTGCCCATTCAATAACCCAAGTTTCTCCTGCGTTGCGAATGATTAAACGTCAACGTCCAGTTACTGAAACTACCAAGGACAGAAGACATCGTGCAGAAAAAGCAACAGGATCAGGTCAGAAGGCGGGAAGACAAAGGGAAACATTGTGTTTTTCCACCAGGGACAAGAGGTTCTGGCAAGAAACTTTACTACAGGTGAAAAATGAATTCCTGCCACCATCATCGCAGACTGGATTGGTCTCCTGCACCATCCAAACCCAAGACGATGTAATCTGGAGGAGGCATGCGCATCAACTTTTGGCAACAAGAATCAACGCACCAGAGGCAGAAACGTTGCCTCGTTGGACTCTGTTAGAGTCCAAATCCAGCTGTTCCGAGAGACGACCTGGACCTTCCCGAAAGCCTGACACCAATTGGGGAAACCGGCAGCAACTCAATTGCAAATCAAACAATGAGTCAACCTCAGATTGTACCGTCAACTCCAGTTAAAACAACCGCCGATGACATTCACACCAAGCCAAAGATACCAGAGGTTGCAGCAAGTACCAGGAGGCCGCCTGGGGTCCGGCAACAACCATTCAGAGACCGGCGATCTCCTAAACATCTCGACTTATTGACTGTTGTTGCTGATGGATTGTTTGTGTTACATTGTTTAATGTGCTGGGGAACATTTGATTTAAAGGGGAGGAAATGTTGCATATCTATAGTATTTTCAGTGATTCCTTACCAGCAGCCTTACAACTGAACAGGGGCACTTTAAGAGAATGTTTGGGTTTGCAAGGATAACTGGGCAGTGTAACATCGCAGACTGTAGTGTTAACATCACCTGAATAAAGCTCTCAGTTTTGTTGAACCTCCACTGCCTCCGAAAGTCTGTCCTGCAAACACCACATACCAGGATGGTATGTTGCCTCCCTGGTGCAAGGGTCAAGGATGTCTCGGAGCGGCTGCAGGACATTCTGGGGGGGGGGGGGGGGGGGGGGGGGGTGAACAGCCAGCTGTCGTGGTGCACATAGGCACCAACGATATAGGTAAAAAACGGGATGAGGTCCTACAAGCGGAATTCAGGGAGTTAGGAGTTAAACTAAAAAGTAGGACCTCAAAGGTAGTAATCTCAGGATTGCTACCAGTGCCACGAGCTAGTCAGAGTAGGAATGTCAGGATAGATAGGATGAATGCGTGGCTCGAGAGATGGTGCAAGAGGGAGGGATTCAAATTCCTGGGGCATTGGGACCGGTTCTGGGGGAGGTGGGACCAGTACAAACCGGACGGTCTGCACTTGGGCAGGACTGGAACCGATGTCCTAGGGGGGGTGTTTGCTAGAGCTGTTGGGGAGGGTTTAAACTAATGTGGCAGGGGGATGGGAACCAATGCTGGAAGTTGGAAGGTAGTAAAACAGGGACAGAAACAAAAGGAAGTAAGGGGAAAAGTGCAAGGCAGAGAAGACATAGTCAGAAATCCATAAGGGCGACAGTACAAGGTACAGTGACTGAGGGGAGCACAGTGTATAAGCCCAGTAATAACAAAAGGAATAAAACTGGAGATGTTAAGATTCAAAACAGAGGTAAAAAAAACCAACATAAGTGTACTTTACCTGAATGCTCGTAGTATTCGGAATAAAGTAAATGAGTTGGTGGCACAAATCATTGTAAATGACTATGATTTAGTGGCCATTACTGAAACATGGTTAAAGGATGGTCACGACTGGGAGTTAAATATCCGAGGGTATCAAACTATTCGGAAGGACAGAGTGGATGGTAAGGGAGGTGGTGTTGCTCTGTTATTTAAGGATGACATCCGGGCAATAGTAAGGGATGACATCGGTGCTATGGCGGATAAGGTTGAATCCATTTGGGTGGAAATCAGGAATAGTAAGGCGAAAAAGTCACTGATAGGAGTAGTCTATCGGCCACCAAATAGTAACGATATGGTGGGGCAGGCAATAAACAAAGAAATAACTGATGCATGTAGAAATGGTACAGCAGTTATCATGGGGGATTTTAATCTACATGTCGATTGGTTTAACCAGGTCGGTCAAGGCAACCGTGAGGAGGAGTTTATAGAATGTATCCGCGATAGTTTCCTAGAACAGTATGTAATGGAACCTACGAGGGAACAAGCGGTCCTAGATCTTGTCCTGTGTAATGAGACAGGATTGATTCATGATCTCATAGTTAGGGATCCTCTCGGAAGGAGCGATCACAATATGGTGGAATTTAAAATACAGATGGAGGGTGAGAAAGTAAAATCAAATACTAGTGTTTTGTGTTTAAACAAAGGAGATTACAAGGGGATGAGAGAAGAACTAGCTAAGGTAGACTGGGAGCTAAGACTTTATGGTGGAACAGTTGAGGAACAGTGGAGAACCTTCCAAGCGATTTTTCACAGTGCTCAGCAAAGGTTTATACCAACAAAAAGGAAGGACGGAAGAAAGAGGGAAAATCGACCGTGGCTATCTAAGGAAATAAGGGAGAGTATCAAATTGAAGGAAAAAGCATATAAAGTGGCAAAGATTGCTGGGAGATTAGAGGACTGGGAAATCTTTAGGGGGCAACAGAAAGCTACTAAAAAAGCTATAAAGAGTAAGATAGAGTATGAGAGTAAACTTGCTCAGAATATAAAAACAGACAATAAAAGTTTTTACAAATATATAAGACAAAAAAGAGTGGCTAAGGTAAATATTGGTCCTTTAGAGGATGAGAAGGGAGTTTTAATAATGGGAAATGAGGAAATGGCTGAGGAACTGAACAGGTTTTTTGGGTCGGTCTTCACAGTGGAAGACACAAATAACATGCCAGCGACTGATAGAAATGAGGCTATGACAGGTGAGGACCTTGAAAGGATTGTTATCACTAAGGAGGGAGTGATGGGCAAGCTAATGGGGCTAAAGGTAGACAAGTCTCCTGGCCCTGATGGAATGCATCCCAGAGTGCTAAAAGAGAAGCCTAGGGAAATTGCAGATGCACTAGTGATAATTTACCGAAATTCACTAGACTCTGGGGTGGTCCCGGTGGATTGGAAATTAGCAAACGTGACGCCACTGTTTAAAAAAGGAGGTAGGCAGAAAGCAGGAAATTATAGGCCAGTGAGTTTAACTTCGGTAGTAGGGAAGATGCTGGAATCTATCATCAAGGAAGAAATTGCGAGGCATCTGGATAGAAATTGTCCCATTGGGCAGACGCAGCATGGGTTCGTTAAAGGCAGGTCATGCCTAACTAATTTAGTGGAATTTTTTGAGGACATTATCAGTGCAGTAGATAACGGGGAGCCGATGGATGTGGTATATCTGGATTTCCAGAAAGCCTTTGACAAGGTGCCACACAAAAGGTTGCTGCATAAGATAAAGATGCAGGGCATTAAGGGTAAAGTAGTAGCATGGATAGAGGATTGGTTAATTAATAGAAAGCAAAGAGTTGGGATAAATGGGTGTTTCTCTGGTTGGCAATCAGTAGCTAGTGGTGTCCCTCAGGGATCCGTGTTGGGCCCACAATTGTTCACAATTTACATTGATGATTTGGAGTTGGGGACCAAGGGCAATGTGTCCAAGTTTGCAGATGACACTAAGATGAGTGGTAAAGCGAAAAGTGCAGAGGATACTGGAAGTCTGCAGAGGGATTTGGATAGGTTAAGTGAATGGGCTCGGGTCTGGCAGATGGAATACAATGTTGACAAATGTGAGGTTATCCATTTTGGTAGGAATAACAGCAAACGGGATTATTATTTAAACGATAAAATATTAAAGCATGCCGCTGTTCAGAGAGACTTGGGTGTGCTAGTGCATGAGTCACAGAAGGTTGGTTTACAAGTGCAACAGGTGATTAAGAAGGCAAATGGAATTTTGTCCTTCATTGCTAGAGGGATGGAGTTTAAGACTAGGGAGGTTATGTTGCAATTGTATAAGGTGTTAGTGCGGCCACACCTGGAGTATTGTGTTCAGTTTTGGTCTCCTTACTTGAGAAAGGACGTACTGGCACTGGAGGGTGTGCAGAGGAGATTCACTAGGTTAATCCCAGAGCTGAAGGGGTTGAATTATGAGGAGAGGTTGAGTAGACTGGGACTGTACTCGTTGGAATTTAGAAGGATGAGGGGGGATCTTATAGAAACATTTAAAATTATGAAGGGAATAGATAGGATAGATGCGGGCAGGTTGTTTCCACTGGCGGGTGACAGCAGAACTAGGGGGCATAGCCTCAAAATAAGGGGAAGTAGATTTAGGACTGAGTTTAGGAGGAACTTCTTCACCCAAAGGGTTGTGAATCTATGGAATTCCTTGCCCAGTGAAGCAGTTGAGGCTCCTTCATTACATGTTTTTAAGGTAAAGATAGATAGTTTTTTGAAGAATAAAGGGATTAAGGGTTATGGTGTTCGGGCCGGAAAGTGGAGCTGAGTCCACAAAAGATCAGCCATGATCTAATTGAATGGCGGAGCAGGCTCGAGGGGCCAGATGGCCTACTCCTGCTCCTAGTTCTTATGTTCTTATGTTCTGCTCAATTTGTGATGCCGAGGAGTTTTGATACAAAATATGGTTCAAACAAAAGAAAATAAACCTGTGAAAATCCGATAAAAACATTTGAAAGAAAAAATAAACTTACCCCAACTCATTTTGAGAGATTGTTTTCCCGTACAGTGTGCAATTCTTGATGGTTTGGTCAGACAATTGGAATTGGAAACTGTACTGTCCAAGACTGCGAAACCTTTAAAAGGAAAATTTTTAGATGTAGCTTTTGAAACGCTATTTTTAAAAATCTATTTGTAAAGAATCTCACTCCCCTCAAAAAGGTCAATTTTATTTTGTATAAAATTTGGCAGCAGTTAAGAGGTGCAGTTATACTGTCTCTTACATTAAAGCGTTTTTTTTTTGCCAGAGCCCAAATACTCTGGTGGCAGCAGGAGTGAGATGTCTAGTTTCAACTATTCCAAGCCAGCCAGTGCCAAAGCTCTGCAAAACGAACATCTCACTGCAGATTGACTCCAGCCTAGCAAAACCTGCAGTTCAAAAATGCACAAGCCCCTGGAAATAACAATCATAGAATAACTACAGTGCACCGACCCTGGGAAAGAGCACCCTACCTAAGCCCACTTCCCCGCTCTATCCCTCTAAGCCCACCTAACCTACGCATCTCTTGGATGCTAAGAGGAAATGTAGCATGGCCAATCCATCTAATCCGTGCATCTTTGGACTGTGGGAGGAAACTGGAGCACTCGGAGGAAACACAAGCAGACACCGAGAGAAAGTGCAAACACGACAGTCACCCAAGGCTGGAATTGAACCCGGGCCCCTGGTGCTGTGAAGTAGCAGTGCTAAACCACTGTGCCACCCTAAATAGAGTCTTCACTTTCCATCCAACCAGTCTCCGCATTCAATTGACCATCCCATGCCATCTCCAGGGTAATGCCAACACCAACACATCTTTGCCTGCTCCCCCCCTCCCCCCCATTTCAGTATCCCAAAGGACCGTCCCTTCTCCCAATCCCTGGTCCACTCAATCACCCACAACGCTGTCTCACCTTCCTATGGCTCCTCTAATGCAAGTGCATGAGACACGATACCTGCCCTTTTGCGTCCTCCCTTTTCACCGTCCAAAATCCCAAACATTGGAATTGGAAACTGTACTGTCCAAGACTGCGAAACCTTGAAAAGGAAAATTTTTAGATGTAGCTTTTGAAACGCTATTTTTAAAAATCTATTTGTAAAGAATCTCACTCCCCTCAAAAATGTCAATTTTATTTTGTATAAAATTTGGCAGCAGTTAAGAGGTGCAGTTATACTGTCTCTTACATTAAAGCGTTTTTTTTTTTTGCCAGAGCCCAAATACTCTGGTGGCAGCAGGAGTGAGATGTCTAGTTTCAACTATTCCAAGCAGCAGGGTAGCATGGTGGTTAGCATAAATGCTTCACAGCTCCAGGGTCCCAGGTTCGATTCCCGGCTGGGTCACTGTCTGTGTGGAGTCTGCACGTCCTCCCCCTGTGTGCGTGGGTTTCCTCCGGGTGCTCCGGTTTCCTCCCACAGTCCAAAGATGTGCGGGTTAGGTGGATTGGCCATGCTAAATTGCCCGTAGTGTCCATATAAAAGTAAGGTTAAGGGGGGGTTGTTGGGTTACGGGTATAGGGTGGATATGTGGGTTTGAGTAGGGTGATCATGGCTCGGCACAACATTGAGGGCTGAAGGGCCTATTCTGTGCTGTACTGTTCTATGTTCTATGTTCTATTCCTTCCCGATGAAACATTGATAAACTTGTACGTATTTCAATTTAGTACAGAGTGTTCACTGCTCACAATGTGGTTTACATTGGAGATCAAACATATTGGGCGATTGGTCTTATAAAACACCTCCGTTCAGTCTGCATGGCCCAAACTTCCAGCTGCCTGTCACATTCATTTTCTGACCCACTCTTGACATCTGTTTCTTGCAGTGTTCCAACGAAGGTCAAGAATCTGCATCACATCTTTCCAATAGACACTTTACAATCTTCCAGACTCAACTCAAGAGTTCAATGAATTTTTTCAGACAGCAAGTGTTGGATGATGACACTACTTTTCCTATTTACACCTCCTCACAGACATATCCTTTGGTTCTTCACTTGTCCCATGACGACCGTGTGGCCTTGCACCATCATAACCTTGAGACCACTCTTTTTTTTAGGTTTTTTCAAAATAAAATTAGAGTACTCAATTCTTTTTTCCCCAATTAAGCGGCAATTTAGCATGGCCAATCCACCTACCCTGCACATCTGTTTCGATTGTGGGGGTGAGACCCACACAGACACAGGGAGAATAAACAAACTACACAGAGACAGTGACGCTGGGCTGGGATCAAACTCAGGTCCTCGGCACCGTGAGGCAGCAGTGCTAACCACTGCACTACCTTGCAGTCCCCAAAACCACTTCTGCCTTCCATCCCAGAGCAATCTTTTGTTTTTACACTGCTCTCCCTGCCTTGCATTCAATTAAAACCTCCTATACCTCAGACTTATAGAATCACAGAATGTACAGTGCAGAAGGAGGCCATTCAACCCATCAGGTCTGCACCGGCCCTTGGAAAGAGCAGCCTACTCAAGCCCACGCCTACATCCTAGCCCCATAACCTGGTGGGCAACACTGTTGCCTCACAGCTCCAGGGTCCCAGGTTCGATTCCCAGCTTGGGTGACTGTACAGAGTCTGTACGTTCTCCCCGTGTCTGTGGGGGTTTCCTCCGGGCGCTCCGGTTTCCTTCCACAAGTCCCGAAAGACGTGCTGTTAGGTAATTTTGTCATTCTGAATTCTCCCTCAGTGTCCTTGAACAGGCGCCGGAATGTGGCGACTAGGCGATTTTCACAGTAACTTCATTGCAGTGTTAATGTAAGCCAACTTGTGACAATAAAGATTACATTACTTTAACCTCATCTAACCTTTTGGACACTAGGGACAATTTAGCACGGCCAATCCACCTAACCTGCACATCTTTGGACTGTGGGAGGAAACTGGAGCACCCGGAGGAAACCCGCGCAGGCACGGGGAGAAAGTGCAGACTCCACATAATCCACCCGAGGCTGGAATTGAACCCGGGACCCTGGAGCGGTGAGGCAGCGGTGCTAACTAACAATGTGCCACTGTGCCGCCCCGCTTTTTCCACTTCTGGCAGAAGGGTCGTCGACCTGAAACATTAACTCTTTTTTTTAATCCTTGACAGGAGCTGAGCATTTACAGAACATTCTGGGTTTTTTTCTCCCATGCAGAGCTCTATGCTGAATACAACTAGCTGCCAGTCAGGCCCCAACTAACATGGACCCTAGCAAGTGAGAGAGACTGCAGTCAGCAGGCAACAATATAACTGCAGCAAATAGCTCATTTGGACTTTTAAACTTTGCAGTCTGCTGCAAAGAAAGATTTTAAAAACACACACATTTCCCATTGTGTTGAAAAGTCATAAATAAATGCACGCTGTAGAGAGGTTGCATGTTAAAAATGTGCTTTTTTTCCCAGACCATATTAATGTAACTTAACTGAAGCCACACACAGTACTGACAGCAAGAGGCTGTGAGGCAACTTTAACTTGAAGTAAAAGGTGCTCCTGAGGGTAATTTAACCAAGATATAAGGATATAGCCTGGAGCCCTGCAAAGTCCCAGAAAGGCCCAATGCCCCAGCTCGGGTTTGTACCCCTCCCAGCTCGGGCTCAGTGGGGACCCCACAGGCCTCTCTTCATCACTCACCTCCCCCAGCCCCCTTCTTGCAGCAACACAGCCTCCCCCACTCCTCCAGACAGCCAGGGAAATCACACCGTTGTAGGAGGCGCGCCCCCCCCCCCCCCCCCCCCCAGCAACACAAGGATGAGACCAGCGCCGCCGCTGCTGCCCCCTAGGCAGGCAGACTAGCTGCCTGGCACTGCAACCTGAGATGATCCCAGCATTTGACTGAAAGTATCCAATCCTTTTTTTTTTCACATGTGGCCCAGGATATCTGCACTCCTCTAACTCTTCTTGTGCCTCCCAGATTTTAATGGTTCACCCAATCAACATCCTGGGGGTTACCATTGATCAGAAACTGAACTGGACTAGCCACATTAATACTGTGGCTACCAGGACAAGTCAAAGGCTCGGAATCCTACGGACATTAACTCATCTCCTGACCCGCCAAAGCCTGTCCACCATCGGCAAGGCACAAGTCAGGAGTGTAATGAAATACTCTCCACTTGCCTGGATGAGTGCAGCTCCAACAATACTCAATAAGCTCGACACCATCCAGGACAAAGTAGCCCGCTTGACTACTCCTTCCACAAACATGCAAATCCTTCACCACCGATGAACAGTGGCAACTGTGTTTCTACAAGATGCGCTGCAGTAACTCACCAAGGTTCCTCAGACAGGGGAACTGGGGGAACAGATCAAGGACGGGACATGGGCTGATGCCCTGGAGAGGGTCAATTCTTCCTCCTCGTGTGCGCGGCTTAGCCTCATTCAATTTAAGGTGCTGCATAGGGCCCACTTGACTGGGACGAGGATGAGTAGGTTCTTTGGGGGTGAAGATAGGTGTGTCAGGTTCTCGGGGAGTCCAGCGAACCATGCCCATATGTTTTGGGCATGCCCGGCACTGGAGGAGTTCTGGAAGGGGGTGGCGAGGACGGTGTCAAGGGTGGTGGGATCCAGGGTCAAGCCAGGATGGGGACTCGCGATCTTTGGGGTTGGGGTAGAGCCGGGAGTGCAGGAGGCGAAAGAGGCCGGTGTGCTGGCCTTTGCGTCCCCAGTAGCCCGGCGAAGGATTCTGCTACAATGGAAGGATGCGAGGCCCCCAAGCGTGGAGACCTGGATCAATGACATGGCCGGCTTTATTAAATTAGAGAAGGTCAAATTCGCCCTGAGAGGTTCGGTGCAAGGGTTCTTTAAGCGGTGGCAACCTTTCCTCGACTTTCTGGCTCAACAATAGGGTACAGGGACAGTAGCAGCAGCAACCGGGGGGGGGGGAGACGATGACTATGTTTGTTTGTTTATTTTATTTAAATTTGATTTATTTAATTTTAATTTATGGTTAAGTTTTCTTGTTGGGGGAGGGGGGGTGGGGGGAGTGGGATACATGTGATGTTACGATTTGGGGGGATTTGCGGGTGTTATGGGGCAGTTAGTTATATATTATTACTTGTTATATTTTTATATTTTCTGTAAAAAATTCCAATAAAAATTATTTTTTTTTAAGAAGGTTCCTTAGACAACACTTTCCAAACCCACAACCACTGCCATCTAGAAGGGCAGGAGCAGCAGATACCTGGGATCCCCACCACCTGGATGTTACGCGCCAAGTCACTTAACATCTTGGAGGGGAACAACTTGGAAATATATCGCCGTTCCTTCACTGTCGCTGGGGCAATATCCTGGAACTCCCTCCCTAACAGCACAGTGAGTGTACCTACACCTTAAGGACTGCAGCGGTTCAAGAAGGCAACTCACCGCCACCTTCTGAAGGGCAATTGGGATGGGCAATAAATGCTGGCCTAATCAGCGACACCTACATCCCATAAATTAATTTTTTTTAAAGTGGCTGACTGACACACATTGAGACCCCCACCCCTGCAAGCTCACCTTCATTTCTGGGCCCCCTCCCCATGACTTCAGTCTCCCCCCCCCCCCCCCCCCACCAACACATCATGCCCCTTGTGACCCCGCCCAGCCTTAAACGCAAAGGCGCAAGCCACAAATTGACAACTGCTTGACTGCTTTGGTGCTTTTTAACTTGTAAAAACATGCCTGCATATATAATTACTGAACTGAAATCCAAGCTTACTGTGATGACGTGGTCCCTTTAATGGGCGGTCCTTCGCGGGCCACGATACCGGGCCTGTACCAATGGAGTGCGAGTGCATAAATCTGGCCAATCAGGAGTGGGGGCACGCATCCCTGGGGCTGGTGAGCTGCAGTTGAAACCAGGGTGTTGTTTAAGAGTGGACCTGTGGTGTTGTGCTGTTAAACCCTTATTGTATATAATTCTCCTTAGTCAATAAACCCTCTATTGGCTTTGATATTACTTGCCATCTCGACGAGCCTCGAGTTATTACACTGGCGACAAGGACAAACCGGATCAGTTGTTTAAAGCCCGAAGTGCAGAGTTAGAGGGGGAAGAGAGGGGTATGAAGCACCAGATATCATTATATGCGGTCGACCTGTTCTTGTCTGTGTCGGACCCGTTGGAAAGTATGCGCAGAATTATGGCCGTGTTGTAGAGATTCAGGGCGTTTTCTGGTTATAAGCTGAACGTAGGGAAGAGTGAGTTGTTCCCGGTGAATGCGGTGGGCGATGGGGGGCAAACCTGGGGGCGCTGCCATTTAAGATGGCAAGGCAGCTGTTTAGGTATGTGTGGATCCAGGAAACACATGAGTGGGCCACAGTGCATAGCTGTAACTTGACAGGGTTAGCTGAAGAGGTTAAGGGGGACTTTAAAAGGTGGGATCCGTTGCACTTGACGTTGGCAGGGAGGGTGCAGGTGGTAAAGATGAATGTGCTGCCAAGGTTTCTGTTTGCTTTTCCTCCCGATTCTTCTTCCAGTGGGCTTTTTCTGGAGGTGGAGGCGCTGGTCTCGGAATTTGTGTAGGTAGGGAAGGTGCTAAGGGTGAGGAGGGCTCTGCCTCAAAGACAGAGGCAGGGAGGTGGGTTGGCACACCCCAACCTGATGCATTACTGTTGGGCAGTGAATGTGGAGAAGGTGAGGTGGTGATGGCGATGGAGGGGGCGGAGTGGATCAGGTTGGAGGAGGAGTCCCGTTGCCTCCGAGGAAGTATACGGGGCGTCCGGTAGTGGAGTCGACTATTGAAACCTGGAATCAGTTGAAGAGGCACTTTAAATTGGGCCACATGTCGGTGCTCACACTACTGTATGGGAACCACATGTTTAAGCTGGGAGGGAATGGATGGGCTGGAGATGGAAGGAGAAGGGGTTGGTGAGGGTCAGGGATATTTTCTTGGAGGGTTTAACAGCACAACTCCACAGGTCCACTCTTAAACAACACCCTGGTTTCAACTGCAGCTCACCAGCCCCAGGGATGCGTGCCCCCACTCCTGATTGGCCAGATTTATGCACTCGCACTCCATTGGTACAGGCCCGGTATCGTGGCCCGCGAAGGACCGCCCATTATAAATAATTTTTATTGGAATTTTTTACAGAAAATATAACAACAAACAATGAACATAAGAACATAAGAACTAGGAGCAGGAGTAGGCCATCTGGCCCCTCGAGCCTGCTCCGCCATTCAATTAGATCATGGCTGATCTTTTGTGGACTCAGCTCCACTTTCCGGCCCGAACACCATAACCCTTAATCCCTTTATTCTTCAAAAAACTATCTATCTTTATCTTAAAAACATGTAATGAAGGAGCCTCAACTGCTTCACTGGGCAAGGAATTCCATAGATTCACAACCCTTTGGGTGAAGAAGTTCCTCCTAAACTCAGTCCTAAATCTACTTCCCCTTATTTTGAGGCTATGTCCTCTAGTTCTGCTGTCACCCGCCAGTGGAAACAACCTGCCCGCATCTATCCTATCTATTCCCTTCATAATTTTAAATGTTTCTATAAGATCCCCCCTCATCCTTCTAAATTCCAATGAGTACAGTCCCAGTTTACTCAACCTCTCCTCATAATCCAACTCCTTCAGCTCTGGGATTAACCTAGTGAATCTCCTCTGCACACCCTCCAGCGCCAGTACGTCCTTTCTCAAGTAAGGAGACCAAAACTGAACACAATACTCCAGGTGTGGCCGCACTAACACCTTATACAATTGCAACATAACCTCCCTAGTCTTAAACTCCATCCCTCTAGCAATGAAGGACAAAATTCCATTTGCCTTCTTAATCACCTGTTGCACTTGTAAACCAACCTTCTGTGACTCATGCACTAGCACACCCAAGTCTCTCTGCACAGCGGCATGCTTTAATATTTTATCGTTTAAATAATAATCCCGTTTGCTGTTATTCCTACCAAAATGGATAACCTCACATTTGTCAACATTGTATTCCATCTGCCAGACCCGAGCCCATTCACTTAACCTATCCAAATCCCTCTGCAGACTTCCAGTATCCTCTGCACTTTTCGCTTTACCACTCATCTTAGTGTCATCTGCAAACTTGGACACATTGCCCTTGGTCCCCAACTCCAAATCATCTATGTAAATTGAGAACAATTGTGGGCCCAACACGGATCCCTGAGGGACACCACTAGCTACTGATTGCCAACCAGAGAAACACCCATTTATCCCAACTCTTTGCTTTCTATTAATTAACCAATCCTCTATCCATGCTACTACTTTACCCTTAATGCCATGCATCTTTATCTTATGCAGCAACCTTTTGTGTGGCACCTTGTCAAAGGCTTTCTGGAAATCCAGATATACCACATCCATCGGCTCCCCGTTACCTACTGCACTGGTAATGTCCTCAAAAAATTCCACTAAATTAGTTAGGCATGACCTGCCCTTTACGAACCCATGCTGCGTCTGCCCAATGGGACAATTTCTATCCAGATGCCTCGCTATTTCTTCCTTGGTGATAGATTCCAGCATCTTCCCTACTACCGAAGTTAAGCTCACTGGCCTATAATTTCCTGCTTTCTGCCTACCTCCTTTTTTAAACAGTGGCGTCACGTTTGCTAATTTCCAATCCACCGGGACCACCTCAGAGTCTAGTGAATTTCAGTAAATTATCACTAGTGCATCTGCAATTTCCCTAGCCATCTCTTTTAGCACTCTGGGATGCATTCCATCAGGGCCAGGAGACTTGTCTACCTTTAGCCCCATTAGCTTGCCCATCACTCCCTCCTTAGTGATAACAGTCCTCTCAAGGTCCTCACCTGTCATAGCCTCATTTCTATCAGTCGCTGGCATGTTATTTGTGTCTTCCACTGTGAAGACCGACCCAAAAAACCTGTTCAGTTCCTCAGCCATTTCCTCATTTCCCATTATTAAAACTCCCTTCTCATCCTCTAAAGGACCAATATTTACCTTAGCCACTCTTTTTTGTCTTATATATTTGTAAAAACTTTTATTGTCTGTTTTTATATTCTGAGCAAGTTTACTCTCATACTCTATCTTGCTCTTCTTTATAGCTTTTTTAGTAGCTTTCTGTTGCCCCCTAAAGATTTCCCAGTCCTCTAATATCCCAGCAATCTTTGCCACTTTATATGCTTTTTCCTTCAATTTGATACTCTCCCTTATTTCCTTAGATAGCCACGGTTGATTTTCCCTCTTTCTTCCGTCCTTCCTTTTTGTTGGTATAAACCTTTGCTGAGCACTGTGAAAAATCGCTTGGAAGGTTACCACTGTTCCTCAACTGTTCCACCATAAAGTCTTAGCTCCCAGTCTACCTTAGCTAGTTCTTCTCTCATCCCCTTGTAATCTCCTTTGTTTAAACACAAAACACTAGTATTTGATTTTACTTTCTCACCCTCCATCTGTATTTTAAATTCCACCATATTGTGATCGCTCCTTCCGAGAGGATCCCTAACTATGAGATCATGAGTCAATCCTGTCTCATTACACAGGACAAGATCTAGGACCGCTTGTTCCCTCGTAGGTTCCATTACATACTGTTCTAGGAAACTATCGCGGATACATTCTATAAACTCCTCCTCAAGGTTGCCTTGACCGACCTGGTTAAACCAATCGACATGTAGATTAAAATCCCCCATGATAACTGCTGTACCATTTCTACATGCATCAGTTATTTCTTTGTTTATTGCCTGCCCCACCATATCGTTCCTATTTGGTGGCCGATAGACTACTCCTATCCGTGACTTTTTCGCCTTACTATTCCTGATTTCCACCCAAATGGATTCAACCTTATCTTCCATAGCACCGATGTCATCCCTTACTATTGCCCGGATGTCATCCTTAAATTTTTTTTTTTTTTTTTTATAAATTTAGATTACCCAATTATTTTTTCCAATTAAGGGGCAATTTAGCATGGCCAATCCACCTACTCTGCACATTTTTGGGTTGTGGGGGCGAAACCCACGCAGACACGGGGAGAATGTGCAAACTCCACACGGACAGTGACCCAGAGCCGGGATCGAACCTGGGACCTCAGCGCCGTGAGGCGGTTGTGCTAAGTGTCATCCTTAAATAACAGAGCAACACCACCTCCCTTACCATCCACTCTGTCCTTCCGAATAGTTTGATACCCTCGGATATTTAACTCCCAGTCGTGACCATCCTTTAACCATGTTTCAGTAATGGCCACTAAATCATAGTCATTTACGATGATTTGTGCCACCAACTCATTTACTTTATTCCGAATACTACGAGCATTCAGGTAAAGTACACTTATGTTGGGTTTTTTTACCTCTGTTTTGAATCTTAACATCTCCAGTTTTATTCCTTTTGTTATTACTGGGCCTATTCACTGAGCTCTCCTCAGTCACTATACTGCTCTGGATACTGTTGAGGGAGATGGCTTACCAGGGGAAGGCAGCAGCAGCCAGGTTCATGGCACCGTGGCTGGCTCTGCTGCACAGCAGGGCAGGAAGAAAAATGGCAGGGCTATAGTGATAGGGGACTCGATCGTAAGGGGAATAGACAGGCGGTTCTGTGGACGTAATCGAGACTCCAGGATGGTATGTTGCCTCCCTGGTGCAAGGGTCAAGGATGTCTCGGAGCGGCTGCAGGACATTCTGGGGGGGCGGGGGGGGGGGGGGGTGAACAGCCAGCTGTCGTGGTGCACATAGGCACCAACGATATAGGTAAAAAACGGGATGAGGTCCTACAAGCGGAATTCAGGGAGTTAGGAGTTAAACTAAAAAGTAGGACCTCAAAGGTAGTAAAGCAACAATATAACCCCATAATAACTGTAACTCCCCCAAGACCGTATCAACGCATGTATCACACCCCCCACCCCCCAAACCCAGTAAACAAGAAAACTTAAAAATAAATTAAAATTAAATAAGCAAACATAGTCATCGTCCCCCCCCTTTCCCCCCCTCCCCCCCTTTCCCTCCCCTTTTCCCTCCCCTTTTCCGTCCCCGGGTTGCTGCTGCTGCTGACCCCGTACCCTATCGTTGAGCCAGAAAGTCGAGGAAAGGCTGCCACCGCCTAAAGAACCCTTGTACCGACCCTCTCAGGGCGAATTTGACCTTCCCTAGCTTAATAAAACCCGCCATGTTGTTGATCCAGGTCTCCACGCTTGGGGGTCTCGCATCCTTCCATTGTAGCAAGATCCTCCGCCGGGCTACTAGGGACGCAAAGGCCAGCACACCGGCCTCTTTCGCCTCCTGCACTCCCGGCTCCACCCCAACCCCAAAAATCGCGAGTCCCCAGCCTGGCTTGACCCTGGATCCTACTACCCTCGACACCGTCCTTGCCACCCCCTTCCAGAACTCCTCCAGCGCCGGGCATGCCCAGACCATATGGGCATGGTTCGCTGGACTCCCCGAGCACCTGACACACCTGTCTTCACCCCCAAAGAACCTACTCATCCTAGTCCCGGACATATGGGCCCGGTGCAGCACCTTGAATTGGATGAGGCTAAGCCGTGCACATGAGGAGGAAGAGTTAACCCTCTCCAGTGCATCAGCCCATGTCCCATCTTCGATCTGTTCCCCCAGTTCCCCCTCCCACTTAGCCTTTAGCTCCTCTACTGACGCCTCCTCCACCTCCTGCATTACTTTGTAGATATCAGATATCTTCCCATCCCCGACCCAGACCCCCGAAAGCACCCTGTCACTCACCCCCCTCGCGGGGAGCGAAGGGAATCCCTCCACCTGCCGCCTAGCAAACGCCTGTACCTGCAGATACCTAAACATGTTCCCCGGGGGGAGCCCAAATTTCTCCTCCAACTCCCCCAGGCTCGCAAACCTCCCATCAATGAACAGGTCCCTCAGCTGTCTGATGCCCGCTCTGTGCCAACCCTGGAACCCCCCATCAATGTTCCCCGGGACGAACCGATGGTTCCCCCTTAACGGAGCCTCCATCGAGCCCCCCACTTCCCTCCTATGTCGCCTCCACTGCCCCCAAATCTTGAGGGTAGCCGCCACCACCGGACTCGTGGTATACCTCGTAGGAGGGAGCGGCCACGGCGCCGTTACCAGGGCCCCAGGACCGCCCATTAAAGGGACCACGTCATCGCAGTAAGCTTGGATTTCAGTTCAGTAATTATTCACACAGGCATGGTTTTACAAGTTGAAAAGCACAAAAGCAGTGAATTCGCTGGGTTGAATGATCTGCAGGAGAGGGTTGAGTTACCGAGGGGGAGTGAGTTTATGTGCTGGCAGGTGCGGGGACTTTGCCTGTAAGGAGCTGACAACGTTCCCCCAACTATCGGGGTTCACGCTGCTGGAGAAACTGCTGCTCCCAGATAATGTTTGGGAGGGCAGGATTGGGGCACGCATGGGTGGTTCGGGATCTCCTTCTTGGACTAACTCCAGGCGAAGTACCATTTTGTTCCTTATTCGTCCATGGGATGTGAGTGTCGCATCCTGGGCCAGCCTTTATTGCCCATCGCTCAGGGGCATTTAAGAGTCAACCAAACCGCATTGCGGTGCGTCTGGAGTCACATGTAAGCCAAGTAAGGGAAGGATGACAAAAAGACGTCAGTGGACCAGATGGGTTTTTACAACAATGGTTTCATGGTCACCATTAGACTTTTAATTCCAGATTTTTATTGAATTCAATTTCTCTGCCATGGTGGGGATTCGAACCCAGGTCTTCAGAGCATTACTCTGGGTCTCTGAATTACTAGTCCAGTGACAATACCACTACGGCACTGCCTCCCCTAGCTATCAATATTGGCCAGCAATATTTGACCCTTGGGGGCAGCACGGTAGCATTGTGGATAGCACAATCGCTTCACAGCTCCAGGGTCCCAGGTTCGATTCCGGCTTGGGTCACTGTCTGTGTGGAGTCTGCACATCCTCCCCGTGTCTGCGTGGGTTTCCTCCGGGTGCTCCGGTTTCCTCCCACTGTCCAAAGATGTGCGGGTTAGGTGGATTGGCCATGATAAATTGCCCTTAGTATCCAAAATTGCCCTTAGTGTTGGGTGGGGTTACTGGGTAATGGGGATAGGGTGGAGGTGTTGACCTTGGATATGGAGTAGGGTGCTCTTTCCAAGAGCCGGTGCAGACTCGATGGGCCGAATGGCCTCCTTCTGCACTGTAAATTCTATGTAATCTATGTAATCTTATATTTCTTTTATTACAGCACCACATAGTGATGAGAACAGGTCAGTGCGGCTCCCAAACCACTGAAAATCATAATTTTCAGGAACCCTGAAACATGCAGGCTCTTTTGAAAGAGAGTTCCATTTTATTAACTAACTTGGGGACGGGGAAGAGAAAGATTTACAAAATTGCAGCAGCTGGTGTTGTGTTCGGTCCTTTGTACTTTACGAAGGAATCCACCAAACATCTTGACTTGTCCAAACCAGGATCTTTTATTGAGTCTCATGTGGTAAGATAGCCATCGGCTACAGAGCACGTCATCGTGGAGTTTGCTTATTACTCCTCTGGAATCTGCACTGACCATTCACCTGTATGTCTCATTACCCTCTCAATCATCTTCGTGGTGTGTCAGTACCGCCACCTTCTGGTTGGAGGTCACACACTTTCTAACTGTGATATAGCCCAGAGACATATCACCACAGCTGGTGAAACGTGTGACAATGAAAATAACAACAATTGGCCCCAATGTTCCAGTTTATATGGAGGTGTAAAATGGGATGGACAAGATTCTTAAGTGTTCAGCGTTGCTCAAGGCTCACCATGTACAACATAAGGAATAACTTTTATTACACAGCCAGTGTTTACAGTCTGGAGGCAGATTCAATTGTGGCTTTCAAAAGTGCCTGAAGGGAAATATATTGATGGGACTATTCTCGTGCAGAGAGCCAGCATAGGGCTGAGTGGGCCAAATGGCCTCCTTCTCTGCTGTAACTATTCTATGATTCTATTCTATGGTTGCCAAGGAGTACTGGGCATGGTACCAGATATTAGAGGAATATCTGCATTCCAAAGTATGGGCAACACATGCACGTACAAATTCACTGTGGGTTTCTTTCTCAATACTATTCGTTCAATACATTACATAAATCGGCTCCCAACAGGATTTCCATTTGGGAAATATTTTCTCCAGTGGGCCACTGTTTTCTATCCCGCCTAGACCTTATTTAGAATTAGAACCATGAGAATACTACAGCGCATAAGAATATAGAATCATAGAATTTACAGTGCAGAAGGAGGCCTTTCAGCCCATCGAGACTGCACTGTAGCCATGCTGGCCACGCAAAATGGACACTGAGCCAAACTAAAATGGAAGGCTGCTGGGAAACAGACAGTTCAGCCAGAACAGCAGTCTGCAAAGAGCAGTTTGCATTCTGCAGCAGCAGAAACCAGTTTGGGCTCAGGTGAAAAGACCTTAGCTAGGTGCAAATGGCAAAACGCTTTGCATGCTAATGAGGCCATCAGACTTGAACACCCACACAATAGATACATTTGGTTCTGAATGGACACATTCCAATCAAGACCCAGACATCGAGGCACCAGAAACCTCCAAACAAAAGGACATAAGAAACGCCCCCTCCATCACGGAGACCCCCTCGCATTGGGGAATTAATCCAGTATCGATAAGAAATTGATCCAATAGGTAGAGCCCGCCCGAGAAGAGGGAAGGACAACGGAACCCCTATAAAAGATAGGGACCTCGTGTTGTCCGGTCTGTTAAACCCGTGCTCCGGCTCCGACTGACACCTGGTATCCTGACTCCAGCCGTTGAGCACCAGCCGCCGAAACCGTAAGTTCAACGCTCGCTACGCGATCCAAGCCCGCTAGACTCCCAAGTGCCAGAACGCTTGCTGAAGGCTGCAGACAAAACCAGGACGAAGGCCTCGTTCTCTGACCTTGCCTGTTCCTGTTAGATAAGTATTCTGTTTGCTTATGTTTAGTTGTAGCTTAGTCTCTTAGTGTGTGCATGAGTATTTATTATTAACTGTATAATAAATATTGATCGTTTGAACTTGACTAATCGGTGTATCGTCTTTATTACTTTGAACTTGACCTTGGAATACTTGTGACGTTGCCTATACGGCAACTGGCGACTCCAGAGCTAAATAATTACATAGAACAGAGCCTAGCAGTGTTAAGCACACGTCGAACTCGGAGGCGTGTTAATACACTCCAATAAACGCGTTTTACGCCCATAGTAAAACGTGCAACATTTAGTGGCGACATCCGCCGGGACCCTGTTGTAAGTGGAAACACCACAGTGTCCAGGACCCTGAAATTTGAATTAGAACTCCAAATTGCAGAGAAAGAAAGAGATCACAAGTATTCAAGGTGTTCAAAATAATAAGCGAAATTCGGAAGTGTGTTTTAGTGCATGCGTACTAACAGGGCTGTAAGGTAAAACTGAAAGCTTTTTGTTGCGACAAACTTTCGGTAGTTTTGTGATCGGAAAATAGCGTAAGCCGTACCCTTTTCTCAAAACACCACCCCAGCAACCCCCTGTTCCAAATTATAAAAAGAGAGTCAGAGGAAATGGCCATGCAGGCAATGGAACGTCTGATGGATCCAGCAAAGTTTGTGGTCGCAGCGACCAGCAGCAGTAGCAGAGTAGGCCAGTGTCCCACGTGGGAGCTGGAACTCCGCAAATATCTGCAGGGAAAGGGATGGCCCCTTTGGAAAGAGTTTTGTGCAAATGAGGAGACAGGTCCCGGAAGTATAGGTCATACTTGGTGGGAGAACCTCTCTCAAATACACAAAAAGAGTTTAGGAAAAGCACGCAAGCCGATGGCGATTGTGTCCTGCTTGGCACAGTTGCGAGGCGCAGAGGAGGTCATCAGGACGCTCCGGGCAGATTTAGAGGAAAGGAACCGAATGAGTAAGGTCGATGTCAGGGACATCGAGAAAGAAAACCTGGAATTAAAAGGGAAGTTGGCAGAGAAGGATAGAGAGGTGGATGATGCCAAGAGGGCTCACCAGTCTTGTCTAGCTCATCTGAACAGTTCCCAGACCCAGTATGAGAAAGCCTATCAGGACGTGCAACGTGCCGTTCTGATAAGACAGGAATCGGAAAAGCAGGTGGAGGCATTGCAGAGGCAATGTTCCGATCTCAAAGCAGCTTTGAGAGCACTCCATGCTGCAACGACCGAACAAAGACAAAGCACAGTTGACCACGCGAAATGCAGGAAACAGATTGCGGAATTGCAATCTCTGCTTTCGGTGCAGAATGGCTTCCAAAGCACCTTTGGAGCTCAGTTAGATGGGGAAAACGCCCCAGATTGGCAGGAATTAAGCGAGACAGCGCAGCGTTATGTTCAGGGAACATGTGCGCCAGCAGCTCAGCAGAAACGACAGGCACCCCAACCCCCCACAGCTCAGATCATAACCGCACCCATGAATCCCGTAACCACACAGAGGAAAGCCGAATCAGAAGGCGCCCCAGACATAACTTACACCACCCCTTTAACAGTAACCCAGCTAAGGGACGCTTGTGAAAAGATCACTCCGTTCCTCCCCACCGCAGACCCCCACCAGTTTTTCGCTAAAGTGAAACAGCAGGCTACCATGTACGGCCTGGATGAGAGAGAGCAGGTTAAGCTCACCGTGCTGAGCTTAGACCAGAGTGTAGTGGCAGCCCTCCCCGACCCACAGAACGTGGCAGGAGGCAGCCTAGAGGAGATGCACACTGCCGTTTTAGATGCCATCGGGTACAATAGAGGTGACCCCGTAGAAGGATTGAATAAGTGCAGGCAGAAGAGATCCGAACACCCCACAGCATTCGCAGGAAGGCTGTGGATTCATTTCAGCGCAGTTTTCGGACAGCTAGATAGAGCGCATTTAACCCGCGAAAACATGGTTAAGTGGACGCGCACAATTATCTCACACGCAACAGAAGCAGGACAGAGCGCTTGCAATAATTACGACCCCTCAGAAGAGGCCCATAACGAAAAATGGGTCCTGAAAAGATTGTCCCGCGCTTGGGAGCAATCGCTTCAGGCAAAAGGAAAGGTTAGATCCCCAGAAGAGGCTCAGGCTGCTGCAGATATCCAAGCAGTCAGAGAGCACCAGAAGCCCGCATGGGTAAATGAAGGCAAGAGCAGCCCTCAACAGAAAGGACAGGAATGCTATAACTGTGGACAGTTAGGGCATTGGGCAAAAGAGTGTAATGCACCCCAGCGATCTCAGAGAGGCCAGCAGACAGGCACTCTGAACCGCAACAAGGCAAAACCCATCCACAATGTAGTAGTACAGTCAGGACCCACCAATGTGGACGAGACGAACTGACGGTGTTCGGGCTCCCCCACTTGGGTCTGTGACACACTATGGGACTCATCAGGGAGGCCCGTAGTCACGGCGAAAGTCAAAGGGAAGCCCATAGAGTTACTGTGGGACACAGGAGGATCCCGCACCACCATTAACTCCACAACCACGGCACACTCAGACACGTGGCCGACCACCTCCACCATCACACTTAGCGGGTTCACCGGACACTCGCAGCAGGGACACATTACAGCACCCGTAGCGATCCAGCTAGGGAACATTTCCACAAGACACCCCGTAGTTTTAGTAAATCTTCCCCGGACAGCAGAGCACATCCTGGGGATAGATTTTATGAACGCTCATAGCTTGTCGTTCGACCCAGTGAACCAGTGTGTCTGGCGAATGGCGAGATCAGACAGAGCCCCAGCCACCCTCACAGTAGGAGACTACGCTAATCGGATTAGCGCAGTGGGAGAGTACTCATTCGACCTGACTACACTCCACACCGACCGACAAATTAAGGCCCTACTAAACAAACACAGGACAGCATTTGCAAGTCACCGTCATGACTGTGGCAGAATGACTGGACAAGTTCATGTTACCGGACAGGACCCCCGACCGCAAAAGCAATATAGATTTCCCCTCGAGGCAGAGGTGGAAATAGAAAAAGTTATAGGTAGCTTGTTGGACCAAGGTGTACTGAGAACGGTAGCCTCCACCAACAATGCCCCTATTTGGCCAGTGAGGAAGCCCGATGGATCATGGCGTCTGACCATCGATTATCGGGAACTCAACAAAGTAACCCCCGCAGTAGCCCCAACGGTAGCTACTAGTCCCGAGACCATGCTCAAGCAGGGTCTCAACGCCAAGTACTTCACGGTATTGGACATCAGTAATGGATTCTGGTCAATACCACTGGCAAAAGCGTGCCAATACAAATTCGCATTCACTTTTAAAACACAGCAGTACACGTGGACATGCCTCCCACAAGGATTCCACAATTCACCCTCCATTTTCCACCGACAGCTGGCAAGTGGATTAGAAAAATTTTCCCAACCCGAATGTCTGGTACAGTATGTAGACGACCTACTACTGCAGACAGACACAAAGGCAGAGCACATTTCGCTTCTGGCCGAACTCCTAGAACTCTTAACTGAAATTGGCTGTAAAGTTAACCCGAAAAAGGCCCAAATATTGGAAAGTAAAGTGATGTATTTGGGATCAGTCATCACGCACGGCAAACGCGAGATCGAATTCAAAAGAATTGATTCGATCGTCAAATTGCCCCTTCCCCAGAATGTATCAGCCCTCCGGTCGTTTTTAGGACTGGTTGGCTATTGTCGGAACCACATCGACGGATTCGCGACAAAAGCCGCCCCACTTTCAGACCTCCTTAAGAAAGGAGCCCCCTGGGAATGGCTTCCGCAGCATACAGGCGCTGTGGAAGAGTTAAAACGAGCCCTTAGTGCAGCACCCGCGCTGCTAGTCCCCGGCCAACTTTCACCGTACGCAATCGAGGTAGCGAGCACCGATCTGACCCTCTCAGCCGTGTTGCTTCAGGAACGGCACGAGCAGCTAAGACCAGTGGCTTATGCCTCCCGACTGTTAGACCCAGTAGAACAAAGATTTTCAGCCTGTGAGAGGCACCTCCTTGCTGTCTTCTGGGCAGTGCAGTATTTCTCCTACATAACCGGACTAAACCCCATCACCATTCTAACCGAACACACACCCACACAGCTACTACTAGACGGTCGACTGAAGGACGGTTCAGTTAGCCAGATTAGGGCAGCTAGGTGGACCCTACTTTTACAAGGACGGGACATTACTGTAAAACGGACACGCACACACACATACTTAGCCGACAACCTCCAATACCCCGGACAGCCCCATGACTGTGAAATTGTAGCTCCCCTGCATAACACAGGACCCTTTTTAGCCAAAACACCCCCCAGGAAGATAGGGAACCCGAAACAAAGCCCCCAGCCCACAGACACGTGTGGACCCTTGAGGATTTATGTAGACGGTTCCTCCACAGTTTTAAATGGTGAGCGTATCACAGGATGCGGCATCTATGTAGAGGACGCGCAGGGGCGCGCTCTCGAAGAGATAGCTCTTAAGTTACCAGGTCACTTAGGCGCGCAGGCAGCAGAGCTAGCAGCCATAGCGTACATAGTGGACCACCCCGATTCTTTCCCCAGCCCAGCAGACATATATTCAGACAGCTTATATGTCTGTAATAGCTTGACAGATTTTCTACCCCTGTGGAGGACACGAGGTTTTGTCTCCGCAGACGGAAAACCCCTTCCATCAGCCCCCTTACTCCAGCATATCCTAGAGAAAGCGAAGGACAGGACCTTCGGCATTATAAAAGTTCGCAGCCACCATAGGTCATCACCCCCTGGGAATGTAAAAGCCGACGCGTTGGCTAAGGCAGGTTCCAGGAGAGGACACTTATGGACCCCCCCAGCTAGCGCACCAGCTAGCGCCCCTGTGAGCGCAGTCCAAGTCTCACAGACTGATATTAAAGATCTCGTGGCAGCACAAAAACAGGACGGAGACCTCAGGGAGGTTTTCAAGGGAAACTTTGTGCCTGCTTACGAGCACTTTAAACACGCACTGACCACACATGAGGGTGTGATCATTAAGGACCGACTTTATGTGGTCCCACAGCAGGACAGGAATCAGATGATTGCCTTGTTCCATGACGGACACGGGCATCAGGGAATTGATGCAACAACGAGGCACCTCAGGCAACTCTGCTGGTGGCCTAATCTCAGGAATGATGTAACGCACTACATAGAGAATTGCCTGATTTGTGCTCAGAATAACCCGGAGCGGTATTCTAAGAAAGCACAACTTCGGCATACTCGCCCAGTTAACGGCCCTTGGACAAACCTCCAGATCGACTTTATAGGTCCATTGCCCCCTTGTAGGAATGGCTATAAATACGTTCTGGTGGTGATAGATACCTTTACCAAATGGGTAGAGGCATTTCCCTCGCGAACAAACACAGCTAAGACAGCTGCAAAGATCCTGACCCACCACATCTTCACGAGATGGGGTTTACCCCGAAGTATCGATTCGGACCAGGGATCTCACTTTACAGGACGGGTCATGAGGAACGTCCTGACAATATTCGGAATCAAACAGAACTTCCACATTGCGTATCATCCACAGTCCAGCGGGATTGTGGAGCGCATGAATCGGACCCTAAAAACTACCCTTAGGAAAATGGTCCAAGAGAATAATTCCACATGGGATTCAGTGCTCCCATTTGCACTTATGTTCATAAGGAACACTGTCTCCACATCGACAGGATACACACCACATACACTCATGACCGGACGCCCTATGAAAGGTACAGAATTCCTTTTAGGACTGGACATGACAAGCCCCGAAGTGACGGCCCTCACACATGAAAAGGCAGTTAAAGAACTAGTTGAGACTGTGAGGTCTGCACAGATCACAGCCGCAGTCCAGCTAGGGAAACGCCGACAGCAACGGACTGCCTGTTTCAATAAGACCGTACACACCACAGAATTCCAGGTTGGGCAACAGGTAATGTTATCTGTTTATAACCCCAGCAGTTTTTTGGCTCCAAAATATTCCGGTCCCTACTCAATTTCGGACAAAATTAGCCCCTCCGTTTACAGGATAAAGTATCCTAATGGGAAGACCGCGTGGTTCCATATAAACCAGTTAAAGGCATATGGAACACAGGCCAACCATGCTCACCATGTCCTGCTAGATGCAGCAGAACACTTCACCCCGCCCACCAGAGACACTTTTCCACCATCCCCCTCACAGACCAGTTCATCAACGGACTCGCCCACGACTCCGCCCACAGACCACTACAGACCACGCCCCGACACGCCCACAAGCTGCCACAGCAGAGACAGTAGGACAGACACTGACTCTGAAGACAGCGACACCACACAGCCATACAGCCCACACTGCACCAACTACGACCCCGACTCCAGTGACCCCATGGAAGTCACTTACCTCAAAAACCCCGAACCACCACCCGACCCCGACTACCCCGACAACACACTCGACACTACACAATGGCACAGGGACAATTCCTACAGACTTGTCCGCAATGATGAAAGTGACCCCCGGTCACACAACTCCAAAATAGCATGCCTGATCCACACAAGGGTGTGGGATCCGGGAGAGCAGGACGACACGGTGTCTGACTCCCGACACGGCAACCCCTTTGTGACCCTGTTCACAGAGGCAGAATCAAAGTGAGGTGTCCAGATGATGTAAGATAGGAATCGTTTGAGGGAAACGATGTCCTTTCTGATGGAACCTGCACGTATGTTTGTCTTCGTTTTATGTTTGTTTGTTTTCAGGAATGTACATTGTTCAGCTGGAGGATGGACATCTTCTTTTCAGCTGAAAAGATTGTGACCACCTCACATACACGTTAGCTTGTCCGCAGATACCTTTGAGAACTTCGGTTTGATTGGAGATCTTTCCCAAAGTTGTAAGGCCACACGCCAAATAGTTTATCTGCAGATATTTCTGAGAACTTCAGTTGTATCCTCTGGTGAACCGACACGGTTCACGACTTGTTCCCTGTTTTCAGAACGGAGCATCTTGGCTCCATTGTTTTTAGGTGCCCCTCTATTCGGCGAAATAGAGGCTGCAAGTCATGGTCAACACATTCGTTCCCGTTTCTCTCCAGGTTACTCAGGCAGTGGACAAACGGCACTGAGGACCCGCCCTGTCTGAGAACCAACCCTTGGTCAGCCAAGCTCGGGTATGGCACAGCACGCCCTACCCGGGGATCCCATCCAACTCGTACCCGTAGCGGCCCATACGCAACTCATTCGGATGTTTATTTCCAAGTTTGTTTTCATTTTACGTTAGGTAGCCCTTCGGCCACCATCCCACATGCTATTTACATCCGGGAACATTCGGATGGTAAATCAGCAAAGCCTGCGAGACGGCTCGCAGAAGGAAGGATTGTTAGGTGTATGCTGGTCTTTAAATTCGCTTTTTGAAAAAAAAATGAGGGGAGTCACAGGGTGTGACTTAGCCAGTCATTTTAAAGGGTCAATTGGGATTTGAAAGACAGATGCACTAACAAGTAAAGGTCTTAAACTGTGTATTGACAGATACTGTGCTTGATCCCAAAGGTTTCAAAGGACGAGACAGAGGTCGAAGCCAGGATTGTCAATACCGGAGGAAGAAGGAAGAGAAAGAAGAAGAACAACAAAAGATGATGGAAGCCCACTTATTGCTGTTCAATGTCATATGTATATGTGTGGAAACAAGACACGTTTCCCCCACAACCCCCACCGTAAATGTTAGTACAACAAACCCCCAGTGCTCAGCTCTGATCAGCGAGGTTCAGACCTGGTGTACTAAATTCATGACGTGGTACTCCATGTCCTACATAATCGAATCACTGTTGGTGATCGCGATCCTCATCATCCTAGTCCAGACCCTCAGGTTGAGGAAATGGAAGAGGAGAGCCTCTCGTTCCAGCACCTCACCCATCTATAGAGTGCAATCCCCCATCTTCGGATTCCACCAAACCCCTCAACCCCTCACTGATTACAACACTCTGTAAATAAAAATTCAGCCATGTATTATATTGTTCCATACTCGACTGCCGAGTTGGGAAGTGTGATGTTGTGGTGTGAATGGTTAAGGTTTTAGAGTGATTAAATGTTTAAGTTAAGGTTAAGGTTAATAGTGATAGGTAGAGGTTCCCAATTGTAGTAATGCATGTCCCTTTGACATAGGGCCAAGTAGAAATGTTAGTTAAAATTTTTTTTCTCTTCTTCCCATAGTTTAGAACAGAGTAGAACAGGAACTGGCAAGAGGTCAGAACACAAGGAGGCAAAGTACATAGGTGATCCTTCACAATAGTATGATTGTGAGGATCACAAGGAGGGAATGTAGCCATGCTGGCCACGCAAAATGGACACTGAGCCAAACTAAAATGGAAGGCTGCTGGGAAACAGACAGTTCAGCCAGAACAGCAGTCTGCAAAGAGCAGTTTGCATTCTGCAGCAGCAGAAACCAGTTTGGGCTCAGGTGAAAAGACCTTAGCTAGGTGCAAATGGCAAAACGCTTTGCATGCTAATGAGGCCATCAGACTTGAACACCCACACAATAGATACATTTGGTTCTGAATGGACACATTCCAATCAAGACCCAGACATCGAGGCACCAGAAACCTCCAAACAAAAGGACATAAGAAACGCCCCCTCCATCACGGAGACCCCCTCGCATTGGGGAATTAATCCAGTATCGATAAGAAATTGATCCAATAGGTAGAGCCCGCCCGAGAAGAGGGAAGGACAACGGAACCCCTATAAAAGATAGGGACCTCGTGTTGTCCGGTCTGTTAAACCCGTGCTCCGGCTCCGACTGACACCTGGTATCCTGACTCCAGCCGTTGAGCACCAGCCGCCGAAACCGTAAGTTCAACGCTCGCTACGCGATCCAAGCCCGCTAGACTCCCAAGTGCCAGAACGCTTGCTGAAGGCTGCAGACAAAACCAGGACGAAGGCCTCGTTCTCTGACCTTGCCTGTTCCTGTTAGATAAGTATTCTGTTTGCTTATGTTTAGTTGTAGCTTAGTCTCTTAGTGTGTGCATGAGTATTTATTATTAACTGTATAATAAATATTGATCGTTTGAACTTGACTAATCGGTGTATCGTCTTTATTACTTTGAACTTGACCTTGGAATACTTGTGACGTTGCCTATACGGCAACTGGCGACTCCAGAGCTAAATAATTACATAGAACAGAGCCTAGCAGTGTTAAGCACACGTCGAACTCGGAGGCGTGTTAATACACTCCAATAAACGCGTTTTACGCCCATAGTAAAACGTGCAACAGCACCAACCCACAGAAAGAGCACCCAACCTAGGTCCACTCCCCTGCCCTATCCCTGTAACCCCACCTAACCTACACATTTGGGACTCAAGAACAGAAATCATAGCCCAGACGGAAAAACTGTCAGCAGTTGGCATCATTTTTAAGGCAGCACAGTGGCGCAGTGGTTAGCACTGCTGCCTATGGCGCTGAGGACCCGGGTTCGATCCCGGCCCCGGGTCACTATCCGTGTGGAGTTTGCACATTCTCCCCGTCTGCACGGGTCTCACCCCCACAACCCAAAGATGTGCAGGGTAGGTGAATTGGCCATGCCAAATTTCCCTTTAATTGAAAAAAAAAGAATGAAAGAAAAAGACATTTGCTGTCATTATTAGACTGCCATTAACCTCTGGCATCTGCACCTGTGCAGAAACCAGAGATCGGCCATGTACGATGCACTGCTCTTCCACCCAATGCACAGCTGCAGCCCTCACCGACACAATCAACACACAATCAGTGGTATGAATTGCAACTTTTTGCACACTATTCCCACTGCAAAACCCATTGAGAAACGTCATAACTATTACTGCACAATATCTCTGGCTCTGGCCTTTAAAACTAACTTTTTTTGCAAGAAGCGTGTGTGTGGAGTGTTATTCCCATTCCATTCCATGATAGGCATTCCATAGATTTTAAAGACACAAACAAATTTTTTTTCAATGTTTGTTTACGATATTTCACCTTTTAACTTAATCCAACGTGTATGTCCTGGTCTTTATCTCGCTCTCGGTAAAATGACTAAAAAGTCAGGCAACATCTGTCGAGACAACAAGAGTTCACTCTTCATGCGGACGTTGAGTATTTCCAGCATTTTCTGCCTTCAGAGATATATTCGATTCTCAGAAGGATTCAGCAATCCCAGACTCACTATATTGTTTGCAGGCAAAGCTTTCAAGGTGCTGAAGATTAGAAGACCCTCACTTTAACACATTTGCCTTACCCTGCACTCAGAGGATTGCCATCACTGGTTGAACTGGAGGTTTCATCGCAGAATAGCTCCAATCGGAGAATCATCTGCTTTCCCTCTGCTCCCAACTTTCCCCTGAAGGTGGTAACCGGGGCACGTTTCTCTCAGTTTCTGCAATGCAGACTGAAGTGGCCTCTCCTATAGAACAAAGAGATCTAGGGGTACAGGCTCATAGCTCCTTGACGGTGGAGTCACAGGGTGGTGAAGAAGGTATTCAGACTGCTTGGTTTCATTGGTCAGAACAACGGATACAGGAGTTGGGACGTCTTGCTGAAGTTGTACAGAAATTAGTAAAGCCACACTTGAAATAGTATGTGCAATTCTGGTCACCCTATTATAGAAAGGATATTATTAAACTAGAAAGAGTGCAGAAAAGATTTACGAGGATGAGTTTGAGTTATAAGGAGAGGCTGGATAGACTGGGACTTTTTTCCTTGAAGTGTAGAAGGCTTAGGGTGATCTTACAGAGGTCTATAAAATAATGAGGGGCCTAGATAAGGTAGATCACCAACAACTTTTCCCAAAGGCAGGGGAGTTTAAATCTAGAGGGCATAGATTTAAGGTGAGAGGGCAGAGATACAAAAGGATCTAGGGGGGCAATGTTTTCACACAGAGGGTGGTGTGTGTCTGGAACAGAGGCGGGTACAATTTTGTCTTTTAAAAAGTATTTAGACAGTTATATGGAAAAGATGGGTATCAAGGGTTCTGGGCCAAATGGGGGCAATTGGGACTAGCTTAGTGGTAAAAACTGGGCGGCATGGACAAGTTGGGCCGAAGGGCCTGTTTTCATGCTGAAAATCTCTATGACTCTTCAGTTTCAGCCCAGTGTGCGGGTCGTTCATGTGAAAGGAACAGTACAAATGGTTAACCCAGTCTTGCCCTCACCAGATATTGGCACAGGAAATTTCCTAGGGAGGAACTATTGAGGAGCAATCAGAGGATTTAATTTGTTCCATCCATTAGAGCTGGAGGACAATACTTGTGTGATGAGGTAATAGTTTTGGAAAGTGATGTGAAGTGAGCGGACATGATGTCCCAAGCTCTTGAACTTGTATCTCAAAAGTTAATTATTACGACACGTTAATGTTCAGAATTAAGATAATTTCTCCCTGATCAGGCTGAGAAGCTCCAGCAGTTGGAGAAGTCAGTGGAGGAGCAGGCTGACTTTCAAACGGTGGCGGATGTGGAGATTCGGAGGCTGAGGGTCCAGCAAAAAAGTGCTTTTGGAAAGGCTGGAGGATCTGGACAACAGATCTCGCCAGCAGAACGTGAGAATCGTGGGCCTCCCGAAGGGGGCAGAGGGGCCAGGCGCTGCCGCATATATGGAGGGTATGTTTCAGAAGTTGCTGGGGAACGAGGTGTTCCCGCGCCCGCCGGTGGTGGACAGGGCACACAGAGTGCAGGTGAGGCAGCCGCGGCAAGGGGGTCCCCCACGAGCGATGGTGGTACGCTTTCACAGCTACCTGGACAAGGAACGGGTGCTCCAATGGGCAAAGAGCACACAAAGCTGTATTTGGGACAATACCACCCTGCATGTGTACCAAGACTTGAGCGCGGAGGTGGCCAGGAGAAGGGGAGGCTTCAGGCAGGTGAAGGAGATACTGTATAAAAACAAGGTGAAATTTGGGCTGTTTTTTCCGGCACGACTGTGGGTTACGTATAAGGGTCAGCACCACTATTTCGAGGAACCCGAGGAGGCGATGGACTTCGTTAGAAGCAAGGGCTGGCCCTGAGCTGAGGATGTTTGGACTCATGTTAGAGCTTTTAAGTATATGTGGTGTCTCTCCCGTTTTGGGATGTATCTTCTTTTTCTTGTTTTTGCGTGCTTTTTGCGTGGCTTTCCTGAATGTTTCCTGTTTGGGCTTTTTGCTTAGTTGGAGTTTGGCTGGGGGGGGATTAATAAAGAAAACAGTTAAAAGGGTTGGGTTAAAATGGATGCTTTAGGGGAACTTTGTGCAATCTTTTTATGTGTCTGTATGGGTAGAACTGAAGAGTGCCTGTTATTTCTTATCTCTTTTTTTTCTTGTTTAACTTGAATTGTGCTATTGTGGGGGTTGTTTATGACTTGTATAGAGTGTTTGCTTAAGTAGGGCTGATCTGGGGAAGTGGTGTGGAGGGGGAGGGGTGACTGGGAACAATGGGTGAGAGATGGGCTGGTGCCGAGGCTGGGAGCCCCAGGTAGCTGAGTGGGACTAGTCAATGGGAGCCGAGGTGGGGGGTGTCCATATAGTTAGATTCGAGCAGGGGTTAGGTGATAAGATGGTGTTGCTGGGGGGGGGGGGGGGGGGGGGGGTTCTGCTGACGGGGATGGAAACTGGGCATGGTAACAGTGAGGAAGTCATGGGTGGAGCCGTCCAGGAGGCGGGTCAGAGGAAGCGCAACACATGGCTGGGGGGCTGGCCAAGGAAAGGGGATGGCTGATTGGCGAAGTGCCCCCCAAACAGGCTGATCATCTGGAATGTTCGAGGGTTAAACGGGCCAGTGAAGAGGACGTGTGTGTTTGCGCATCTGCGGGTTCTGAAGGCAGACACAGTCTTGTTGTAGGAGACACACCTGAAAGTGGCAGACCAGGTTAGGTTAAGGAAGGGCTGGGTCAGTCAGGTCTTTCATTCGGGGCTTGATTCTAAGACGAGGGGGGTTGCGATCCTGATTAATAAAAGGGTACAATTTGAGGCAGAGGGCACAGTCGTGGATGGGGGTGGCAGGTTCGTTATGGTGAGGGGTAAGCTCGAAGGGGTGAGAGTAGTCCTGGTCAGTGTGTATGCCCCTAATTGGGACGATGTGGATTTTATTAGGAGGATGCTAGGGACTTGGACTCGCGTAAGTTGATCATGGGCGGGGACTTTAATACAGTCCTGGACCCGAGCCTGGACCGGTCATGCTCAAGAACGGGAAGGAACTGAGAGGGTTCATGGAGCAAATGGGGGGTGCAGATCCATGGAGATTTAGCCGGCCGACGGTGAGGGAGTTCTCGTATTACTCCCATGTCCACAAGGTGTATTGCCGAATTGACTACTTTGTGGTGAGTAGGGACCTGCTGGCTGGAATGGTGGGGGCAGAATATTCGGCAATTACCATATCAGACCATGCTCCACACTGGGTAGACCTGCAGTTCTGTAAGAACAGCTTTCAGTGCCCACCATGGAGGCTGGAAGTTGGACTACTCGCGGACGAGGCAGTGTGTGAGAGGCTGAGGAATTGCATGCAGAATTACCTGCAGGTGAACGATACTGGAGAAGTCTCGGCAGCGGTGCTCTGGGAGGCACTGAAGGCAGTGGTGAGAGGGGAGCTGATTTCAATCCGGGTGTACAGGGACAGGACAGACAGGGCAGAGATGGACCGACAGATTAAGGAAATTCTACGGACAGACAGGAGTTACGCGGAATCCCAGAGGCCAGAGTTACTCAGGAAATGACAGACGCTGCAGGCCGAGTTTGGGGTGTTGACTACAGGCAAGGCTGTAGAGTAGCTTAGAAAGGTAAAAGGCGCGATTTATGAGCATGGGGAGAAGGCCAGTAGAATGCTTGTGCAGCAACTGAGGAAGAGGGAAGCGGCTAGGGAAATAGGGAAGGTAGTGGATGGGGAAGGTAATCTAGTGGGTGATCCAGCAGGGCTGAACAAGATCTTTAGGGACTTTTATTGGAAGCTGTACTCTTCGGAACCACCCCGGGGGGGGGGGGGGGGGCAATTCCTGGACGGACTGACCTTCCCAAGAGTGGGGAGGGGGTTGGTGGACGGACTGGGGGCCCTGGTCAGGATTGAAGAGGTATTGGGGGGCCTGAAGGTCATGCAGTCGGGTAAAGCCCCGGGGCCGGACAGGTATCCGGTGGAGTTTTACAAACAATTTGCCGGGATAGTGGGGCCGGTGCTGGTCAGGGTCTTTAAGAGGCAAGAAACAGAAGGAGTTTACCCCTGACAATGTCGCAGGCCACCATCTCGCTCATTCTGAAACGGGATAAGGTCCAGGAGGCTTGTGGGTCAGACAGGCCGATCTCCTTGATCAACGTAGACGCCATGTTACTAGCCAAGATTTTGGCGACCAGAATTGAGGACTGCGTGCCGGATGTAATTGTGGAGGACCAAACCAGGTTTGTAAAGGGGAGGCAGCTGTTGGCCAACATGAGAAGGCTGCTCAACATGATTATGTTGTCCCCGGAGAGTAGGGAGGTAGAGATAGTGGAAGCCATGGATGCTGAAAAGACCTTTGACCGGGTCGAGTGGGATTATCTGTGGGAGGTACAAGGACGGTTCGGGTTCGGGGCGCGGTTTATCGACTGGGTTAGGCTATTGTATCAGGCCCCGGAGGCGAGTGTAAGGACGAACAGGACAACATTGGACTACTTTAGACTTTACCGTGGGACAAGACAGGGCTGCCCCTCTCTCCCCACTGCTGTTTGCGCTGGCCATAGAGCCGCTGGCAATTGCACTCAGAGCTTCTAGGGGCTGGAAAGGGCTGGTCCGGGGGGGGGGGGGGGGGGGGGGAGTGGAACATAGAGTCTCGTTATACACATTATATGTGTCGGGCCCCCAGTCCGTCCACCATATAGAGTCTGCTGTTATATGTATCGGACCCAATGGTGGGGATGGACGGTATTATGGAAACCCTGAGGGAATTTGGCCGGTTCTCCGGATACATGGCTAAGAGCGAGTTGTTTGTAATTCAGGCGGGGGGGCAGGAGAGTAGGCTGAAGGGGTTGCCGTTCAGGCTGGTGGGGGAGAGTTTCCGATATTTGGGGATTCAGGTGGCATGGGACTGGGGCAGGTTGTATAAGCTCAACCTGTGCAGACTGTTAAGATGACGATTCTCCCACGGTTATTGTTTGATTTTCAGTGTCTCCCCATCTTTATCCCACGGTCCTTCTTTAAGAGGCTGAATAAAATTATTCTGGGATTTGTATGGGCAGGGAAGTCCCCGCTGGTGAAGAGGGCGATGCTTGAAAGGAGCAGAGGAGAAGGGGGGCTGGCTTTGCCGAACTTCAGCAACTATTACTGGGCGGCCAACGTAGCGATGATAAGGAAATGGTTGGTGGGTGCGGGGTCGGTTTGGGAGCGGATGGAGGCTGCTTCGTGCAGGGGCACCAGCTTAGCAGCCATGGCCATGGCGCCTCTGCCGCTGGCACAGTACTCTACCAGCCCGATAGTGGTGGCGGCTCTTTGGATCTGGGGCCAGTGGAGGAGGCATGTAGGGGAGGTAAGAGCATTGGTGTGGACCCCAATCTGCGGCAACCACCGATTTGCCCCGGGGAACGTGGACGGGGGGTATCGGCTGTGGAGGAGGGCGGGGATTGTGAGGATGGGGGATCTGTTCCTGGAAGGGAGCTTTCCGAGGATGAGGGAGCTGGAGATGTTTGGGCTGGCGAGAGGGAATGACCTTAGATACTTGCAGGTGAGGGATTTTGTACGCAGACTGGTGCCGTCCTTCCCACGTCTCCCGCCGAAGGGGAGGCAGGACCCCCTCCTCGGGTCCGCCCCCCCCTCGGGTCCACCCCCCCGCCCCTCCTCGGCCCCGCCCCCCGCCCCTCCTCGGCCCCGCCCCCCCACCTCGGCCCCCCCAGGACAGGAGGCAAGACATACGCAGACCGAGGACCTGAAGCTTTAGTGGGAGGAGGAGCTGGGGGGGGGGGGGGATCTGGAGGACGGTATTTGGGCACAAGCCCTAAGCAGAGTAAACACGACCGCAACATGCACCAGGCTCAGCCTGATCCAGTTTAAGGCCGTGCACCGGGCCCACATGACGGTGGCCCGGATGAGCAGATTCTTCGGGCTGGAGGACAAGTATGCTAGATGCGCCGGAGGGCCGGCTAACCATGTACACATGTTCTGGTCGTGCCCTAAACTAGGGGGGCATTGGCAGGGATTTGCAGATGTCATGTCCCGGGTATTGAAAACTGGGTGGTAATGAGTAAGGAGGTGGCAATCTTTGGGGTTTCGGAGGACCCGGGAGTCCAGGAAGAGAGGGAGGCCGATGTGCTGGCCTTTGCTTCCCTGGTAGCCCGGCGACGGATACTGTTAGCATGGAGGGACTCAAAGCCCCCGAGGGCTGAGGTATGGCTATCGGACATGGCGAGCTTTCTTGGCCTAGAGAAAGTCAAGTTCGCCTTGAGAGGTTCACTACCAGGGTTCGGCCGAAGGTGGCAGCCATTTATTGACTTCTTCGCAGAGGAGGAAGCGTCAGCAGGGTGCGCCGGAGGGGGGGGGTGGCAAGAGTAGAGTAGAATAGGGGGTTATTGACGCAGGTCCGTGCGTGAACAGAGCCGTGGTTTGCACTATGTTTAATTTGTAATTTGTGTCTTGACTTCTTTTTTTTTTGTACTGTACAATGTCACTTTTTCTATCTGCCTAAAATACCTCAATAAAATTGTTTGTTTTTAAAAAAAAGATAATTTCTCCCACTCACTTTGTTAATTGATCATTAAACAGCAATTACTGCACCGATTTATCCATCGTAAGGCTTCATTAAGGTTCCTGTCGACGCCTCGGGAAGAGTCACATTGAATCTCTGTGATGAGCAGATTGGCACATCCTGGCTGAATGAGAAGCCTTCCAGTTAACTCTGTGTGGTCACCACATCATGTCTTTTTAAATGTTTTCAAATTAAGGGGCAATTTAGCGTGACCAATCCATCAACCCTGCACATCTTTGGGTTGTGGGGACGAGACCCATGCAGACTCGGGGAGAATGTGCAAATTCCACACGGGCTGTGACCCAGAGCTGGGATCGAACCCAGGTTCTCAGCACCGTGAGGAAGCAGTGATAACCACTGCACCATCGTGTCGGCCTCACCGCATCACGTCTGACGACGCTGGCTACCTTGGGAGTGAAAAAAACAAGAGGCCATTTCCCCCAACTGTAAAATGAAACATTCCGTACTCATTTGTTGCGGAAGCTCCCTCCAAGAATTTTGTGACAAATGGTTCTTCTGTCACCTGCGGCCCAGTGGGCAGCACCCTCACCATCGAGTTAAACGGTTGAGGTTCCAAGCCCACCCACGGACTTGAGCAAAACAATGTAGGCCAAAAAATCCAGTGTAGTACTGAGCGAGTGCTGCACTCAGAGGTGCCATCTTTCTGACGCGATGTTAAACCAAGGCACTGAATACCACCTCAATTGGATGCCAAAAGGTCGTAAGGTATTATCATCAAAGAAGAAAAGGAGTCATCATCCCATGTGTCCTGGCCAACATTTATCCCTCCATCAACATGAACAAGTTACCTGGCCACTATTATATATTGACTTGTAGAAGCTTGCTGTGTACAAATTGGCTGTCATGTTTCCTACAACAGTGACTACTCTTCAAAAACACTTTGTTGACTGCAAAAGTCCTTTGAGATATCCAGTGGTCCCGAAAGGTCTCTCCTAAATAAGTCTTAATCCTTGTGATATCTTACCTGTGTTGAGCAGTGGCATAGTGGTTAGCACTGCTGCTTCACAGCACCAGGGATCCGGGTTCAATTCCAGTCTTGGGTGACTGTCTGTGTGGACTTTGCACGCTCTCCCCGTGTCTGCGTGGGTTTCCTCCAGATGCTCCGGTTTCCTCCCACAGCCCACAGATGTGCAGGTTAGGTGGATTGGCCATGATCAATGGGTGGGGTTACGGGGATAGGGTGGGGGAAGGGACCTTGGTAGTAGAGTGCTCTTTTGGGAGGGTTAGTGCAGACTCAATGGGCTGAATGGACTTGTACTGCATTATAGGGATTCTATCGAAGGCTTATTGCCATTTCCCCATTTCTGACTCAATTCTTTTTTAAAAATATTTTTATTCTCCTCCATTTTCACATTTTCTCCCAAATTTACACCCAACTACAATAAACAATAATCAGTAACGAATGCAATGTTAATCCCCATGTCAATAATAACAATCCCCTCCTCCCACCAGACCTCCAAACAGCAGCCCGCATGGTATCATAAACAAATCACAAAAAGGAATCAGGAATCACCCATAGTCACCATTAACACACACAACGCACCCCCCCCCCCCCCCCCCCCCAATGTTCGATGTAATCCAATTCTCGAAAGTGCATAATGAATGATACCCATGAATTGTAGAACCCCTCCATCCTTCCCCTCAGTTCAAATTTGACCTTCTCAAGAGTCAAGAATTCTAACAGGTCCCCCCGCCACGCCAGGGCACAGGGTGGAGAAGTTGATCTCCATCCCAACAGGATTCGCCTTCTGGCGATCAACAAGGCGACGGCTACAACATCTGCGCCCGCGCACGTTTCCAACCGTGGCTGGTCCGACACCCCGGATATGGCCTCCCGGGAGCCCAGGTCCAGTTTCACTTGCACCACTTTAGAGATTACCTGAAAAACCTCCTTCTAGTCATCCTCCAGCTTTGGACAGGACCAAATCATATTAAACGTGATTCGCAGCCCCCCCCCCCCCCCGCCCGCAACATTCACACACATCTTCTACCCCCTCAAAGAGCCGGCTCATCCTTGCCCTTGTAAGGTGTGCTCTATACACCACCTTCAGCTGTATCAGCCCCAACCTCGCGCACGAGGTGAAGGCGTTCACCTTCCGGAGCACCTCACACCAGAACCCATCCTCCATGTGCAGGGTAGATGGATTGGCCACGCTAAATCTCCCCTTAATTTGAAAAAAATGAATTGGGTACTGTAATTTAAATTTTTTTTTTAAATGTGAAAATCCTTCAGTCCCTCCTTCAAACAGCATACAATGGGCAAGATGGCCGTTCATGTTTGTGCTGGTCTGTTGACATGAGTATTCAGTTAGTCCCACTTCACCACTTTTTCCCCCCATAGTCCTGTGTTTGGAGCAAATCTGTGAGGGGTCAGGTGGGGGAAGGAAGATCGCCAGAAAAACAGACTTGGAAAAATTGTCCACAGCCTAACTGGATTGATTGAAATTCAAATCACAGCTCCTGCCACTGTGCGTGAGTGCAAAACAACAACTGAAAAAAAAGGATTCCTGTGTATGTGTGACAGCATGTGCGTGTATAAGGTGTGTGATTTTCAATGCTCTAAGAGAAGTAGCGTGCATGATTAGTGTTTTTGCGTTAATTTATTTTTACATTAAATTGGCAGCTGCCTGCAGCTGATGGAGGGGAATTTGCGGTCCATTTTAAAATCACATGTATGTGAGGTGAATTCTAATTGCATTGCATTTTCTACAGTCGTCACTTCGAAAGCATCTAAACAACAAATTAAGCAACCTCATTAGGATTCATGCAACAGGAGAGAAGCAAGCCTGAACTAGCTGCTCATTTTATTGTTAAAAGATGTGCAGGAGAATGCGTTCGGACTCCATACCAGTGGGAATGGAGTTAACTGGGCCAGTGCACATAATCAAGGCCGTTCGAATCAAAAGAAAGCTTTCTTCCTTATGGAACTGATTTTTTTTTTCCTGTTTTATTCATTAACTGAAAATGCAGCACACCCACCGCACAACAGTCGCCATGTGAATAGTTATCAACTCTTGTTGGACTGTTTCCATGCAGGCTTCATCATGTGTACCAGGTATATTATACCTCAATAGAGACTTTCACAGTCGGAGGTGCATCCGGAGGGGAACCGTTGTTGTAATAGCATAATGTGGTGCAGCTTTATTTCAATATACAATGGGCAGCATGGTAGCATTGTGGATAGCACAATTACTTCACAGCTCCAGGGTCCCAGGTTCGATTCCGACTTGGGTCACTGTCTGTGCGGAGTCTGCACATCCTCCCCATGTGTGCGTGGGTTTCCTCCGGGTGCTCCGGTTTCCTCCCACAGTCCAAAGATGTGCAGGTTAGGTGGATTGGCCATGATGAATTGCCCTTAGTGCCCAAAATTGCCCTTAGTGTTGGGTGGGGTTACTGGGTTATGGGGATAGGGTGGAGGTGTTGACCTTGGGTAGGGTGCTCTTTCCAAGAGCTAGTGCAGACTCGATGGGTCGAATGGCCTCCTTCTGCACTGTAAATTCTATGAGGAAGCTCCAACTTGGTCATTTGGTTCTTTTTGAATCTCCTAAATCTGTGGCCAGAGTTTTCTGGCTGTTTTCACTGGCAGGATCTTCTGCATAGAACGGGATGCGCATGGAAAATCCCACCCTGCCACCTCACATGGACACCCAAGTTCCATGAGAATTTTGCCTCCCTCCAACCCCCTGCTTCCTCCATCTTAATCCAATCACTTCCTAGATTTAATGCATACCGACGTAACAACGAGAAGCCGGAATAGGCATTTGGCCGCTCGAGCCTGGTCCAACATTCAATAAGACTATGGCTGATCCGTGGTCTCAACTCCACATTCCCGCCGTTCCGGCACCAACCCCCCCCCCCCCCCCCCGCCCCGCCCAACCTTTGGCTACTTGTTGGTCAAGACCAGTGTTCTTCAAACTCGGGGGAGCGACCCGCGGGTGGGTCGCAGGCGCGTGTCGGGAGGGTCGCGTAGCCGTCCTTCGCGGCGCTCCCGATCGCGCAAATCCCCGCGCAGCAGCCGGCTTTTAATAGCGTCGGCTGCAAGCAGCCTTCAAAATGGCCGCGAACATGTAAAAAAAATTCGGCCACGGTGCGCATGCTCATCGGTGCGCGTGCGCAAATCAATGCGCATGCGCGCCGATGATCGGGCACGCATGCACAGTGCGGCCGCTATTTTTTTTTTAAACGGTCGCAGATTTTTGTTTTACATGTTCGGGAGGTTTATATTCATTTTATTCATTTAATTTTATTTTTTTCATTTATTTTATTCAGTTTTTTTTTTACAATTCGGGGGGGTTTTATTCATTTTATTCTTCTTTTACAAGTTCGGGGGGGTTTTATTCATTTATTTTATTCATTTAATTTTTAGTTTTTCATTTATTTTATTCATTTTATTTTTCTTTTTTTTTACAAGTTCGGTGGGGGGGGGGTTTATTTGACAAAATTTTACAGGAAAAATATGCAGAACTTTGGACAGATGGAGACTCCATATTTTCCGACACCAGAAGGCTTCACCTTCATCCAACAGGTTCCATTGGAGGAGCGTGTACGAGGGCCATGGGACCCAAAATAATTTCCTCCATTATTATCAGCAACAAACAAGGTAAGAGAAAATGGTGGGTCGCGCAGGTCGGCCGGCGTGGGTCGCGAAGGTCGGCCGGCGTGGGTCGCGAAGGTTGGCCGGCGTGGGTCGCGAAGGTCGGCCGGCGTGGGTCGCGAAGGTCGGCCGGCGTGGGTCGGGTCCCGAAGGTTGGCCAGTTGGTAAAAATGGGTTCCCGGAAAAAAAGTTTGAAGAACACTGGTCAAGACTGTCTACCTTTGCCATCAATATATTCAATAACCTCCCACCCCCCGACTCTACCACTCTCTGGGAAAGAGAGTTTCAAAGATTCATGAGAGACTTCCAAAGATTCAGAGAAAATAAATCTTCACATTTCTGTTTTAAATGGGAGATCCCTTAATTTTAAACTGTGACCCTCTGTTTCTAGTCTCTCCCACAAGGAGAAGCATATTTTCAGTATCCACCCTGTCAAGTCCCGTTAGGATCTTACATGTTTCAATAAGATCACTTCTCAATCTTCTAAACCTCAATGGATACAGTCCAAGGCTGTCCAACCTTAGCTCATGAGGTAACCCTCAGAACCCTCAATCCCAGGTATCAGTCGAGTAAACTCACCTTTTTCTTTTCCTCTTTCCAACTCTGGTGCTTCACCTCAGTTTTTCAATAGTAGTAAAATAAAAGTAAATCTGACTCCATTTATGTACAACTTGAACCCTATTGACAAGAAGATCCATGCTATCTTTCTCAGCGATCTTCGCTGAATTTACAGATGGAGTATTACAATTGGCTTGAGTGTCACTGGACTTAAAAGGCTCCGGCCCTTGATCGCTATCAGTTACCCTAGCTCGAAGGTAAAGTGGAGTAGGTATGTCTCTTTGAACATTGGGCAAGGTTTGGACACGCTGACTCCTACAGTCAAATAGCCCACAAGGTTTCAGTTTGGAGGCTGCAGATGAAGATTGGGCAATCGTGCAACAATTCAATTTCAGCCTTGGCTTACTGTCTCTGGGGAGTATGCACGTTCTCCCCCGTGTCTGCGCGTGTTTCCTCCGGGTGCTCTGGTTTCCTCCCACAGTCCAACGATATCCGGGTTGGGTGGATTGGCCATGCAAAATTGTCCCTTTGTGTCCAAAAATGTGCAGGTTAAGTGGGGTGAAGGGGATAGGTTGGGGGACTGGGCCTGGGTCGGATGCTCTTTCAGAGGGTCTGTGCAGACTCGATGGGTCGACACTGTAGGGATTCTATGGATTCTAATCCAGAGAGCATCTGGGGAATCATATTGCAGCAATGAGTCAGTGCCTTCAGAAGACAAGAGAAGATTAGTGTCTTCAGAAGACAAGAGAAGATTAAAGCTGTGTTGAGCTGAGGGTGACTTATTTCACTTCACCAGCATCCTGAATGTCAAAGAACAAACACAGTTTTTGAATGAAAAGGCGTGGAGATTACAACACAAGTTTATTATAATTGAAGATCACTATTAACAAACAAAACATCATTAAGCTTAAGAAAAAAAATTCAGATATGGAAATATACTCCAGGATACCAACATCACAAACTCAAATCATTTAAAAACCTCTTTATACTTCACATACTTTTTTTTTTGTACAATATGTTGGAGCAATAGGCATATACTGTGGTCACACATTCACATTTTCCATCTATATTTTAACATTCAAATACAAATTCATGATTTTTGTTGTTTCGCTGTTCAAAGATTTTCCTGTAACTCTTACCACTCTTGACAGAGCAAGGCTTAAACATATTTAAGATACCATTTCTTTTTTTAAAAATTCATTCAAGAAATGCTCGGTATAACAGGGTAAATTTGACCAACATCAGGCTACTTGACGCAATTTGAATTTCCTTTCTCTGTGGGTCACCCAAAGGCAAATAACGGATTGGAGTAATTTCAAACTCAAAATTTAACTTAACAAAGGGAGTGGAAACTAATTCAGAACATAACAGCATTTACCACAAACCTCAAATGGATGAACCATCTTAAGAGTTGTATATAGGAAGGGAAAGAGAATGTTACAAAGTATAGGGCAGCACGGTAGCACAAGTGGATAGCACTGTGGCTTCACAGTGCCAGAGTCCCAGGTTCGATTCCCCGCTGGGTCACTGTGCGGAGTTTGCACGTTCTCCCCGTGTCTGCGTGGGTTTCCTCCGGGTGCTCCGGTTTCCTCCCACAGTCCAAAGACATGCAGGTTAGGTGGATTGGCCATGATAAATTGCCCTTAGTGACCAAAAAGGTTTGCAGGGGTTATTGGGTTACAGGGATGGGGTGGAAGCGAGGACTTAAGTGGGTCGGTGCAGACTTGATGGGCCGAATGGCCTCCTTCTGCACTGTGTGTTCTATGTAACACTATGTATAACCCATGGATAGGAAAAGGAGCACACAGCTGCAGTGAAAGTAGCTTCTATGAGATTTTGGAAAGAGCTATATTGCCACAGAGAGCATTCAAAGACAGAGGATTAGCCTATGATGAAGTGAAGGGTCGGCAACAAATCACAGATGCCACTGCAACAAAACAAGGCAACCCCATTAATCTACAGGCAAGAACTGTGGATTAATCACAGAGAGCTGGATTCTTCTGCCTTGGCCCGCCGCAAGATCGCCACGGGCGAGACGTGGACAATGGAAAAGACCATTGACCTCGGGCGGGATTCTCTGGTCGCCGGGCGGGAGCGGGTGGAGAATCAGGCCCAGAATAAAAGTTCCTCATCCCTCTCTTGTCTACAAATCTCATGCTCCTCCAGCATGAGATGGACATCTGCACGTGTCCGCGCCCATGACTGAGCAAGTGTGTGTGCACGTGAGGACGCGCACGAGTGTATACGCACGAGCAGATGTGCGAACATGTGGGCAAACAAGTGTGTGTGAGTGCATATGCACAAATGTGCATGCGTACAAATGTGCGTGCATGTGTATGTTTGAGTGTGCATTTTAATGTTTGCCTGCATTTGCTAATGTTTGTGCGCATGTGTGCGTGCATGCTTGAGTGTGCATTCGCAAATGTGATTGTGTGCATGTTTCAGTGTGTCTATGTGGACGCGTATGTGACTATAAGCGTGTTTAAGCGTGCTCATCACAGAAAATTAGCAAATCGTCATCGTATCACCATCTTTCTGTGTGACATTGTGGGGAAGAGTGAGGCACGAGGTAGCCTGTGTGGAAAACCGTGTGCCTCAAACAGAACAAAATGTAAGAAAATAACATAAGCCAAGCCACCGGTCAGGCATGTCACATTGATACCTCACAGCTCGAGGTGTCAATGCTGGTTAGATTTGTGCAGACAGTTGTGGGTCAAATAACAATTACATTTCCCATTGCATGAATGTTAATTTATTGCTCCAGCAATATACACAAACCGGTGGGGTTTACCCATTCGGCAAGTTTCAGGTTTACCTTTCTCGAAAGCAGTCATTTAGCACAGCCTTTGAAAGGTTAATTTGAACACACGTCACCGGGCAAAACGTACCCACAAAATTAGACGTTGTTCTCAAAGTTCCTGAATGGACACAGCTTCACAAAGCAAGCATGTTTGAACAGAGAGTCACCAGGATGCCAGAGTGAAATGCTGCTCAGAGCACGTTAGCGTCATCAGGGCGGCACAGTGGTTAGCACTGCTGCCTCACGGCCCCGAGGACCCGGGTTCGATCCCGGCCCCGGGTCACAGTCCGTGTGGAGTTTGCACATTTTCCCTCCCAGTGTCCTGCGTGGGTCTCACCCCCACAACCCAAAAAGCTGGGCAGGGTAGGTGAATTGGCCATGCTAAATTGCCTCTTAATTGGAAAAAAAGAATTGGATACTCTAAATTTATAAAAAGACAAAACAAAAATAAATGAATACGTTATCGTCAATTGGCATCAATGTAAATGTAAAGTTTTAATATCGTGACCCCCCCCCCCCTCCTCACATGGCTCAGTGTATCGATGCCAAGGTTTGAATACGGCATCTCCAAAATGGTAAGAAGTTGTGCACAAGGTTAAATACAATTAATATTGAATCCAAAACCAACTCGAATGCTTCTAAGATATCGCAAATCCTTTACTGGGTTTGAATACAATTTCTGGAATTCACCGGTCGTTGCGATTCACATTTACTGCCGGCAGCGCAACCCCACCCGTGGGTTTTGTTGCGGCATGGAGGGGTTCCAATTGACAAGCGGCGAGAAGGTAGTATTCCGTCGCCAGTGAACAGCGCGCGCGGCCGCAAAACACACGGCTGGGGGCACCGGAGAATCCCGTCCAGTCTCTCCAAAAGACATTAAACCTGCTAGCGGTTTGAATATTCCACGGGGGTATGGTTTGAGTCTACTGTCTAGTTTGAAGTTATTTTTCAGTAAAAGAACAAACAAAAATACTCCTGAATTAATGGTCATCCCAGTAACAGGATCTGTGACGGATCATAATAAAAGCTAAATACTGTGGATGCTGGGGACCGGAAATAAAAATGGAAAATGCTGAAACAAACACAGCAGGTCCAGCAGCATCTGTGACGAGAGGAACAGAGATCATGAGCCCACTAAGAACTAAATATGGACTCAAAACTTTAACTCCGTTTCTCACTCCACAGATGCTCCCAGACCTGATGAGTTTTTCCACCACTTTTTGTTTTCAGTTCGGATAGATTGTGAGTTTTACGCAACCGGAGTTATACCCTTTAGCATATTACAAGACTTGAAATAATCTTCCAACTAAGGCAACAGTCAAGCCAACGACCTCCACAGATCACCAAAACCAATAATTAATCAACAGCGGCTTCACTTATATAAAAATAATGGATCCTCCACCCAGGATTCAAAAGCAGCAATGGAATATGTAGAAGGGATAACTGTTTGGTAACGCTGCGGTGCGGAAGCAAGCAAGATTCCTGATTGCAAATGCCAAGTTGGAAAGTTGCTGTACTATATCTGGAACTCCCTCCCTAAATCTATCTGCTTCTCGCCTGTAGGATGCGTCGAATCTTTGATCAAGATTTGTCATCTTTTCTGAATTCTCCCCCTGTGGCTTGGTGTCAAAAGGAAAAATTGGGATCTGTTCTCTGCAAACAAAAGGTACATGTTCCAGCCTTGCACTTTTTTTGAATTCTCCAGGAGTTTGGGGGAGCCCATTGTTCCCCATTCCTTTCTCCATGGCAATGCCTTAGCCAATCAGAATCAACCCGGCAACCAATCAGCATCCTTTTCTCCGGCATCATTTGAAATTTGGCATTCTTCCATTTGTTCTGATGTGTGCAAGACACAAAACATCGACAACGTCTCCCTTTTCAGCAATATTCAACTTCTGTGCTTGCAAGCGACTGTACACAGACAGTGGGTTGTCCACCACGTGGATATGTCCCACGTTGTTACAATAAATTTAGTTCTCAGAATGGTCAAAGCAGCATTTGAATATTCACTGATTGCTGTGTTGGCAAAGGAGCCTGACATATCACTCTGCAGGCTGCGGACTCCTGCAAATTCCCCCCCGGCAGCATGTTTGCAATTTTGGCACGGTGGAGAGCAAGAACTAGGTACCACCGCTGAGGGGAAGGAAGGAAATTTGGAGGCAAGTCAATGAATGGCTTCCCTGGTCTGGTGAAGCCTTAGTGAGGGGTCAGAGTTGGGAGAAGGAAATGACCTCAGAAAGAGAATGGGTCAGTCGCTAATCGACGGGGCACAGCCGTAGAAAGGCAAACTTAAAGTGTCACCTCACGGAACTTAGTGCTGCACCAAAAGCTTCTTGCCAAACGGAGTGAAGGAGTTGGAGAACATTCCCTGACACACGCAACTGCTTGAAATCAGGTTGTTCAGGGAATGTGCGATACATCCCAAACAATGCGGATCACAGATTCTTTCACGCCCCCCCATCAATGATGAGAACTTCAAAATGCTGCTTCCGGTCCAATTCCACTGACCCCGCGTGCAGCATGTCTGCAGGGCCCCCCCCCCCCCCCCCCCCCCCCCCCCACCCCGCCACTTCATATTCCACCAAGGTATCTTGGTGACTGTAGACATCTCCATGGTCTCCATCAAGACGGTGCACAGTCAGTAAGGTGGACTGCAGCATAAAACCCAAGCTGGAACCATTGACAATTTCCTCTTTGTCCCATTTGGCAGTCACCTTGGTGGCTAAGACAGGCAACCTGTTATCATATTAAGGGTGGAGAGGGTAATGATCTAGACACAGGGATCAGTTAAACAGTTAAACCCAAGAGCAGAGCACCAGATTGTAAACTTATGGCGCTGCACTATAAGATGCTGTCCCACCAAGTCAACTAGAACCCTTACATTTAAATGAACAAAGCAGCGAAGGGAATACAGTCCCTGCCTCGCACTGCAATTGAATAGATTTAACCAGAGGCCAACGGCAACATCTATTTTATCTGGCAAAACATGACACACTTTGTGTACTGCAATTCATCTGGAGACTGTCAACTTGTGAGGAAGCCACTATTTTTTTTTAACCGCGGTGCAGTCTGTTTCTCATGGCTGACTGAATATCCTGGATGATCAGAAACAGTCTCCATGCCGTGACCTGACAGAACAGGCAAAACTGTTGCGTGTCACGTTCATATTATTAAAAAAAAAGACCTTTAGCCCCCAAAACTTTTTCCTCTCTTGTTATATACCGATCGCACTTGGGTGGTAATAATGATGCATCAGAACCTCCAGAAGTGGGACTGCTGGAAATACAGAACTGTATTCTGTACATGATGCAATGGTAAAAATACAGTATGGTGTAGCATGGAGGTAGAAGGTGGGTCATGAAGGAAACTGCAGGCTGCAACGGATTTCCCCTGCGGGTTCTTGAACGCAGGTTTTATTTGGCATAATCCTGCAGCTCCTAGCTGGTTCTCTCTCTCTCTCTACCAATCACTCACAATGCCGGGTACATTTGAAATAAGCCTCATAGAAGCCTGCTCAGGTGTTACACCAACACAGCGAAGGTTAAGCACGGCCTATAATTAAAGGGAAAATATGGCGGATGCTGGAAATCTCAAATGGAAGCAGAAAATGCTGGGAAGACTCAGCCAGGCGCCAGCATCTGTGGAGGGAGGAACGGAGTTAAACGTTTTCAGGTCCGTGTGACTCTACTTCAGAGCTCTGAAGAGTCGCGTCGGAGAATAAATGTTAACTCTGTTTCTCTCGAAAACTTGAATAAAAATTATTCCAAGAAAATAGGAAGGACAAAGCCGCAAGCGACAGTCTGATGGCAAGCTAAGGCCCAAAACCAAATTGTAAATAAATGCCTATAAACATGTGCCTCGGCCATATTGGGGAATGTAAAATATGTATGCCGGTTAAAGGGGGTGGCCACAGTTGTTATTATGAAGATGCTTGCCTGTAAATATACATGTTAATTTTGCGTGTTTTTTTTCTAATAATTTGTAATTTGTTGGATATAAAATGTGAAAAACTCAATAAAAATATTTCCAAAAAAAAAACTCTGTTTCTCTCTTCACTGATGCTGCCAGACCTGCTGAGTTATTCCAGCATTCGAATGGCCTGTTGGTTGTTGCAGTGGCCGGGGGGGGGGGGGGGGGGGGGGGGGGGGGGGGGGGAGAATCCAGAACCAATTGCTGTCTTTGCTTTCCCATAACCAGGGGTAGCGAAAGGGTTGAACCAGAGTATTAAGTGTTACCAGGTTTCGGATCTGTTTAAATCCTTGGGTTATTTTTCCTCACGGCACACAAGTCCACAATACTGGCGAGAGGGAACTCTGCGCTGTGGTGCTTACACCGTATGGTCCACAGCCCTGTCACCGTAAGTTGCAGCTTTAACATTTATTCTGGACAACACTTTCCCGCTTGTAAATGACCCGCCTGACCTGAGCATTCCAATTGCTGGTTTTTGCTGTGGCGTGATTGTGACGCAAACTTTGCCACAGCCTCAAGCTCCATAACCCATCGATGTTCATCACAGCAACCAAATATTTCTTCATTACAATTCGTCCTGTTGCACACGATAATCTAGTATTTCTTTTTTAAAAATATAGAAAAACGGAAAAACAAACTGGCCCAGTAATTACAACAGAAACATTTACATAATCGGATATGTCCTGGCCTGTTGAAAAGGCCTGTTAATGAATACAGTATATATCATTAGGCACATAACAACCAATAAGGACATCATTTGACAATAAACTAAAGAATTACTCTGCCTATTTGAATTGAACAGCAGTCCACATGGAATACAATTCAATGTCAGGGGTAGGCCTCTTCTATCAAAAAATATTGTAATACAAGGTTATAGTTAAAAACTAGACCCGGCCGTCAACCATTTGCTCTTACCATTGTGAGTCAGGGTTAGGACTAGGGCAAGGTCTAGATGGAAAGATCTAGACACCTATAACTTCAGAATCACACAGAATTAAAGATAAAAAGTTGAATACACCCAAACCCTTGACTTACAATGGTGGTGGATGGGCACCTTGATTTCCACCCCTCCCCCTCCCATTTAATTGTGCCTTATTTATTACAGAAATGATTAAAAAGCAGATGAAGAGATGTACATTAACTGTCGCCAACTTCATCTGTGAAGTCCAATAGTCCTTCGGTGTGATCACTGAACAAAGCTCCTTCAGTAGAAAGGTATCAGGATCTGTGGCGAGGGGGGTGGGGGTGGGGGGGGGGGAGAAAAACAGAACAGAAAATGTGATCAAATGGCTAAGCTGTGTCATGATATAATTCACCTCAGGAGAGCGACATTCAAACAGGCAGAAAAACAGGTGAAAACAGGCGAAGAGGAAGGACCCTCCTCTTCAAGCTTACCATGACTGTCCATCCTTATTTTCTTCATCTTCCTCCTGTAAGGGTTGCTTCCTGAACTGGGTGTCTTCATCTACAAGGGAAGCAGGGCGATATAAGGTGATGTAATTTTTAAAGTATCTTTTTAATTGTAATTAGAAGCGGGGGGGGGGGGGGGGGGGCGCGGAGCGGTGCTGGCCGGGCCAGCATTTATTGGCCATCCCTAATTGCCTTTGAACTGAGTGGCTCGAGGGCGGCACGGCGGCGCAGCGGTTAGCACAGCTGCCTCACAGCACCCAGGTTCATCGACCTTCCCAGTGTTCAATCCCACCCTGGGTCACTGTCTGCGTGGAGTTTGCACATTCTCCCCACGTCTACGTGTGTCTCACCCCTACAACCCAAAGATTGTGCAGGATGGGTGGATCGACCACGCTAAATTTCCCCCTTAATGGAAAGAAAATTGGATAGTCTTAAGTTTATTTTTAAAAAAGAACTGAATGGCTGAAGAACCATTTCAGAGGACATTTAAGAGTCAACTACATTGCTGGGGATGGGAATCCCATTCAGAAATCTGCCAGGCCAGGTAAGGGTGGCAGATTTCTTCCCTAAAGGCATTACTAAACCAGGTGGTTTTTACGACAATCGACTCACAGTCATCATTGAGACTTTTAATTCCAGATATTTATTGGATTCAAATTTCACCCTTCAAACTCTGGTCCACAGGGTATTACCCCGGGTTTCTGGGTAACTAGCCGTGACAATACCACTGTGCCACCACCCCTCCCCCTTCCTACCTCACTCAATGGCCCCCTCCTCTGCTCCCGCACTTACTATAAACATTGAAGCTTTTGCCTCAATTCATATTTTTATCGACTTAACTTGCAATTAAAACAACCTGTTCCTCTTTCCACCTCTGCTTCCAATTGCAACTCTAGCCTCATACCTTTGATGGCCGCATGTGGTTCCAACCTCACTCGCTCTTTGCTTTCCTGCCTGTTCTAAGTCCAGGCCGTAAGGGCGAGAGGTAAAACAACTATTTCCGAGTGCCCCAGCCTAAACAGCAGAGGCACAAACAGGACTAATCTGGAGAATGGAATGGTTTGTTGGAAAGACCATACACTCGCTGCACCATTTTTGTGGCCCCTTTACATATTAAAGAAAAGGTGTAACAATTACACGCAAATATTCTTACCACAAGAATTCCCTTCTACATCATCGAGGAGGTTCGCTGTTGAGGCTGCTGTACCAAGACTGCATTGTCGGACAGGTAAAGGGAAAAGAACACATCGAAACATTGCAATTCGTGAGGATAATGGCTGAGTTGTGGTGATTTAAGTTACCCCTATACAAAGTGTCCATGTTTATCTGGCTCAGCGTGCTGTAAGAGACTCTATAAAATACGTCGCACAAGATTGTTCACTCCCACAGTAAATTACCAAGTTATCTACCATCTTGCAAGCCTGGCCTTTCTCCTGATTGTTCTGCATTGCAGGATCTTGACACTTCAGCTCTCAAGCACCTTGGTGAATCATCCGTTATTGGACATTTCCAGAGTCCTGCAGGGACTGGCGCTGTATAATTCTAAACAGTTTCAGAAGAAGGCGCAATCATTTAGGACTGAGGTGAGGAGAAATTATTTCACTCAAAGGTTGTGAATCTTGAACGTCTCTACTCCAGAGGGTTGTGTATGCTCCAAATACATTTAATAGATACATACATAGAAGATAGGAGCAGGAGGAGGCCTTTTGGCCCTTCGGGTCTGCTCTGCCATTCATCAAGATCATGGCTGATCCTCCAAGTCAATAACCTAATCCCGCTTTCTCCCCCTAGCCTTTGATCCCATTCTCCCCAACTGCTGTATCCAGCCGCCTCCTGAATATATTCAATGGTTTAGCATCAACTACTTCCTGTGGTAATGAATCCCACAGGCTCTCCACTCTTTGGGTGAAGAAATGACTCCTTATCTCCGCCCAAAAAGGTTTACCCTGAATCCTCAGACTGTGACCCCTGGTTCTGGACACACCCACCATTGGGAACATCTTCCCTGCATCTACCCTGTCTAATCCTGTTAGAATTTTATAAGTCTCTATGAGATCCCCCCTCATTCTTCTGAACTCCAGCGAGAACAATCCTAACCTAGTCAATCTCTCCTCATATGACAGTCCCACCATCCCTGGAATTTAAGGCTGTGATGGACAGATTTTTTTTAAAGGGAATGTTCATTTTCCAAAGCACTTCTATTAGTGTCATTGATACTGCTGCTGATCGAGACTCAGTCTTGAGGCATTACTTGCAGGATCGGGACACACATTCCCCGGTGATTACTTTCCCACACTGCCTGTTGCCAAGCCAATCCTTTCCGGTTATTCCCATCGGCTCCACCTCATTGGTGCTGTGGGTCCTGGCCCTTCACCTGGGCCATTCCGTGACAAAGAGCCGCCAAAGGATACGTGTGATGTTTTAGGGAATGCTTTCGCTTTAACTTCCGCATCTTCGTCTTCTCAGAAAATGCTCGGGCCAGCTCGAAAAGTTTCTTTCGCGTCGCTGAAAAGATAAAAGCAACGGGTCAGCCCTCTCCCGAGTTAACTTAAAGACAGAGTAGGCCACTCGGCCCCTCGAGTCTGCTCCGCCATTCAACTCAAATCTTCTACCTCAGTGAGTTTCAGTTCATTACAGGTCAAGCACGTTATAATTACATGACCAGCCCACCACCACCCAGAACCACAACATTTACATTTTCAGACTGCGGGAACACCAGCCATAAACGACCATATCCGGTTCTGAAACGCAAGAAAAATATCATCGGGCTTTATTTAAGGATGAATGAATCATTGCCATAGGAATGGGGGAAAAAAGGTTTCCCTGCCCTCCTGTTGACTCTTTTGCTGGGCTAAGGTTCTACACGCTCTGCCGGCACTGCCAAAGTGGCCACGGTTCGTGACAGCCACAATAGTTGGCAAGCTATTCCAGCACAGGAGCCATCACAGTTGAACCCGGAATGTCTCCTTGCCGTGTTCCACACGAGCTATTTCCACCAACAAAGAACAAAGAACAGTACAGCTCAGGAACAGGCCCTTTGGCCTTCCAAGCCTGCGCCGATTATGATGCCTATGTAAACTAAAAACGTCTCACTTACTCTATTCCCATCCAGGAGTCATTGAACAGTGATCAGGAGCGGGAATATGGAATGATTTTCCCTTCCCTCAGCTAAGGGCCCACTACAGCTCCCTAACTGCTATCCTTTTTTAAAAAAATTTTTAGGGTGCCCAATTCATTGTTTCCAATTAAGGGGCAATTTAGCACGGCCAATCCACCTACCCTGCACATCTTTGGGTTCTGGGGGCGAAACGCACGCAAACACGGGGAGAATGTGCAAACCCCACACGGACAGTGACCCAGAGCCGGGATCGAACCTGGGACCTCGTGAGACAGCAGTGCTAACCACTGCGCCACCGTGCTGCCCTCTGACTGCTATCCTAATAACGTTCAGCGAACAGGACGCGCAGGACATCAAACATAAATGGGCCTCTAGAACGATGAGGTGACCCATGATTCAACGCTTCGCTTGAATTGGTGAACTTGCGGGAATAAACATCTTTTTTCGACATTTATGCATTAAATCACGCAGCATGACAATTTCTCAATATCTGTTCCAAAAGGACAAGGCCCAAATTTAGTGGTTGCAATGACGGTGAAAATGTCAGTGTTCGCCATCATTACAACTGTGAGGGCGACGCGCTGGAGCAGTGGTTAGCACTGCTGCCCGTGGCACTGTGGACCCAGGTTTGATACTGGTCCCGGGTCACTGTCCGTGTGGAGTTTTGCACATTCTCCCCATGTTTTGTAGGTTTCACCCCCACAACCCAAAGGTGTGCAGGGTGGGTGGATTGGCCACGCTAAATTACCCCTTAATTGGGGGGGAAAAAAAATAATTGGGTGCGGTAAATTTACGAAATAAAAAAAAATCATTACAACTGTGAAACTGAAAGTGACTCAGCAGTTAAGCGCAGAATCCCAGAAATTGTTGTGATTGCCTGTTCCTTCATTTTTAAAAAATTAATTTTAATTTAAATACAGCGCCGTGAGGCTGCAATGCTAACCATTGCGCCACCGTGCTGACCCTGCCTGATCCTCCATCGGATGCCTTGTTGAAATCCCCGAAAATGGAAATAGAACAGACATGAACTTCCGCTTTTACACTTTTAGTCATGTTGTTAAAAATCCTCAAACAAGTTAAATACTGCTAAACCTGGTATAACTGGGATTTTAACATGGCAGTAATCCCATAATTATGGTTAAACAACTTCTCTGGCTTGGAACACGTATTTAAGATTTAATATTTGTGGAATGTCTTCATTATGAGAAATGAAACTTCACAGAAAATTAAACAAAATAGTTTTTCAAAAAGGTTTCTTCATGATATTTTGGTTTATACTTTGTTCCCATATGTATGACCGAATCTTTACCTTGCTCTCTGTAAAATGATTCAAAATTGAAGGATCTTCTGTGCTTTTTACTTCCTGGTTTGCTGTCTGTGAGAATACCTCAATGTCATAGGCTGCACAGCCTGCTTGGTGTCATCCCTGTTGCTGGGTGCCAGAGTTGGGAATCAGACTAACATTGGGAAAGGGAAAATCCACGCCAGAGAGGGATTGCTAGGACCTAGTGGGCAGCTGACATAGAGATCAGTGAGTGAGTGCCATCACTTTACGGCTGATCGCAAAATCCAAGCCAAAGAACGTGAAGAGTTTTCAAACATTAGTTCCAATCTGTAAAATCCACCATTCCTCAACCAAGAGGCCAAACCAGGGGTGCCGCTCTATAAACGGTTGATAAGGATGTGTGCCTGGGAAGACCAGCGACCTAACTTTCCCCCCGTCATAATCTTATTTTCCATTTCAACCCGAAGCCCTCCTCGATCTCTCCTGGCAGTGCACAAAGGAAAAATGACCATGGAAGCTGCTGGATTATTGGAGAAACCCAACTGATTCACTAATGCCCCTCGGGCAACGGTATCTGCTACCCCTACCTGGTCTCACCTATACATATCTCCATTCCACATTCCGTCGTTTTACTCCTTTTCACACCTGAAACACACTAAAGTTTTCGCATCCACACACATGTACTGTCAGCTTTTACTCAGCATCTTGTGTCATTTCCCACAATCCCGCTTAAACAATGGAGATGGCTATGTAAACCAGTCACACTGCAATTCCATCCTCCTGCGCTGTTGCAGCACGGCGTCCAATTATTATGCATGTGTATGAAAAATGGAAAGAATGCGTGACAATTTTTAAGTGGGTGTTAAATTGCAGCTGTGTGCCCTCTCCAACTATCCCCACTTGAAGCCCACTTCACCCAAAGAAGATACTTGGTCTTGTCTTTAATTATCAACATCATGAGTATTACTAGTTACACAGGAACACGATTAGGCCATTTAGCCCTTTGAACCTATTCCTCAATTCAATGGGATCATGGCTGCCCTGCAACCTAACTCCTTCTGCTCTTAGTACGTTGAGATCTTTGACCAAATCACCCTTCATTCTTTACGGTCCCTGGAATCTGACCCTAGTTTGTGTAATCTCTGATCCTGATTCAGACTGGCACACTTAGGGGGAAGCTAAATGGGTTCAGGAGAGGGTGTAGAGGGGTGGGAAGAAACATATTGAAAGGGTGAGATATAATATGGTGGGAGGACGTAGTGTGGAGCATAAACATTGAGCATGGACCAGTTGGGCCGAATGGCCCGTTTCTGAGCTGTGAGAGTTTAGGCAATGAGGACTCACATTTTCCCATGTGCTTGAGTTTGTCCCTGAACATGGCATCATCAAAAGCTACGCTGCTCGCTTCAGCGACACCAGAGGCACCAGAATCAACTGCAACAAATGGGAGAGAAAAAGGATTAGCGTCTGCTTCCAAACGTTTTCTCATCGCATCTTGATAGTTCCACACCAGCAGAACGTAGTCCTCCAAGGTATCAGCACCCAGTGCACTGCAGACCATTGATTGAAGTGATTCATTTCATCACTTTCAATGGGCTGATTACATTATTCTGTAACGACTGTTCTGGACAGCAACCTAATATGTTTTTAAATATTTGTTCATGGGACGCGGGCGACCCGAGTTGTCCGTGAGAAGTGAGTGGCGAGCCACCTTCTTGAACCACTTCAGTCTATCTGGCGAACCCACAGTTCCGTTGGGGAAGGAGTTCCAGGTATTTTTGACTCAGTGACAGTGATACAGCTCCAAGTCAAAATGGCCTAACTTGGGAGGGGAACTTTCAAGTGGTTGTGTCCCTCATGCACTGTGTGCCGGTGGTGGAGGGAGTGAATGTTGAAAGTGGTGGAGGGTGGGATGCCAAACAAGCGGGCTGCTTTGTCCCGGACGGCGTCGAACTTCTTGAGTGTTCACTGTAATAATGAAAGCGCAGCAACCAATTTCCACACAGCAAACTCACATAAACAGCAATCTGATAACCATCAGATTATCTGCTTTTTTAAAAGTGATGTTCGTCGAGGGATAAACATGAACAGCCTCCCATTATATTGAAAGAGACTTCCTCCATCTTGCCAGCCACCTCTCTCAACAAGCCGCCATTGATGAGGAGATCCAACATTGAGTGAGCTCCGTCTACGGCAGTGAGTGTTTGACAACCAAGGCCTCTGCAAGTCAACAGTGTACTGAGCAGCAATTGTCACCACACACCTGTGCTGCGGCAAGACCTGGACTAGCCACCAATGACGCATAAGAGCGCCCGAGAAATACCACCCGTTCTGCCTCTGCTGCCACCTCCAGTATCAGCGGGAGGACAAACGCTAATGTCCTTGTTGAGGTCAGTTCCACAAGCATTCAAGGGCATTACGGTGGCGCAAGTTGTTAGCACGGTTGCATCACGGCGCTGAGGTCCCAGGTTCGATCCCGGCTCTGGATCACTGTCCGTGTGGAGTTTGCACATTCTCCCCATGTTTGCGTGGGTTTCGCCTCCACAACCCAAAAGATGTGAAGGCTGGGTGGATTGGCCATGCTAAATTTCCCCTTAATTAGAAAAAATGAATTGGATACTTTAAATTCATTAAAAAAAAATTTTTTTTTTGAAAAAAAAGCTCCACAAGCATTCAGGCCGAACTCAACTTTAGCGGACTGGGCACTGTGCCCAGATACCACCCTGCCCACCAGTGCTTCACTCCCTCAATGCTGCAGTGGAGCATTAGCCTTGATGTTAGTGCCCCAAGTTACAGGAGAGTCAAAATTGAACTCACAACCATTGGATTCAAGTGTTACCCGCTGACCCATGACTAACGTCGAAGGCAACTTGGAGCTTTGAGGGTGATTTTTGCTGCTTTTATGAAGGAACACAGATTAGATGAGCCAGCCCCTCAAGTTTGTTCTGTCAAGGCAGTGATTAACATGGTACACTTCATTGGGGGGCACTTGCCACCTCACCCCAAGTGCCCATTCTTCTAGTGACAGAGAACCTGGTTTTCAACCAAGTATTGCACCGAGATTGGACTCAGTCCCGCTCCCAGCTGAGGTCCGAGCAGGTGTTTTCCAATGGGTGGCGGGGAGGGAGGGGCACTGAAATCAATTGTGCCCCCCGTTCAGTACCTTGGCGAGAGGTAATTCAGCACAAAGCAGGAATCAATCCTCAAGACTCTGCCGCACTGCATGCCTCAGTGCCACTCAGCTGCTGGGCAGCTCTCGGTCTCCCTCAACAAGCTCACCAACGTCTGAGGCTGTTATTAACCCACACCTCACAGCAGCGACTATCTTGTGAACAGCCAGCAAGCGGCTCATCAACGTGTTGTGTAACGTTGTCAAGCTTATCAAAAGGAGAGAAAAGTGACAAGTCGTTAGGGGCCGAATAGATCTCATTAGGCAATCAGTGTAAATCACAAAAGCCAAACAGTATAACTAATTAATCACTTGGAGTGGGATTTTATGGCCGTATTTACCTGGAACCGCTGAGGGCAAACTAATGTCTCCCGAAGGCAAAGATTCATTCGCACTGTTAGACTTTGACTTTTTCAACTCGTACTTCAGTCGATCTGCAAGTAACAGAAAAGCGATAAATTACAACGTACAAGGACATCAGCAACACCCGGGTTGAGTTATTAACCCTGGAGGTAAATCCAGAGCCTAACAACCAATATTTTAAAGTCTGTTTGGAATCCTCTGTTAAATACAGTGTCTTGGTGGCCAGGTATGGGGCTGGGTTCCAGCCATATGTCTAGGGACGGGAATATCGTGGGATCGTTCCTGGATTATTGATGCAGTGGTTCTGACTAATGCTTTTTGAATAAAAAGGTCAGGAAGGGTCCGAGCCTTAGACTTTGGTTCAAGGCAAGTGGACTGATGTTCGCAAGCAGAAAACAGAGGAACTCTGGTCTGTCCATCATAAACCCAACAATTCACTCAACGCAACATCCAACAGGGTTTCGGCCTCCATGACCATTCCACACTTTGCCTTGAGGAAGGGATTAAACCTATTCACCTTTCTCTTGCTATGTTGGTTTTGGTGAGTGCTCATTTATTTACTTATTCTTTCATGGAGTGTGGCCGTCACCGGCATTTGTTGCTCATTCCACATTGCCCTTGACTGAATGAGTGGCTCGCTCGGCCATTGCAGAGGGCGGTTAAGAGTCAACCACATTGCCGTGGGTCTGGGGTCACATGTAGGTCAGGCCGGGTAAGGACGGCAAATTTCCTTCCCCAAAGGACATTAGCGAACCAGATGGGTTTTTAACGACAGATGACAGTTGCCATGGTCACCATTCCTGAGACAAGCATTCAATTTCAGATAGTTTATGAATTGAATTTGAATCCCACCAGCTGGTGGTGGTGGGATTTGAACCCGTGTCGCCAGAATATTAGCCTGGGTCTCTGGATTACCAGCGTCATTACCACCACACCACCGTCTTCCCAGTCTAAAGTGGGCGGTGAATACCATCCAAGGCTAAATACGTGCACAAGACCGATAGTCAACAAGCCCTGTAAGGGAAAGTTGAAAAGAGCCACACCGAGAAATCTTTCTGATGCAGGGATTATAGAATCATAGAATTTACAGTGCAGAAGGAGGCCATTCGGCCCATTGAGTCTGCACCGGCCCTTGGTAAGAACACCCTACTTATATTGCGGTGAGGTACATGCTACTAAAATGCATGGTACTTGTGGTGTAGGGATGGCAATGCCAATTCTGAGTCCCGGAGCTGCATCAGTCACGCCCCTGGCGTCGGTGCCAGCCTGCAATGTGCCTATCAGAGCCCCGTCCCCCACGAATGACCAATCACATCGTTCTACGTTAGCACACTTTGCAGACTGGAGTGAACATGCAGAAAGATTGAGTCGTCTGCACAGCTGCGATTTTCTGGTGATCACGGGGTGCAAACGTTGCCGCACAACACGTGGAGGGCCTATGGATGGTGGAACTGAACGGGACGGTTGATTTGATCGCTGGACTCAGGGTAAAGGAGAGACGAGGCTGGTTTGAACAAGATTATTTTTACCTGACCTGTCTGTGGTGACATGCATCACCGTAAATACACAAGGGGTTAATGTAAATACACTACAACTAAATAAACACTAGAGGGAGCACCAGAGACATCATGACACACAGTCATTCAACCAACAGGTCAGTAAGATAGGACACGACCAATGGGCAGTCAAGACACCCAGAGGTGACACTACCACAAGGGGAATTTACACAACCCATATAAAAGGACAGGAACACATGCTCTCTCTCTTTCCACAGGCGACACTTAGAGAGAAGGACAGGGGCAGATCAGAAGCATCACACCCACCGCATGGCTTAGAGCAGACTGGTTAGTTAGACTGAGTTACTATAGCAAGATTAGCAGGAGAGTCAAACTCAAGGAGGAGAATTGTTAACTGTTCAATAAATGTGTTAAAGCTATCTCCAAGTTTGAACCTTCCCTTGTCAGAGGAAGCATCAAGGAAACAGCTTATGCTACATGAGGAAGCATAACACAACACTGTCAGAACTCAGTGGAGACTAAAATTGGGCGGGAAGCAAAACATTGACTGACCCCAAACCTGCTCATTTTCCACTGGGTAGAATATGTTCAAATTTGAACCCACATTTCCTTGGTATCGTTAAATAAGAGTTATAGGGCGGGATTTACTGACCTTTACCGACCTTAACCGGGATTTACCGACCTATACCGACTTTTACCGACCACTCCACCGCGTGTTTTTTGGCAGGGGAGGCAGCCCGAGATCTACCGGTCCTGGGGACCGAAACTCCCTGCCGAAGTGAACAGCCGATAAATCCCGCCCATATTCACCCGTACCCTGTTTTTTCTTTGCTGCACCCATCAGATCATCGACTACCCAAGAGAGGGGCTGCTCCCAGGTCGCCAAAGCAGCTGGCATCAGGCTCCACCGCCCTGCCCCATGGCCGGACAGGCCTGGAGCCCGGCCAGCAATTTCCAGAGCACAGCCCGAGAACAGCAAGGCTCGGCGAGTCGTCAGTCTGTGGTACAATCAGTCGGGGCCCTGGTGCATCACATTCCCACACTGGAATCAAACAATATCAGCCCAAACGCTACTTGGGATTGTTGTATGGAAAGAATCCTTTCGGATTACAGAGGCGCGTTCGACTCAACCTACACTCGCCCGGCTTCAGAAGAGAAAGTAAAACAAAATGTTAAATAAAAAACTCGAGAATTCTGGAAGGGGTGGCGGGGACGTGTCGAGGGTGGTTGGATCCAGGGTCAAACCAGGGTGGGGACACGCGATTTTTGGGGTTGGGTGGAGCCGGGAGTGCAGGAGGCGAAAGAGGCCGTGTCCTGGCCTTTGCGTCCCTAGTAGCCCGTTGAAGGATTCTGTTACAATGGAAGGATGCAAGGCTCCCAAGTGTGGAGACCTGGATCAGTGACATGGCGGGATTTTAAAATTGGAAAAGGTCAAATTTGCCCTGAGAGGATCAATACAAGGGTTCTATAAACGATGGCAGCCTTTTCTGGACTTCCTGGCTCAGAGATAGGTAACTGGGTCAATATAGTGTGTTAATTTGCGTTGTGGTTAAAATGCTGGGTTGTTCATGGGGATGGGGCGAATGTATATGATTGTTAATATTATTGTTATTTTCGGTATTTTACTAAGGTGCGTTATTGTTGTATAAAATCAAAATTTCTCAATAAAAATTATTTAAAAAAAAAATAAAAACCATTGGAAGGAAAATGGAAGCATTCCTATTCCAGCGTTCACAAAGTTTCCCTTTTGCCTCCTTTTTGTGTGTGACTCACCCTTTTCCAGCGCCTGTAGGAAGTCGCGATTCCGCTGAAGCTCCTTCATAAACTCTTCATTCTGAAGGAAGAGAGCAATCCGCTCATCCTCCAGGTACTGCTTCAGCTTCCGCTCCTGCTCCAGGGACGCCTGGGACTCCTGGCCGCTCCCACACTGGCCTTTCTGAGAATTCTGCAGGGCAGGAGCACATTGTCTCATCAACGACGGCAGTAATTACTTCCGCCGTCCACGTGTACACTGGGCAAGAGAGGGGGAGGGGCGGCAAGGCTTAGAATTACCGTCCAGGGAACCCGAGTGGCTGTCAGCGGGTTCGCACGTTGCTGGTGCCCAAGGGAGGCTTTTGCAGCAACCTCCGGAATAATGGCATGAAAAACAGGTAAACGCTCGCTCCCTCAACGGGCACTCTCCGCACCTCTGACCATTTTGCAAACTAAGAACTGTTTCCCCACAGGGCCTCCCAGGCGCATCCAAAATTCATCTTTCCTCTCGGCAGTGTTACGTTCTGGTGCTTGGCCGGTAGGAATTATGCTCAATAGAGCGGCTAGTTCTTGACTATTTAAACTGTTTTATGCGTGGTTCAGATAACTATGAGAAATATATTACAAACTACTAGTTATGATAAATTATCCTCGAGTTACTGCAAGTATGACTATCCACTAACACGACTATCTCCCAACTCCTCGAGGTACAGAGTCACATAGTAGATTTACACTGCCACCTGCTGGTTGGAGGTCGTTTACATCACCATTTACATGATTGTTTATGCATATCATCGCAAGCAGGTAGCTTTCTTTTAAATAGAGGCCTCCCCCCCCCCCCCCCCCCCCCCCCCCAAACCCTCCGGTCCCACCCCAGTTTCCAAACGCAGAAAGATCTAACTTCCTATCCTTAATATTCAAACGCCAGGGGCTGGATTCTGTAGACCCCAGTCACGTGTTCCTCTGCGGCGCGCCGTTCTCTGGCATCAGGATTCTCTGCTCCCGCAGCTTGTCAGTGGGATTTCACATTGAAGCGGGGAAAGCCGAGAACAGAGAATCCGAACGGCCGGAGAATTCCGGCCCAGGTCCGTGAAATCAAAAGTAGAGAGACAGGTGCCGCAGTTCTCATATTCTGCCACCAGAGGGGTCTGATTTTATGTTTATCTGCTGCGAGACAGTCAGTGGGCTTAAAGCCTTGGGACTACTGCCTGCCCGCTTCCCTCTAAGGACTGGAATCATTTAAGGCCCAGGCTTCATTCTCACACAGTTACGCCAGCCAAATTGCCATTAAAGGGCATATGGCATTTTGAGAGGGCAGCCTGAGGTTACAGTGAGGTGGGGGGGGG